>NW_022987593.1:8705083-9232583 GCF_902827165.1 Trematomus bernacchii | reverse complement strand
ATGGCAGTACAATGTAGCAGCTATGATATATAAAGTGCAAGATAAGATTAAAGTGCTACATAAAGTGCAAGAGGAGATACCCCTGTATAAAAGTGCATTTAGCGGTGATTGCACGTCTGCCTGTTTCTCAACCATTCTTTGAGTTGACCTTTAAAACTATTGAGAGTGGGACAATCCCGTATCTCAGTTGGGAGGCTATTCCACAATGAGCTGCCTTTAACGGAGAGGACATTTTGTCCAAAAGTGGTCCGTCTGCGGTGGACTTCACAGTCTCCTCTGGTTTCTGACCTAGTGCAGCGTCCAGTGTGTTTTTTTTTCGTTTTTTTTTCGGCTGCGTTCTTTCAAATGCTAGCGCACTCGAGCTGGTTTCTCCATTCTTACCTACCCTACCTTTAAGAAAGGTCTAATTTGTTTAAAATGTTGCAAGTTGAATTTAACGGTATTGGATACTTTCTTAATATGTTTCTTAAAAGTCAAGTTCGAGTCCATTATGACTCCAAGATACTTGAAGTGGGGGACTAGTTCTATTTCTGCTCCGTTTAAAAACACATTGGATCCTTCGATTTTGACTGGTCGTTTACTGAACATCATGCATACTGGGTTTTTTGCATTTAACTGTAAGCAAATGTTGTTCAGCCAGTGTTGAACCTTGTCCAAAGCATTTGAGAGACAGGATGAGATAATTTCAGTGTTTTTCTCATGTACAAAGATGACCGCATCATCGGCATACATTTGCACATTCAACTCAGGACATACATTAGGCAAGTCATTAATATACAGAGAAAACAGTAATGGTCCAAGAATGGATGTTTAGCATGTCTATTGTTTACCATGTTCACCATCTTAGTTTACTGTGTTAGCATGCTCACATATGCTAATCACAACTATAAAGCTGTTGGGAAATATCATTTATTTTTGCATGTATTTAATCATAAAATTAAGTACTCGATAATGGCGCTAAATGAAAAGTAAACTATCCTTAAATAAGGCATCATTTATGGAAATCCAGTTGCTAAGATTGTTTTAGTCTGCACCAAAGTGTTGACTGACTTTTTCACATTGCCACACCATAAGCTAGCTTGGCTACAGACGTCATCTTAATGCAATTCCTTATTACACTATAATCAGCACTGCAGGCTAGGGGAAATGTTTACCATGAAATTCTTATAATTAATAGACACCTCATGGTTTCTGCAGTAAAAGTTCAAATCAATTGTGATGCCTTGGTAACAGCATTGATTATACAGGATGTGCTCATAAAGCAGCAGCAGGCTGTCCCGACTCCCTTGTTGGTGCAGCAGCTTCTGTTTGTAGCTCAGCTGTGTTTAAAACTACTGGAATCTTTTTTGTAGTTCAGGCAGAACATAATTGTCAACATAATCACGTTGTTGTTTTGTAAGACAAGCCATCTGTTTTGGCTGGCAGTGACCTTTTTAATGCATTTCATAAAGATATAATTAAACACTCGGAAAATAAAATAAAATAGCCTCCTTACTCCTAATTGCATGCCCTGTCTGTTTAGACTTTTAAAGAAATCAATAAACCTGGAGAAAATGTGTGCGCCCTTCCTTCAATTCATATAGGTTACTGTTTAAACGTCAACTATCATGTGTCCATAGATAATAATAGCCAGTCTCTTATATAAATGACCTTCTTCAGCCAATATAATCAACACTGACAAAACCCTGCCACTTGTCAATCAAAAGAGACTTAAGGTCTAATCTGACAACATGTTTTCAGTGTTGCTCAGTCTCTGAATCATTGGCCTAAGGACACTCTCACTTTAGACTCTTCACTGTCGCTGTGTTGTTTGTTTTTCCTCACAGCTCCAACGCATTCAACTGTGTCTGGCTTCATATGTGTGAACGAGCCACTGAAACCTCTAATACAAACATTTTATTCTAGTTCTTCTTGTTAAACATTACGTCACTGTAATACAGTATTTTTATCTTATTGTGAGGTTACGTGTTATTGCATATTATCTTATCTGAGAGGGACTATGCACTTAAAGGTAGGGTAGGTACGAATGGAGTAGTGATGTGTCGGTCGCGAACAAGCCGATTCTTTTGAACGGCTCTTTGGTACGAACGAGGGGAACCGAGTCGTACTTGGTGAGAGCCGTTCTTTTTATCGTTCAATCGTTGGTCAGCACTCACTGCCTGCCAAAATCCACTCGCCTTTTAAAAAGCTTGATTTTGTTCCCCAAACGTATTCTGTGAAGACCCGCCCCTACTCTGATTGGTAGGTTTCAGCACGAGGAGTGAGATGGGGTGGGTCTTAACGGTCTTAACGGAATACGCGAGAGAGAGAAGTCATAACAAGTGGTACAGGACAGGTAGACGATGTGTTTTTCGGATGAAAAATGAGCCAAACCCGAAAACGCAGCAGCATTTGGATGCACATCAACCAAAACCCAGGCAGTGATAAAGCGCACCATTTGTAAAGGCAAAATATCCTTTAAAGCAGGGTCAACAAATGATCTCCATCGCCACTTAATTATCATTATGACTGGTGATTATTTCACAGATAAACCTAGTAACCCCGCCCCCTTTAAAAAAACGGCTCTTTTGAACGGCTCTTTGAAAGGAACGGAGCCATAAGATCCGGCTCCCTTCAAAGAGCCATAATTCCCATCACTAGAATGGAGAAACCAGCTCGAGTGCGCTAGAATTTGAAAATACACAACCGGAAAAAATCTGCCTCTTCCTTCAGACTTCCTTACAGAGCCCCTCCTCCAACACACACGAACGCGCACATGACCAATGAGGGCACGAGATAAGTTTGTGCAGGAGATGGAAGGCTGACAGGCAGGTAGGCCATCCAGTTATTTTAGCCGGGCTGGCTCAGATGATTGGTCGTGCTTTTTATAGCGCCACGGCTTCCACAGAAATGTTTTTATGTATTTATTGTCAAAGCATTTAATATATTCATTGCTATCGGGATGTTAAGAGCATTCCATGGAATATAACAAAAAGTGTTTCCGAAGTGAATTACCGACCACACCTTTAAGCAAAAAACATAAGAGATAGCAAACATATTGCAGCATGTTTAATTGTATTTAAAGTAAGAATGTTTATCTACTGTAATATTAAGTTAATCAGGGTCCCTCATATGAAAACAAATTGGAGGAATTTACAGGGCAACTTTCGATAAGTTTGCACATAGTTTGAGACTCGGATCAAGATTAATTACTTAGGGAATTAATACTGGGAAGGTTTATTTTAAGAACTGAAAAGCTCATATACAACAGTTAATATGAGAGGGCTTGAATACGTGAACACATCTTAATCACTGTTACAGTCAAGGCAGACTTCTCTAACACAGGACAGCACTTCTTCTATTCTTGCACAAAATAAAAACACTTTCAATGACCTTTGATTAATTTTCAAAAATGTTCAACGCCTTGATTTATCCTCCCTCATATTAACACGCTTTCAAGTATTTCAAGGAACCAAAGTTATTTATATGTGGTTTGTTATGTCAACACAATGTTTCAGTTATTTGATTGATGATGTTACATCTCCAAAATGAATTCAAGAGGGGCATAAACCACAAAATACCTCAGAAACATGCCAGTATTGAAATGAAGTACAATACATATTCTAAGTATACACACTCACCTTCTGTAAGAGTAGTCGAGTTCTTCTCAGTGAAGTAGACGACCACGAGGCCGATGCAGACGCCGGTCATGGCCACGAAAAGAAATATCAGACATTTTTCCAGGGTGCTGCAACCCCTGGACCGACGGCTGCCCTTCTCCTCGTCCATTTTTCCTCACAGTGGAGGAAGATGCAGCAAACTGTGCCTCGTACAACAGATCACCAGCTTATTACCCAAAGTATCTGACAGCACAGATGAACCTTGAGCTCTACAGATGTTTGTGCTGCATGCCAGCCTGAGAGTGGCTGGATGTAAAGAGCCATAAATCAGACATTATCATAACAACCAGTTAATGAGTGTTTATGGAAATGGGTCTTCAATCAAAAAGGTCATCAGGATATCTTTCAAGGGAACTGATTGAAATGGAGGTAAAAGTCACGTGGCACAGAAAACCTGGTTTTAGATGTTCGAACTAATCATTATTCTTCTGGAATATGTCACTAGATCTTATTTTTGTTTAGACGGTAAAGAGTTTTGCATGTTTAAAGATGACAATCCAGAGTGCTGAAGATATAAAGGATAACGAAGATGAACAGTACAATTATTAAACAATGGAATATTTGAAGGCTTGTGAATTATTTTTTAAATCACACTGCAGTTTTTTAATCAACTGCTGTGTCTTCTAATCTTGGTGCTCACTACAGTAGAACAGCCGGGTTTTTTTTTCTTAGCTGTTAGCAGCAAATTCATTATCTTAAAAACTGATGACTGAATGCTTTATTCATTGCATCAACACTCAGTGTGTAATGTAGGCATAGTCAACAGCTGTAAATTACTGAAAAGGCCCTGACCAGAGTTTGTGAGGACCATATTGAAGTATTTAAACTGAGTTAATGTCCTTGGGGGGGCATTGTGCATTTAAGAAACGTGGGGTTTACATTTTCCAATTAAAAACATATATGGTGAGTATTTTATAAGCTTATTGCATTATTTTTAGACTCAACATTTACAATTGAATACTTTCTGGCCGTAAATTAATATATTTTTAAAGGATTCATCATTTGCCAGTTAACCTGGACAATCTGGCATTGTGGAGAGGGGTTTGAAACACTGTTTAGTAATCAATAAAATAGTTAGTGAATAATTGTGTCAATCTGCTGCAGGTATTGTACAGTGGGCTTTCAAAACGTATCCAATGAAAACAGCTTGATGCTGTGGCTGAAAACAACTCTGTAAGTGACGTTAAATTGAGGGCTGGACAACTCAACAGTGAACTTAAACTCACTATTATTATTACACTATTCATTATCCACTGCTAACTAGAAAATGGAATAGCCACTGCAAAAACAAGTGACTGACAGGTAATTAAAAAGGACTAAAATAAATTTAACGTGAACCCGGTCGGCAGAGCTCTGAATAGTTCCTTCATTAGATCTCCAAAATACATTTTTTTATAGAAAGTAAATACAAGAATACAAAATATTTAGAATCTTAATAACTGCAATGTCCATCCAATTAATTCTTTTTACAGATATAAAATAATGATTCTCTCTGACTGTCCAGGGGATGAAAAGAGGGGGATTAACTTCCTCTGCAGTGGTGCAGACAATGCAACAAAAGCACTGAGTTCAGAGGTAATGAGTTTCACAAAGGATCTTCGTCTCGGGGCTGAAACTCCATAGAAAAACACTTGATTGGGTTTTATCAGACTCACTTTGGGTTTATTATAATCTGAAGCATCTTTAAAACTTAATTTTCCCCTAAAGATAAAAATTCCTGTCCATTTTTTCTCAGTGACAAAAGCTGCTGATCTCTCCCCAGAGACGCTTTCTTTAGGCAGTACAATGGCAGAAACCTATTGAAGACACTGTCAATAGCCACAGTGTATTGGTATATGGGTGTATGCTGTTGTGTCTGTGTTATTATCTATCACCTTCCCTTTCTCAGTGAGTTACACCTTTATCAGTTTGTTTTGTATCTTCTCTCGCTCCACCAGGGGACCTATGATTTATGGGCACATCTGTAGCCATAATAAAGCAGTCTCTAATGAAGCCAAGGAAGGTGACCTTCGTGTATATACTGTATGTGTGTGTGTGTGTGTGTGTGTGTGTGTGTGTGTGTGTGTGTGTGTGTGTGTGTGTGTGTGACTGTGTGTTTTTGTCAAACGTGTATCCTGCTCACATGTATGCGCTGTTGTAAAGGTTACGAGGGCATGTGCTCGTGAGCTGAATGGTAAGCAATCAATGATGAGATATAAAATCCTTGATGCATGTACAGTATGTGAGAGAAAACCGAGAGAGGAAGGGAAAGACTACAGACAGACAGAAAAAGGACTAATCAGCCCATGTTTGAGGAAACAAAAGTGGGGGTTCGCTGCAGAAAATAGTTAGACAAAGAAACACACTCACATTGGCTGCACTATAAACAAATGTAGGCCACATATTCCACTGGGAACAGAGCGGCCATCAGGAGCCTCACTCCCAGCTATCTGGCTGATTTAATACCAGCATACAAAAGGGGTGAGGAGCAGTAGCATGATTTTATGGGAAATATCCTGCAGAGTGGAGGCCAGCAGAAGCTTTTAATCACTTCACTGTTACTGGCATCATTATGATATCATCGTCAAAGGCAGAAAGGAGACAGAGAGAAACGTGGGCTTCGAGAGAAAACGGGGAATGGGGAGTTGAAAGGGGGAGGCACAGTGAGAGGAAGAAAACACAGAAGATGAAAAATGTTTTTGAAAAACAGCACAGCAATGCTTGAAGACGGAAAGATGCAAAGTTCCAGTCAGTTTTTCATCTCAGTTTTGAAGCCATGGTTATGCAACTAAATGGCGACACCAGCCATCCCTAATTACCCAATCTCAGACATTTGATCTGTAAATAGTAATTAGCACCAACTCCCATGATAAAAATGTATTTAATATAACCACAAATGATCTGTTAGTGGATTTTATTCCAACGATGGCCTTGTTATGAGCATCTGCAGGGTTTATATTGGAGCTGAAGACGCTAATGTGTTTATGAACAAACTGGGTCACTGCAGGAAGATCTTGCATCCCAATATCAGGACAGCAACTTATCCGTGGGACCTCAATTATAGCTGAAAAATGTGTCTGCTGCCCTGATGCCCTCCAGAATCAGAAGCTGCTCCATAGGCAGTGTTTACACTTTGAAATGTTGCAGTGACATCCAAAATAGTGAATAATGAGTCAAAACAAGATTAGGTCTAATCTTTTCCACTGAAAGTTATCTAATTGGGTATCTAAAAGTACCCTCAAACATGGAGATCTCCAGATTATCACTCAGCTGTGTAAAAGAACAGCCTCTTAGAAACTTGATTTAGGAAAGGATAAAGTCAATTATTTACCCTTATGCACAGATTAAAGTACATTTTAGCAATTACATAAACCCGACAATGCAAAAGACATAGGTAGACATGAGGCATGGTTTCTCTGTACCCTCCATATTTGAAACCACAGATAAACACCAGTTTTTCCATTAAGTTCTTGCACCGCATGTTTCCCAACAGCACGTCTTCTCGAACAGAGTATAGTATCATTAGTTTCAAAATCTCAGCGTGAGTCAAGGGGACCCCGGGCTGTGACAGGGGGCTCCTGCTGCTCCAATCGTCTTTAATTTCATCTTCTGACACAGCCTGGGAGTTTCCTTGCTAAGTGGTAACGCTCGAGAGATTACCATGTTGCTACTAAACTGGGTATCAGTGCTGAGCTGTCATGAAGATATTTATTTAATCACCAAAGTTTCTACAGCACATGAATAGCCAAATGGAAACATGACTGTTCACTTTAATGTTAAGTTATTATGTTTTTTTCAATTTTTGAAGATATAATATAGTGCGCTAATGGAGAGGTGGAGCTACAGTGGATCACTAAGAAATCACTGATGTATGGATCACTGAGGCAAAACACTGGCAGTCAGTTTGTATGCAAAGTAACCTCTGTACTTGTAAAGTGAAAATGTACATCACTGTACATTTGTCTTCTGGCATTCAGTCTGGAGGAAAGCTTCTTTTTTTTCAATGAGTCCTGTGATTGGAATAACATTTATTTTACATGAAAAACAGACGTAAATTCCTCTTATAGAGGCCCTATTATGCACATTCTCAGGTTCATATTTGCATGTTGTGCCTCTACTGTGACATGTCTCCAAGCTTTAATGTTCAAAATGTTTTCTCATACTGCCTGTGCTGCAGCACCTCTTTTCACCCTCTGTCTGAAACCAGAGCCCGGTCTGCTCTGATTGGTTAGCTGGCCGGCTCTGTTGTGATTGGTCAACCGTTGAGAGAGTTGGAGCTCTAGCTAATAGAAGCGCCAGTGTTACATAGTGACGTCACTATGTTACAGAAGTAAACTAAAGATTCCAATGGAGGCGTTTCAGGCAGAGGGGGGAGTGTGTGGGAGAGAAACTCCCTCAGGAGGGGACTTTGGGATTTTAGCCTTTGCAGACTATTCACATACGCAAAGACATAAACCCCCCAAAAAGCATAATAGGGCCTCTCTAATATAATTGACCATGCAGTCTTGTATGGGAACATCATTTTTCAGGGAACAAGCTGCTAATTATTGAACTAAACTCTCCACAATAGAGCAAATCAATACATTTTCAAAAATGTAGCCATTTCGAGCAAAGGACTAACATAATGTTGTTTTTGGTCTTTACAGGATTTGTTTACTATAAACAATGAATCATTCTGTTTTTGACAGACCTGCCTGTTACATTTCCGACTTACAGTAGACAGAAATGTAACAGGCAGGTCTGTCAAAAACAGAATGATTCTGTTGTGTCTCGTCAAATGTGTTAGTTATGTATTTTGTCTGTCATTTCCTGTTTTATTTTGTACTTACCTCTTGTCTTTCATTTCAGACCCTGTTTCTTCCTCGCCCTGTGTGTTTTTCCCGCCATCATCAGCGTCTGCCCCGCCCCTGATTGTTTCCACCTGTTCCCACTCACCTCATGTTTAAATAGTCCTGTCTCTCCCCTGTCCTGTGTCAGTTCGTCTTGTTTGTTTCCCCGAATGGTCGTGCCAAGCCTCTACTCAGAAAGGATCGCTTTCTCTCATGTCAGGTTATGTTATTTTGTTGATTTTTGTAGGCTTAAGTTTTCTCTAAATTCTCCTTTTGTTATGCCTAGTTTTTTCCTCCTTGTGAGCGCTTTTTGTTTATTCCAGCACCTACTCTGTTAAGAGGGATTTCCTGATCATTGGAATTAATAAATACATTTTATTACATTCAAGACTTTGTCTCTGGGTCGTGCATTTGGGTTCATCAGTTTGTATCGAGGTCCTGACAGATTCATTGTTGATAGTAAACAAATCAACAGTACAGTATGCTCCATTAAGAATACACAATGTGCAGCTATGTGGTCTAAGGTATGGGATAATTAAAATACCGAGGGCATGGAGCACAGCCACCGAGGTGAATATTGAAAGCAAGTTGAATAGTGTCCTCTGGTAGATAGAGCAGTGGGAGGTATCGTACATGTCCATTATGCCTTTCAAATCCCTCTCCATGTCCCCCGTCTTTGAAACAAATCTCCCTCTGTGCTAACCGCCGCCTGTGGCCGAATCTAATCTGCACTTCCAAATGCGGCCCGGGCGTAAAGGCACAGTGAGAAAGCGGCTATTAAAGATTGAAACAGAAGCTAATTAAAGCTCGGGTGAAAGAATCTGGTGGCAGAAAGGGACGGAGTGGATGAGTAAAGGAGAAAATGACCTCAGGAGGAGGAGGGAGACACATCAATCTACCTGAGGCTGGATTTATTCAATATGACTCCACAGATTAGTGATGTCAGTTTGGCACACTTCCACCAGCTCTGTAGGTTAACACATGTATTAAATAAGAGTACTTAAAGAGGTCACTTTCAACATTTTCAGCATATCTTTCTGACACAATATGTGAGCAGACAGAATGAGACATCAGTACAATGTCTCAGTATTATCAGTGTCCTCTGATCCTGGTGGATGAAAAAAGGCTTAAAGATTAGGGACTTCAGTCCACGATACTCTTTAGAGGTTGTGACAGAGACTACGAATACAGAGAACTTTTCTCCCATGCTATCACATCCTGATACTAACAGGAAGTGACATGCTTGTTAAGACAATAACAGCAGTCGCTTGAAATCAGCGTTTCACCGAACAGAAGAGTACATTTACTCTGAAAGGAAGTGTTCACCATAAAAAAAATAAAAAAGGGTTTCTGGAAATGTTCCTCAAAATATGAAGTGACTCAGTCAAAGCAAAGCTATATGAAAACAGTGAAAAAACATGACAATGTAATCATCATACTGTTACAGTGAACAATGGCGGCTGGAAATCCCATGACAAGAGCCCTAGTACTAACCTGGAAACTTTAATTAAATTAGATGAGCTCAGACTGAGATTATGTTCAATTACATTTGTATTGGGTCTGGGGATTCACTACATTTTATTAGCAAATCATCTGTTGATTTTCTTTCTTTGGTGAATACATTTATTGTTTGGAGGATGCAACATCAGAAAATGGTTCATCACATTTTCCAGCTCAATTTTAAATTATCAAATGTCGTGTTTTGTAAAACATTCTAAAAATAAAATATTACATTTACTATCATTTAATGACAAGCAACAAAACCCCACATTTGAAAAAAAAAATTGTAACCATCATTGAAAATGTGCCTAAGGATGTCAAAATAGATGCTGTTTGTTTTGGGCCGATTGACTTATTGATCAAATTGTTTCAGCTCTAATTGCACCTTTGTTTGTATTCCACCTTTGTTCGAAGCACTATAAAAATGTATATACATATATGACTGCATATAATACAGTTTGTCTGTTTCCCTCTGCAGCTTTGCAAAATGGGCAAAAGACAATTCTTCTGTTCAATGCAGATAAAACTGCCCATTTCAGACCTTAGGCATAAAATAACTGATTCTCAGGCTTCTTCTCCCTCTCTGACTACGCACTGCTTCCAAATGATATGCTCATAATCTTATCTTAAATTCAGACTTACAGCATGACAAAGCAATACATCTTGTTCTTAGAAAAATGTACAAGATCTAGTCCCTGCTGTCCTTCTCTGACCTATAAAACACTTCTGCAGAAAAGTCTTCTCTGGCTGACTGAACCCTGTACTTGTACATCTTCTGTTCACAAACAAGAAGGCAATGCTAAATGGTGGATTTATGTTAAACTTAAAAGAAAAAGTGTTCCGTCTAGACTTGCATGCATATCTTGGTGTAAATCAAAGGGAAATAGTTAGGAGCAAACTATCCTTTGAACAGACTTCATGCCCTCGAGGGAGATCACAAACTGGCTCATTAAGTTTGACATTAATGTATCAAGAGCCGTCTAAAACCTACGTTACCTCTTCTCTCAGCTGCAGTCTGTCACTCTAATACACCTCCTGTGGACTGTGTGGATTTTCCTGCTGCTTTCACATCCCCTGACACACACACACACACACACACACACACACACACACACACACACACACACACACACACACACACACACACACACACACACACACACACACACACACACACACACACACACACACACACACACACACACACACACACACACACACACACACACACACACACACACACACACACACACACACACACACACACACACACACACACACACACACACACACACACACACACACACACACACACACACACACACACACCATTGGTGCTAAATGAAGAGTTCAAGAGCTCAACTTAGTTTTGTGTTGTTTTAATAGAAAACCAAAGAAGAACAGAGATTAAACAGCGCATGTTTGCATACAGTCCCTTTTTTGCACAACATAATCACTTACTAAAGATAAATGTGCATGAAAGGAAAATACAACAATCTTATAAATATAGGGCCCGAAAGAAACACCTGAAAAACATATACCAAATGCACCAAATGCAATGAGATGTTGGTTATAGTTGCACAAATATTTAGTAATATGTCTACCCTGCGCTCAGTGCCTTTCCCTGTGAAGGTCTGCACTCCACTTTAGGTCACACAATCCTAACTTATACATGCGTTCCTCTATTATTGCCTCTGTTAGTTCAAGTTCTCTCTTTTTATCAATTCTATTTCTATAAAATAAATCTTGGGTTGTTCATAGTATATTTCTATTTTCTACCTTCTTCACAAACATCACAAATAGTTTGACTCTTTATGCTACAACAGTCCAGTCTACTTACTCACTGACCTACTTACAGGGATCGTCGCCTCATTAATGCTTTCACTTGGCATTGCGGAGGACAAACATTTTGACCTCTAGGAAAAAGGGAAGAGTTTGACATTGGCTACCTCTGCGCTTCGCTACTCGAGGACGGAGGAGGAAGGGGGATTCACGCAGCAGTTTGGCCGTCTGACATTTTGCAGCATTGACCTGAAAATGTTCTGCTGCCTCCTTTTGTTCTTCTTGCCGTGTGCCGGCGAGTCCGCACCAGAGACCGACTTCCTGATGGAGGTCTGCACCACCAGTTTCCTCTCTTGCTCCTTGATTTTGCACTGCAAGTGGCTCTGAATGGCAAAACCAAGGGATTCTGGGTCCACCGACGCCCCGTAGACCTCCCAGGTCATGCCCTGTTCATCCCAGACGACATCATGGATGACCTTTTCCCTCAGCTCATCCTCTTCTTTCTTCCTCTCTTGTTCCATCTTCTGTTTGCTTGACTTTGTCTCCTTCTTCGAGGCTTTACCACCAGCTTTAGCCTTCTGTTTCGGACTTGCAGCTTTTACTTTCCTTGGTTCTGGCTTGGATGCTGTTTTTGTTGCTGTTGTTGCTGTTGTTGGCGGGGCTTGAGTTGGCTTGGTTTTCACAGCAGCCTGAGACAGCGCAGCTTTGTTACTGTCAGCAGATCCAGCCTTGGAAGCACCGGCTGTCTCTTGGGTTTTTCCTGATATAAGAGAGGGAGCCTCAGTAGTGGCTGTTTTTGCTGTAGATTTCTGAACACTTGTTTTATTCTGGGAGTTACCGGTCTCTCCTTGCTCCTTGGGGTTGCTGTGTTCAATATTGATCTGATAAACTGGCTGTGTGTTGCAGGGAGCCGAGTCTTTAGGCTTTGCTCCGAGCCTTTTGTCCTGCTGCTGGGACAAAGTTTCTAAAGGAAAAACCACACCGACGTTTTGGTTGGGGCACATCTCCGCCTCAACCGTGAGTCTCTCTGACCTTGGATCAGTAGGTAGAGGACTCATGCTGATCTGATGTATTCCCACACCCCCGTCGGCCTGGTAGACGACAGCCAGGCTCTGCGCCGCCTCCATGGGGACCGCTCCACCGTTGCGAGGCACAGTGAAAGGCAGCAGGCTGGGACTTGTGGACACGGCCTTGCTGCACATATTTGCAACCGCCTGAACCTCCATATCATGAAGCTGCTTAACTGGGGTGGGGAACGGGGATAAAGTCATCGTTGAAGCCTCCTTGAACAGCTTGCTGAGCTGCTGCTGCCCTTCAGAGACAGATGTGTTGATCTGGATGGCTTCCTCCGACGCATCTGCCTTCATGATTTGTGACGCCTGGGGCAGAGTGGAGGAGTCCTTCTGTGAAGATGCTGGATGATGTTTATCTGAGGAGACATGAGGTTTCTTTTCTGGAGGCATGTTCTCTGGATGTGTTGAACTTGAAGTTGCATCAGTACACCTAAGCTCTGCATCCTTGCTCTTAGACTGAGGTGTAGTGGAGCAAAGAAGAGCAGCAGGAGTTTCTATGCTTTGTTTAGCTTTGGTAGTCTCCTTGGGATCATCCAGCGTGGATAAGTCCTTCTGAGAAGACGCTGGTTGATGTTTATCTGAAGAGACTTGTGCTTTCGTTACTGGTGGCAAGTCCTTCTCTGGATGTGATGAACTTGAAGTCTTATCAGTACACCTAACCTCTACATCATTGCTCTTAGACGGAGGTGTAGTTGAGCAATGAGAAGCTGCAGTAGTTTCTATGCGTTGTTGAGCTTTGGGAGTCTCCTTCGGACTGACAGAGCTTTGTGAGCTGCTACACATGTGATCCGGCTCTTGAAGTTTTTGTGGTACAGCTGTGTCCTTATTTTTTGGAGCTGTACTGCTCCCTTTATTATCGTGTTGTAGTTCAGATGCTGTATGCCTTAATTCACAGGGGTTGTTGAGATTTGTATTACTTGCAGGTACATTTTTATTACTGTCCTCTCGTGAGGAGGATGCCAACTTTGTACATTCCTCCTCTGCTGCACTCGGCCCCTTTATTCTGCAATCATTGTTCTGCATGTCGATCTTTGAGGCTGTTAGAGCTGTATCTGCCTTACAGATATCCTTTTTATCAGCCTGGCTAAACATTTTAATATTAGCGTTTGAATCCCTCTGGTCTCGTCCTGCTTCACCCACACTTTGGCTTGTTAGAGACAGGTCTTGCATCTGTTGATCTCCTCCTGTCACAGGTTCTGTCTTCGTCTGGTTTCCATTAGTCGGTACTGGTTTGTCTGACACAGCGCTGCAGACTGGCTCTCCTCCCTTTGAAGCAGTTTTGGGGATTTGTGTGATATCGGGAGCAGCAGTCAGAGATGAGTTATCCTGAGTGTGATCGGGAGATGTGAGGGTTGTTTTTGGACAAACCTGAGAGAGTTGGAGGTTGGGCTCGTTCACCCAGTTGGCATTCGGCTCCTTATTGCCCAGCGTGTCTATCACAGCCAGCTGAGGCACCATCTGGACTGTCACTGTCCTTTTTGGGTTGGTTCCCATGCTGGATTCACTGTTTCAGTCTTTAAATATTGTTGTAATCCAAAGATGAAAACAGATGGGGCCTTTGTGTAAGTCCCTAAAGGAGGAAAATAGAAATTGGCTTAGTTTGGTTTTAAATGTTTGAGATAAAAACACGTATCAGACCAGACTCACATGGAAGTCCAGGCCAAGATTATGTAAGCATTAGGTAAAATGCAGTCCAGGTCCCAGGTCCACTAACACACATTCAAATAATCATTGTTTGAATAAAGGCAAAGGACCGGAACAATCAATTTCTCTAATTCAACTACTGCTTGGAATTAAGATGAATGTACTGTAGTGTGTTTTTCCTCTTAAAGTTGCTTGTGAACTTCAATCAAAGTATGATTCAAATTATTATATAAACCATTTTAGTTTGAATGTCTTATACACTGAAATTGGAGATTTATTTTCTTGCATTTCCTGCAGAAATCCATGGGTTCAATTGAGACAATAAATGGACAACTGTACAGCATTCCCTGTCAGGAACTCTTTTATTTGAGGCTCTTATAAGTGGTTTACTATAAAAGCCAGCACAACACTAGTGAAATGGTTTCAGGTTCAATTCTATTTCAATTGAGGAGAAAGCCAATTGTACAACTAATACAAAACATAATTACTTGGGGTTATCCTGAAGAAGTGTGCAGAAAATCTTATCTCTCTTATCTTATCTTATTCCTAAATTCATAATTGATGCGTTTGCTTATCACACAGTTCTCATCTAAATATTGAATAAATACCGATAATAATCAGTGCTACAGTGCAAGGAGTGCCAGTATAACAAAGCTGGTCAAAACCCTTCTTTATGCTCACAAAAGGGAGTCCTCTGATCTTGTTGTTGGATCAGTTAAATTGTTCACTACTGTGTTCTTTTATAGATTGCATAGCCCTGTTAACATCAAGTGTAAATCAATGATTATTTGAAATTATATGAGAATTTAGACACACCTAAAGAGTTGCTGGAAACAGTTGAACTCCTCTTTTCTCTCAGGTCACATTAAGTGAAGCATAAACAGAAAAGGTTTGAACGCTTAGAATAATGTGTATTTGATCTTATAATCAATATAGTACTTAGCATTTGACTTTCACAAATCTCTTGATCCCAGACCTGATGAGTGACTTCAGCTCAGTCTGTCTCCTAAAGTGTAAAAGCGTCTGAGCCACTTCAACTGATGTGCCAGCACTCAGCAAACATCTGAAGTATCCGATAGTTTGGAGTCCGGCAAAATAATTGCAAGGTGAGCGAGCCTTCCTTTAATCAGACAAAACCATCAATAGGCTTCATACAAAAAGGAGAAAGAACCACCATTGATAATTCACTGTTCCACAGGGAGCAAGTTGGCTATCTCCATTTCAGTGACATTACTGATGATGATCCATACTGCATAATGTGAAACTCATCTCAGTGAAAGTAAGGTTAAACCCAGCCTTGTCTTTTAGGTTATTCCTATACTCCCAAAAACAAGCATCGTCACAAGTCTACACTACAACAAACATTATGTATTTACAGATCTGGTCACATTCATTTCTAGATAACCAAATAATAAATAAAAATCTATCTCTTGATGTACGAAAAATAATAATTTGTAACTTGAATAAAACACCTGCTGTGCTGGGTCCTGTGCAGGTGTAGCTCATTAGTGCTCTCCCACTATGCATCTGCATGTCTGTTTTCAAAGTGCAAATATTTGTGGGGAGCATAAATCCTGTGTGTTTATTCAACAGTTAAAACGCCCCGGTGTATTTAGCCTGCAGCAGTTTAGGAATAACAGAAAGTGTGTGCTGAATGTGAAATCGAGGTACATAAATTAAAGTGCTGCACACGACCACTCGGGCCAATTAAGATCTATGTCATGTACTGTAGCCCAAATCTAGAGTCCTGTCCCAGCCCAATATCATAGAGGCCACTGATATATGCTGAGCTGATATGATATGACCTTGCGGACAATTTATACATCTGATACGCATGAAACCCGTGTAATGAGAAGAGGAGGGGGGCTTCTTACCTTGAGAGACGCTGTATGTCCCGCTCGCTCCTTTTGGGGGTGCGTCCGTGCCAGTGAGATGAGGCAAAACCTAAACCCTAAAAATGAATATGGAAAAGCAGCCCTGTTGTCGGTGACACCAAGCCACGCCTTCCACCACGATATTAGATGTATCGATCTTCCACACCGAAGCGTAAAAATTCACCCCCCTGTCTGCCCGTGCGCAATGAGTCACCGCCGTCCGACCGAGGGATGCTCTTGTTGCGTAGGGGGGAAAAGTGCACCCTTTTCAAAATGGACCTCTCATGGTGTGTGACTGAAGAGGTCCAGCGCAGGAGACGTGGTGCAGCAGAGTGAACCTATGAATGGATGAATGGGGGGGTGAGGGTGGAGGCAGTGCTGTATCAGCCGCAGGCATCCAGCCACTTGCACTTGAAATTGATTACTCTTAGATCCAGGCAGCATGGTTTTGCAGCCTGTTACATTATATAGATAGAGGATATGTTTTTTGAATTATTCCCATATGAATTTGCAACTCATTCTCTTCAATCTGCATCACTTTGCACTGCAGTGAGTTTGAAAGTGTAAAGATGTATTGGGTGTAAACAGATTGAAGACACTGGACTAAGGTTATTTGAAACACATGGATTGTTTTCCTTTGTGGATGACAAAGCTTTGAAAAAGGTTTTATGAGGATAAAAAGATTGCAAAAATACATTTAACCAAGATGATAAAATAAACATGTAGGTTTCAATAAATAATTCCCAAAACAAATCTGGTAATGACTTTAAATCCTGTTGTAGATAAGTTTTAGTGGAATAATATATTTGAATTTCCTTTTTCACCAAACCAAAGAAAGTGTGTCTCTCTATCATCACTTTCTACCATATATCCTGGAAAGTAATGGTTTCTCATCAGGTTTGCAGTGTGAGTGATTGAGACTACATTTGACATACTTGTACAAAAGAACACCTGCATTGGTTTTCTGTTTGTTTGGTCCTCCTGTCAACCATGTCATCCTGGTGGCACCCAAAGGACGAGTCCCTGCGGGTGAAGAAGAGACACACAAACAAATTCAAAATCTGATACATTTCAATTTTAGTATTTTTCAGTTATATTTGTGATACAATAACATTGACCTTCTGTCAAGTCATCAGTGCATTATTAACTGATATCAATATCAGCATTACTGGCTACCTGCTTGGACTGCAGGCTCTTATTATAAGTGGTTACTTTGTTCCTTAATGTTTAAAAATAGCCTGGACCTGAGATAGGAGCTCCTCTTGAAATGCAGTAATTGTATGGGATAGACCTCTTGCGTTTAAAAAGCCCAGAGGGACTGATTAGGTGAGAAGGTAGACTCTGAATTAATTACAGTGGAGTGCACCATTGGTGAGTGACTCAGGACATACTGTAGGAAATGCTGAGAGGCCAGACTTGCTGCTTCAGGCTGACGACAGCCTGTTTGGAATATAGGACACAGTTGGTGAGAAGAAATGTAATTTATTGATAAGGCAATATGTCTGCAACCATTTTGTATATGGCCAAGATATGATGATACAAAATGTGTAAAACTCCCTATTAATGGAATCTGTGTGGAATACTGGAGACATAAAGGCAAATAATTGGTCTATATTTTAGTAGACTATTAACTTAATCCTGACACTGTCAATTGGTGGATCTAGCATCATCTTGTGGTTGAATTTGGAAAGGCAAATTATTGGCTAGACTGGTTCTATTAGCTGAAACCGACTTTATATGCAGACAATAATTTCAACACAACTACAGTGAGCTTTGGTATGTCTGAAATAGGGACTTTTAGTCAAGTTGGGGGAAAAAGCATATTTGAAAACAACAAGATTTGACCCAAATTGCTTTACACAACAGATTCAAAAGCAGTAAGAAGACATTACAAATAAGTTAAGATGGGATTTGACAAAATCCTTTGGGGAGCCATTCAAAACTAAAAATAATCAAAAAAAGGTTGGGTACTTCATCAAACATTTGCAATCGTGGAACAGCACAATGCAGAGAGCGCCAGCTGCAACAGAATAAACTCTGCCACCTCTATTAAGTTGCTAGGTTGACCTGAGTGACCTGTGTGTAGTATATGGAGTTCGCAGGTCAGTATTGTAAAGCTTATCACTTTGAAGCTTTAGAACAGATTGTAAGATTGTTCCTGTTAACACTACACTTATCTGGATTTACTTTCGAGATAATGCTTGGAATACATAACATTTATATCAGGGATGGGCAACTTGGATGGTGGTGGGGGCCACATAATTTATGTACTGGCCACCAGGGGGCCGCAGATTCACTTGGAACACACACACACACAAATTCCATGTATTGTATGTAATTATTAACAAATATACTAAGTCTGACATCTTCATTGACATTTTACAATCTTTCAGGGAACATCCTCTAATAAGCTCACTAAACAAATATCAGTTCACATAAATGTTATTTAATTTTTACAAGTGGCATGTTTGTATTGAACAGGTTATTTAACAGTGGAATAAAACAATTTAAAACTATTGGAAAGCACGGAAAATGTGTGTGCATTGAGATTAACCATTAAGATGACATAAACATGAAGTCATGAACACTAACCCAGACAATAGTTGTCTAACTTGAACCTAAGACACTTGTAGCCTGTCTCTGCAAGGGGAATGTCAACACAGACACCTGTCAACCCGCACTCTGCTGTTCCTCAGCGCCGCTCCCCTCCCTCCCGCTGAAATTATGAATGAAAAGCGTATAGTACCTAATCATAGATAACACGTCAGGGTCCGTGACAGTTTGTTTTCATCTGATTTCAAATAAACAAAGTCTTGGTTTTTAGAATATTAAACTTTTTTCGCCAAATTCAGATGATAAATACAACTTTTAAGCTTGTAAAGGCATAATTACAAGCGGTAATTTAACGTCACAGCAGGCATAACAACAGCCGGTGCCCATCCCTGATTTATATGAAAGGTTGTATGTCTCTTTAGCTTTGGTGCACACATCAGTTTGGACAGTAGGTGGCGCTAAAGCGTTGTGTCAATGAAAGGCTGTCGTGGCGTGTGGTGTGTTCATAGAAATCAAGAAAAGTAGCATACAAGGAAAACGTCAACCCAAGTTTCTCGAAGCGTTTCCACTATTTTTATAAATTTTGAAAAACACCCGTTCCCATAAAAAGAAAACAAGTATGTCATGTTAAAATCTGAGTATACTTGCCATTCAAATATCGTCAATTTCCCAACTGCGTGTAATGCTTGCGTGTGAACGGCCGTATGTCTGGGCAGAGCCTGAACGCATCAGAGCCAGACTGTTGTCAAGAGAAACGTAGCTAACATTTACTCACCAGCCCCTCAGCTAACAGCAGCAAGTGGAGACAAGTTTGGATATATATTGGTCTCTTCGGCAGAAAGGGTAATATTAACTTCTGCCTTTTGTTCGTCATATATACTATACAATAACAACAATGCATCTGACGCAACCTAATCTAGGATAACAAAGCTAACGTGTGCTAACAGTTTGGCGAATACAATGACAACCTGTTGTGTGAACCTGTCATCTGGGAGTTTTTCAGCTAGTTAGCTCAATTAGTTTATTAAAGTCACAGGTAACTAGCTCTCAGTTTGCTAACACGTAGGTGGAGTGTTTCTAAAGCGCAACTAAACTCGCCGTATGTTTGTAGCTTAACATAAACGGAATAGGTTCGTTTGAATAAAGTTAGCTTTAGCGCTAATGCTACAGTAGCTACCACAATGGAATTGTTTTGCCTGTTCGGTTAAAGGCTAATTTCACATAATCCAGTTTTATAGTAAATTATATATTTGTAGTTTTATAGATGGGAATGTTCAATTGACTCTCATACATGTTATCATGGACTCTTACCTGGTTTGAAACGCAGAATATTTTGTCCACAACTCTGAACTGTGGCCATTGTCATGATGACACAGTCACCAGTGTGTCCCATTCATGCTGATGACATTGTGCTAAGTCTCGTTAGGCAGTGGTGGAAAGTGCAGATACTCAAACACTGAACTTAAATACGTTTGGGAGGTAGATATAGTTGACTGTTGACATTTTTACTTTCAGATGAATGTAGCTTGTCAAAGTGTGCATTTTAAAGTTCAACATTTCCATTTGTATAAAAAGGTTTTAAGCTAGTAAATTATTTGATAAATAGATTGAAACATGCCAAATGATTGATGGTTCCAATTTCTCATATGTGAGTTTAATGTTTTCCTTTCTTGCTGTAGGCTTTAGTAAATGGAATATTTTAGTGGTTTGGACAAAACAAGATATGATGACGAGTGGGAATGGATGTTTTGAAGTGTGTTTTCTATTATTTTATGACAAAGATCAATGGATAACACCAACAAAAAAAGCTGCTAGTTATTCTATTCATTAGTTCAGCTCCAGCTGGACCAGGGCTTAACCACAGCTTGTAGTGACATTTAGTGCACTCTTGAACAGTTGAAGGGGTGCTACTCCGATGCAGGATTTAAATTGTTCTGCTTCTTTATGTCATATTGTTCTTTCTATTCTCTGTCCATGTTATAGAAGATGCTTGGGTATATCTGGCAGTATGTCTACACGTCCTTCCTGAGATATTGGCTGAAGTGGTTCATCCGACAGGCCACAGGGACATGTGAGCTGCAGCGAATATGCTCCGGAAACAAGCCTGGGGCAACAAGGACATCCAAAGCAGGTCAGTGAATTCACTCCAAATTTTGTTTAATTTTACTGCATAGTTTTAAGTTTACTCAATTATTTTAATCTGTCTCTTGTGTCTTGTTGCAGAATATTCTCTCCGCTCATCAAAGAACAAGGTAATACAATGTTGACTGTGTGTTTCTGTTAGATAATGTGTTACAGGGATATTTTCTTTATATACAAAAGATTGCTCCTGGTTCATTTCCAGTATTTGTGTTTTAGGAATATATTTTATTATAAATATTTGTATTGTTTTATGCTCAAGTTGAAGTTTCCTTTTATATAGCTGAAAAACAAACGCGCCTCTTTTGCACGGACTTGATGAAAAACAGCAAAACTACCGATAATCGTTTTTTGTTTTGAAAATATTACTTTGGGCTCTTGAATTTTTTTTATTTGGTTAGCATTTGACATTGTTGGAATTGTATTAACTCAATGATGAACCCACTTTCCTAAAAAAAGGTTTGAAAGGAACTGCCATATACAAGTTTTCGAGTCTCCATTGTCATGAGTGTTTGAGTGTAAACTCTATTGGATGGCTGGAAATCTTTGTTGGGTTGACCTGAGGCCCTTAACAATGTTAATAGGGTCAGAATTTCAGAAACATTATATGAGCAACCTTTGAAGCTTTGGTGCTTTTGAGACAAACAGTGTGTGTAGGGAGCCAATAGAAAGTCGCTGGATTGGGTTTATATGATATTTATTTTAGATCTGGATAATAATCCACTTAAATTGATGTCTAAGCTATGTAAGCCTACAGAGGAGTGAAAATAATACACGTCATGTTTAGCAACAGAGCTGTTAGTCATCTGGTATGCTGTTGTATGTGAACTCATGTAAAGTCATATCCTGTGCTCTTAATCAGTTCTTATCTTTCAAAACACTTGCCCAGCTTAGATGCATTGACTCTACTTGTCATTGATAGCTGGATAAGCATTTTCCGACCAACAGTCCATTCAATGACGAGACAGAAGTGCTTTGTCATCTTTTTCTTTGTTTTTGAGGTCGACTTTGAAAGGTTTTTTTTTTTTTTCTCGTGGCTGACAGCTTAGATTATACAGCTGCAACTGTCTGGTCACTCCCTGTATGTTTTCTTCTCTGTAACCCAGACCAGAACAAATCTACAGAGAGGGCATATGATTTTCATGGGAGGGCACACAAAACCGTCATGTGCCGCGGCGCCAGAGATTTTCTTTTGGGGGTGCTGTGGGGTAGCTTGACGTTTCATAGAGGGTGCTCAAACATGTAGGGTTTTCCATTAAGGTACCGGCGCTACAGTGGAATTTTCGAATGCAACACTCCCCACACGCACATACACAGTATATCAGCGACTGCTACAATGAAGGCTCGATAATCAGCTCACGGCATATAGGTGTAAGCAGGGGTAAAGTGCTATTTCTTTTAAGTGGGGGGTGGACCTAACCTCCTCTAGGGGGGTCCGGGGGCATGCTTGATATTGAAGTTAAAAGCATCAATCTGGTGCACTTGGAGAGCAAAATGAAGAGATCTATGGATACATCTCTCAACACCCATATGAAGCAGAACTGTAAACCAATTTACTTTTTCTTTATGGATATTTTACAAATCACTCTCCTTTTAAACTGTATTCTTGTTTTACTGTCATATAGTATTTCATACCTGTTTTTCATTTATTACTCTTATATTACTATCTGACATCACATACATCGTAGCATTAAAGTTCACAGTTCACGGCGCCGGGTCTGCTGTAACCTACTCTCCTGTGCTTTCATCCCTTGTAGGTTTTAAGAGGAGCTTTGGAAGCCAGCAAGGATCAGTTAGAAAAATGTGCGGACCAAATCATGAAAGAGAAGAATGTCAAACCCCAGAAAGATCCGCTGTAAGTTCTTATCTGATTCTTTCAGGTTTCTTGTCACCAGCAATTCATTTCTGCATCATACTAAGTTTCATTTTGTAAACTTTTAATTATTTATTTGAACTCTCTACCTGTTTAGGTTCAAGGAAAGCCTACACATCTGTCTGTTACAGATAACAGGAAACAGCAGCCTGTACGTATCTGTGGAAAACATGAGAAAGGAAGTGTTCAGCTCAGAGAACCAAGAACATGAGGCCATGCTCCTAAAGGTGTGTGTTCCTGCTTCTGGATTCAGTTCTACATATATTTATAATTAGGATAATATCTTGAACTAACATGTCCTGCCTGCATCGACGCAGTTGAGGCTTTAAAAGGAGAAACTATTTATATAATTAGAGAAAGACGGCACAATGAAACAGCATGGTTTTGATCAAAGTATAGAAAGATTTGATTATTGTTCCAACATTTTGAATACAAATTAATTTGACCAGTACAGTTGCAACTGAAATACTTAATCCCAGAATTATTTTCCTCTCAGCTGTGGGACCTGCTGATGCCGACGGTCAAACTGGATTCGAGGATAACCAAACAGTGGGGAGACATCGGTTTTCAGGGCGACGATCCAAAGACTGACTTCAGAGGAATGGGACTGCTCGGCCTCATCAACCTTGTGTAAGTCCCTTAAACTAATAACAATTAGACATTTATTAACTTTGTGATAAATAACAACACATCAGTACTGCCACTTACCATCTACTGTTCTCTGTAAACTATCACCTCTTTAACATTAAGACACAACAACATAAAGAAGTGTTATTGTTAGTATAACATATTTTGTCACATATACAGTTTTATAAAGGCTTCTTCTGTGCAGTCGTGCCTAACTAACCTTGTTGCAAAGCACAGTAAAAAATGATTTAACAAAGACACACGTAAAGAAAGCTGCCCAAGCACACCAAACTTATTTTTAAGCTATCTATAGATGAGTAACACATGCGTCACTTCCGGGCAAAAAGTACGGTTCCGCCCACTTTTGGGGAAAACAAAGCTGTCATTTGAACGGCGATCAAGCCTGAAGCCACAGAGCTCTTCTTTTACTGTCCTTTTTTTCTTAGAGGAAGTACAGAAACACTGAATTCTGGATTTGTTTTAATGCTTGAGGTGCACTAAACGACACAGCAGCTTTTTGGCATGATAAAACTATTATTTTCCGCCTCGCTCATGAGAGTAACAGCCGGCGAAAACTACAGCCTCGTCTACTGATTTTAATTTAACCATATATCGAGACCGATTGTTGATTTCCAATGATTTAATGTAATTGTTTGCCTGACTGGCCATCGTAATCGGGCTCTTTGAAGATCCAAAAATCCACGGTTTTCTTGCAAAAACTTCAGAATTTGTATTGAACGCCATTCAAATGACAGCGTTGTTTTCCCCCAAAAGTGGGCGGGGCCGTAATTTTCGCCCGGAAGTGACGTAGGTGTTACTCTCATCTATCAATATAAACCTGGAAATTCAATCCTAAATCCAGCTCCATTTCACATGTATACCCTCCATAAAACCAACTCAAAACTGCTGCAAATGTTATAACATATATTGTTATCACAAGAGACATTAACATGTGCAACGTTATTATGTGTTTCCAAATACAAATTCACATCATTATCTATTTTCTTTGTTTAAATTATTTACACAAGTGTCATGTTTAGAGCCATATTCTTGGAAAAAGCTGTGTTTTCGAACATTGTCTAATAATTAAACTGAGCACATAATGTAGACAGTGAGACAGATCCCTGTTAATGATTCATCTGTGTTGAGTCATGCATGTGTGTTCACACCTCACAGTCTAGTAGCCTGTACTGTAACATACTGTCATTATTCTAAGAAATGGAAGCTGTGGCAGAATGTTGCTCAGTGATTCAGGTGTTATGCTAGTAGCTGCTAATGTAGCCGCTAATGTAGCCACAAGCAGAGATGAGTTCATCACATAGAGATCATGAAAGATCACTACTTTCTAACTCCACGTTCCAAGATTTTTTTCTTTCCAAACTCTTTAGCCCACATTTTTTCCATCACTTTTGCAATAATTATTATAATGAGTTGATTTTGTTTCAGTTTTTTCAGTGAAAACTACACAGAGGAGGCTCGTCAGGTGTTGTCTCACGCAAACCATCCTAAACTAGGGTAAGTGACATTCATACATTTATTAATACCTGCATTTTCTGTTTGTTTTCAGTTTTGTGTCAAAGGCCTTATCTCTTATTTCAGGTATTCCTATGCTATTGTTGGGATCAACTTGACGGAGATGGCGTACAGCCTCCTGAAGAGCGGTGAATTGAAACCTCATTTCTACAACACAGTACCGGGCACTCCTGAGCTCCGGCAATTCCATCAGCTATACTGTGAGTAAATATAAATCAAATAACTGTTCTATTTTTCAACCTCTCTGATTATTTCCATTTGCTAGAAAAATACAAAATGTAATCTTTGTAAGAAGTGTCACGTTTTTTTAAAGGATTTCTCTAAAAATCTGTGTGTTTTTCTTCCAGGTTATCTGGCGTATGAATTTGATAAATTCTGGGTGGCAGAAGAACCAGAAAGCATCATGCAGTTCAATCAGTACAGAGAGAAATTCCACACCATAGTTAAGACCAATCTACAGGACCCTGATGTAAACCTCACATTGACTGCCTGCTCTAAAAACTAATGTATGAATCCAAACAAGTTATTTGGAAATATTCCCTCACCTCTCCGTGGCCCCTGACGATATGAGATGAAGAAGACAAAAATCTGACTAAATCTGGTAGCTCTCACAAAAATGTGAAAAAATGAATCCCCTTATAGTTGGCGTTGTGGTTCATAAGTAACACGTCTTAAAATACAGCACAAATCCAACGCCTTTACCTCAAAAATGTCCATTCCTGAGATGAACTCACATTTATAAATGGGAAATAAGAGCTTCTTCAGACTGTAGAGGTAACAGGGCTGTCTTCATGAGGATGTAATTCATTTTCAGTCAGCGAGCAGCCAAACTCTTCCGGTAAAGACGGTTATTTAACAAATGGTGATTAACTACCATATTTGTAGCTTTCTTGTTTGTATTCAAGTAAACAAGACGGTTTGTTCTCACAGTTGTCCCGCTCAGGAAGTGGATTCGTATGTCCTAAATTGGTGCATGTTTTAATGTTGATGGCATCTGTATTCTATAATATAGGTAAACTCAAAATGGTTGTTTTCAAAACTGCATTTTTATTACCTGTAATAATTTTTGTTTTGCTGTGACTTTCTTTTGAGGAAAGTATGTAATAGTTAAAACATCTGACTCAAAGTTAATAAATACATGTTGTAATGTTTTAAAATGTATTTCATGTGATGAAAGAAGTTATTAAGCAAGCACAGGGTCTGTAAAACCACACATGTATATTTAAGGTTCACATAAACCGGTTGGACATGTTATGATGATGCACTGGTGTAAGCTGCCTAAAATATCTAATTAACAGATTCGGATTTACTTAAAGTGCAAACTTCTTAAAGGGGAGTTAACACAAGCTTCAGCCCCATTTAATTTCAAATGGGTTCATATATAAAGATGGAACTGCATTTTGTTTATACATCAGTTCAACATGAAGTCAAATATTCCTTTTTCAACAAAGGATTTTCTTCTTTGTCACCAAAAGACAAAAAGAATAAAAAAAAATAAAAAAAGCAATTTCTTCATCGATGTTCAAGTCATTTTCCAAATTTCAAACTTTTCACAGGAATCTCAATTTCCTTCCTCGTACCGCTTCTTCGTGACCATCATAGCTCTCTTGATTTGCTCGAATGTGACAAACATTACTACGTTCCACGATCCCAGCCTCAGAAATGAGGGCACAAATCTACAGAAAACAAATGAAAAAGAAAATTCAGGTGTTACAAGAGAAAAAAGACAGAAATTACTACAAATAAAGACCATTAAATCAAGTAAGAGGTATGTAGAACTGGTATAGGCGTGAAAACTTAAAGAATGACCTGGTTGGCCTATAACTAAACTTGCGAGGTAAATAAAAGTCAAATAGGTCCACAAATGCAACATTTCTTATAACATTTTCTATTCAATGACCTCAAGTGTTCCTGCATATTCCTAAACCAGTGATATGAGTGTGAGACAGGGGAAACTCACCCTTTATAGAAAGCCGACGGCCCCTCTTTAGTCATCATGATCCAGGAACAGTTGATGGCGCTCTTGTACAGGCCTGGAGGTGAGTTCATATATCTGGTTTTCACCACATCTACAGGGGAGGCGATCACTGTGGTGACAAAGCCGGCACCAAACGCAGAAACAAAGTGGCAGGGCAGATTATCTGTGGAGAGAGAGATAGTGAACAAGACAATAAAGCGTGTGAATGAGAGGCCTTTGTCCTGAGCGGAGCAGTACAGAAACTCAACTCAGCAGATTATAGAACCTTTGTGAATGGGCACTATGAATGATTGAGATACATGTGGTTTTAGCTACTGTATTTACTGCACTGTGAGGGGAAAATACACCATGTCCTGTATCAGCACCGTTATCAGCTGTGAGGGAGGGTGTGTGGTGCCTTAGCCAATCAGCTGTCTCTCTGAGTAGTGTGTGTCTATGTGTATTGAAGAGTAACTGGTTACATGAAACTGTTATGTCACCTTTCATTTCAGGCGACTTACAATAAGTGCTGAAATTATGAAGAGCTTTTTCTGAATACTTTTTCGTTGGCTCATGTAATGCAGAATCAAACTTTATTTGTTATGGTCTGATTCAATCTGAATTTAAGATAAATTGAAAAACTTGATAACAAGTTTGACAGTATTGTCAGTGTTGTGTGGTGAGATTTACAAAGTCTAGTTGATGGTTATTCGACTTTTCAGCTTTATTTGCAAGTTTTTATTATAAAAAGTAATGAAGTGTAAATTGTATTACTTTGATGAAGTAATAACAAGTATTGCATTACTTACTACATAGGGTTAGGGATTTACAGGTGTAACTTTTAATCTGTTAGCTATTAAAATGCTAACCTTCATGACACTGCACATGCATGTCTCTGTCTCTCACCTGACAGCAGGTTGTGTTTGAGGATGGCCTCTTTGATCAGGTCATATGTAACCAGCTCCGTGCAGTTCACTAACGCATTTCTGGTGATGTTGGGTAGTGTGCCTGCGAAAACAGAAAGGTATTGTTTGTTTAATTCTTTATTCACACACACACACATATATTTTTAAAAGGGACATAATATACTTAGCAAGGGAATGCGAAAATCTTTTCATGAAGCATAATACCTTAATGTAAGATACACAATTTGCGATGAAATTTTAGACAAAGTAAAAACCACAGACATTGTTAAAGGTATTCACAACGATACATCCCATTGACATCCATCCGTTACACATGTATATTATGGAGTAGTCATATTCATACCACACACACACACACACACACACACACACACACACACACACACACACACACACACACACACACACACACACACACACACACACACACACACACACACACACACCTTATACATGCTAATATACATCATCATTACCAAAATAAGATCATACACTGATATTGATTAGATTTTCCATAGTACAGAAAGATAAATAAACACACATGAGAAAAACAAGTGACGAGCCTTTAGCCATTACAACAAAAAAAATGGTTGAACCTAAGCTTATATTGACAGTTTACATGCATAGGTAAACTATAAATATGCGTTATTTTGTACTATGCTTACTAAAACTTCACCTTTCCAGAGTCCCCGCATGCCCTCGTTCTGGAAGATGTGTTTGTAGGCCTGCATGGTGCCCGTGTAGCGCCGGGCCACGCCGTCCAGGTTCATCTGCGCCTGGAACCGAACCTTCACCACATCGGTGGGTTGAGCAAACGACACCGCCATGGCGCCTGTGGTGCAGCCGGCCAGGATCCGCACCAAAATACTGGCCTCTGGAGAGGGATGGACAGGAACGACCAGAGGTGAAATGTAAATTAATGTACTATATGACTGTAATTAATTAGTTATTTACTTTGCCAAAACATTTGGGAGGTATTTTAACCTCTGCTGTTAATAAACTGAGTCCTAATTCTCAATTTAAACGTCAATGAATTGCTATAAACTCTTATCGTTGTGATGATTGTGACATTACTTTAAGAATATATAGTTTTACTTTTTGTGAAGAAAGACAGATACAGTACACATATAACAGGTCATTTTTACATCACATTTACACTTTGTATTATATATGAAAACTCTTTCTTGAAACTGTTGGACCTCTGTTTTGGTCAAAGTGTTCATTAGTTACATTAATCACTTTTCAGCATTATCATAGGTTCTAAAAAGCAATTGAGGTTTAAACACCGAATTATTTGGTGTTACATCATGACATCAATACTATCTGGACAACACAATGTATGACCTCTGAACTTCCTGAGGGGTCACTGGCTTTGTTTTCTTTCAAAAAACACTCTTTTGAAGGTCTGAAGCCCCCTGAGACTGATTAGGGATTTTAGGGTTGAGTTCACATTAGTCAATTTGGACATGTTTAATTAAGAGATCCTGGTTTGCTTCTTGGGGTTTTCCCTATCCTTAAATGTGTTATATATGTTTTTGTGCATGTAAATGGTCTGCAAAGGCTAAAATCCCAAAGTCCAGAGGGAGTTTCTCTCCCACTCTCCCCCCCCCCTGCCTGAAATGCTTCACTATGTAACAATCAAACATTTCCCAAATTGGGATCAATAAAGTTCTATCTTATCTTATCTTAATCAGACTTCTATTGGCTAGCGTCCCAGCACATTAAACATGGTAGGCTAAGGGGCTGCAGATCTCTAAGCGGTTGACCAATCACAACAGAGCCAGCCAGCTAACCAATCAGAGCAGACTGGGCTCTGGTTTCAGACAGAGGGTGAAAAGAGGTGCTGCAGCACAGGCAGTATGAGAACAATAAAGAGCTTTTTGAACATTAAAACATGGAGACATGTCACAGAGGCACAAATACAAATATGAACCTGAAAATGAGCATAAGATGATGTTTAAATCCTGTTTAAAAGAAAACCGGCATGTTCTTTCAATTAACCACTTACGGTCTGTGCCACCAGTGTAGAAGTTTTTGACGTTGTCGTAGAGGCCGATCCTGACGGAGGCGAAGCAGGCCTGCCTCTGCAGCCCGGCCACCAGCCCGTTGTACAGAGACCGCGGCCCCTCGGTCCGGACCATGGTGCTGATCGTCCCGAACACCCCTCTGTAGCGGATCCCCTCCACTCCCTTCTTCTCTCCCTGAATCTGGGGTCACAGATTCAGATTGAACTCAAGGCTAAAACCAGAATATTTAGGCTAAACAGTGCAGCAACTCAACAGTGTTGATGAGTGCAATAGATGTATTCATCAAGTCAAGCGGCTCAGTCAATAACAGCAAATATGCAGAGGTGGAAGTACTCCAACCTTTCACTTAAGTAAAAGTTATAATACCAGTGTGTAGAAATACTCTGTAACAAGTAAAAGTCTGGCATTCAAAATTGTACTTAAGTCAAAGCACAATAATATTAGCATAAATATATTTATATAAATCCTTTTGATTTTGATATTATAATTTTGCAACTGGTAAGTGTGGTGATAACTTTAATTACTTTTTTTTATCCTGCCAGATATCTTAATCCATAATAGTACATCAATGCATTAGTGTACTGAGTTAAAATGACTTAATTACTTTTTTTCCAAATTGTAGTGGAGTAGAAGTATGAAGAATCATAAAATATAAAAACTAAAGTAAATTACAAGTACCTCACAAATCTAATTAAATAAGGTACTTTTGTAAATGTATATTACGCTACTGCCAATATCAAACTATTTTCCAAAGTATCACAGAGTAAAATAAGAAACTGTGGATCATTATCACACAGGTAATATCAGATGCATTGCAGGAAATGTGGGGAAAACATTACATTATATTACATGTCATTTGTTAGACGCTTTTATCCAAAGCGACTTACATACATTCAATACTGTGGACAATCCCCACAGGAGCAATTTGGGGTGAAGTGTCTTGCCCAGGGACACAACGACATGCTGACTGAAGTGGGACTCGAACTTGCTACCCCCTGATTCGAAGTCCAGCACACTATTCACTGAGCCACAGCCTAACATGTTGCTAAAACTATCTTTGCCAGAGTCTCTGAACAGGTACCTGCAGTCTGACTTTGGCCGTGTCCAGAGGGAACGTGATCAGGTCGGCCACACAGGCTGCAGCCCCGGCACTCGCCATCTTCACCCCCAGTGGAGGAGGAACATCTGAGGGTTTGAGTCCCACCATGTTTCCTAACACTGGGGTTACAGAAGGAATGCACAAATACACACGTAAAACAGATTACTCATTCATATTTCCAAATGAAAGGTTGCTGAATCTTTTATGATTGATGATAAAAACATAAAAAATACCTTGTTTGGTTTAAATGTAAGGTTCCTTTTGATCCTCAGTATTTGGTTACCGGGCAGGATTTGATTGGCCAGATTATAATCCATGAAGGGTGCCGCTCTGCAGAAAGGGAAGATGCATCTTCAGCTCTGTATTTATATATCATCTGCCCGTCTTTTTTATGACATCGCCAGAGAGGCGTTACTGAGGCGTTACTGTGTACTCCTAAACACACAGGTCAAATCAAAGTCCACCGACTGTCAGAAAGTCAATGTTCAATTTACCGCAGGAACCTTTCAGAAAAACAACCGTTTTACTTCCCCCCCGTTCTGGAACTTTAACACCAGTAGGCCTACCTTTCATCCGAGGTTTATCTGTTATAGTTTGTGATGTTATTGTCTTGCCTTCGAATACAGTCAATGCCTTGTTATTATTTAAAATAAGCCTCCAGGGTTTTAAAAATCTGCACACATTGTGTCTTTGCATTTTGTTGTTGTGTTTCTGCTGCTTTTATTTATTGTGCAAAAAACAAACAAATTCAGTAGGCTACAGTATGTTTTTTTTTTATCCTGTCGTGTATCTGTCACTATTAAGTCATTATTGACTTCATAAGAACAAGTGTCTGCACTAAACAACCGTCATAATATGCACTCGGATCAGGGTTCGAGTTATGTGGGAGCCAATGGGAGCTGAGCTCCCATAAGGAGGGGTCTGAGCTCCCACGGACGCAGTGAAATCATACATCTGTGGGGGTCGCTAATACATTACCAACAACCATTATTTTAATCACAAATAATGCATGTGTCAATGTAATGAGTATTATTTACGTTAAAGGTTGGGTAGGTAAGTTTGAGAAACCGGCTCGAGATACACTTTTTGTTATATTCCATGGAATGCTCTTAACATCCCGATAGCAATGAATATCTGAAGTGCTTTGACAAAAAATCCATAAAAATATTTCATCTGTGGAAGCTGTAGTACTTTAAAAAGTACGACCAATCATTTTAGCCGGCCCGGCTAAAATAACTGGATGGCCTACCTGCCTGTCAGCCCGTGTGTGTTGGAGGAGGGGCTCTATAAGGAAGTGGCAGATTTTCTCCCGTTGTGTATTTTCAAATTCTAGCGATCTCGAGCCGGTGGGTGTTTCTCAATCCACTATTTCAAGCATACTACGTCATCGAGAGCCGCTAAAGTACTGTTCCAATCTCCAGCATACTTGGAAATCTACCGAAACTCCGTTTGGAGAAATATCGAGGCTGCACATGAGTAGACTCCGCGGTCTTAAAATCCCCACAATGCTTTGCGCACGGACCAATTTCCCCAAATCTGTGGCGGAAGATGTTATGCTGCGTTCACACCGCTGCGAATCACGGTAAAATATGTTCATTTGTTGTAGTTGTAGCTCCCGAGCCAGCGCGTCTTGTTTGAATGATGCGAGTAAACACAGCTGGCAGCCGCGGTGAAACTCCAGCGTTTAGAGCGATGCGATAGGAGCGATTAGAGCGAAGCGAATATTCGCATGCGATGTTTGGGGGCGGCGCGATTACATGTAAAGTCAATGCAGAGACGCGGACAGACGCAAATTCGCTCCGACGGCGAGCATGAAGCGGTGGACGCGGCGCGAATCACGCGATTGAGGCAATTGAACGGTGCCGCGTAATACGCGAGAGTTCAATTTTTTCAACTCGAGCATCAAATTCACGTGACGCGTTCTCGCGGAAGCCAATCAGCAGTGAGGATCTCAGCCTGCCGTCACTGACGTTCAACCACACAACATCAGCCGTTAGCTGTTAGCAGTTAGCACACAGAGCTCACAGCTCCTCATATCTGTTCAGAAACTGGACAAAAGTTAAACAAGTACAAACCACAGACTGTCTGTGTCATGGCGAATACAGTCGCTGGTTTATTTATGTCTGTAGGCCGTTGATATGAGTGTGGAATGAGCATATACAACGTATAGCCTGGTCGACCCGATCTTCATTCAGAAAACAAGCATTTTAAAAGGTTTTTCGCCTGCCGTCTTGTCTGCAGACTTGTCAAGCATTAATTCATGGTTTTTACTAACCGGTATCAGTATGTTGTTACTTCGGCATCATTTAGAAACGTGTATTACAATTTAATCACGGTAAAATATGTTCATTTTGTTGTAGTTGTAGCTCCCGAGCCAGCGAGTCTTGTTTGAATGATGCGAGTAAACACAGCTGGCAGCCGCGGTGAAACTCGAGCGTTTAGAGCGATGCGATAGGAGCGATTAGAGCGAAGCGAATATTCGCATCGCGTCTGGTGTGAACGCAGCATAATGCCTAGGGCAGCAAATTGGTCAGAACCGGCTCTGGTGTCATCCCCACAGCACCCCCCATTTGAAACATGTTCCCACGGCTATGTACAACAATACGCCCAAGCTACCCCTCCTTAAAAATGTTTACCGCAATTATCTACCTCATTGTTTCGTTTTTAGAAAAACAAAAACTAGGTGTGTCTTGTTCTTGTTCTATCAGATGTTTAATGATTCAACATGTTTTTACACTTTCCTGTTTAGATTCTGCCTCGTGTTTGTTCTCATTGGGCCTTATGAAACAACATGTTTTATTCCAATGCGCAATTGCTCTAGGTTGGATTTCCTACTAACGTAATAGACACTTTGGACATTTATTAATCCTAGTAGATTTTGAGTCATCACTAGGCAAGGCGAGGCAAGTTTATTTATATAGCACCTTTCAACACAAAGCAATTCAAAGTGCTGTACAAAAATATAAGACAATAAGATCTAACAACACTAACATGTGTAGTCAAATTTGTCTGAAAATGATTTAGAAATGTTGCTTCATTTGGATGGAAAATTTGCGAGGCGAAAATGTACCTCACTCTTAGTTTATGAAATCATCAACTCACTATATAAAAAAATGAAAATTGGCATCAACAGCACGAAAACAAAACCGGTTGCAACCATGTTGTCAAAAGCAAAAAGAGCCAATGTGATGTACTGCCCGCTTGTTTGTTTGAGAGCTTGAACAACAACTGACAAGTGAAGAAATGCATGGATGAAATGTTGATGTGTGGTTCTGTTGCCTCTATATGCATTGAATAAAAACTGATGATTATTTGCGATGCATTTATGTGAAGCAGTATTTTATTGGTGTTGCTGGTTAAGATAAGTATCTATTATTTTATAGACTAATATGTAGCTTTATCAATAATGCCACATTTTATAAGCTATTTGTTTTGAATGTGAAGTGGGAGTTTAAACTAACAGAGATTTCATAAGTAGAGCAACTTCCTTATGCCCGGGCAGCCGAAAATATGTTTTGTATGCACAATTTTGGGCCTTTGGGGACTCCGTAGATTCACCGCAGACAATTACATTTCAGGAAGTTACTTTGGAACTTGCATGGAAAGTTTCACGCTATTTTTTGCTAAATGAAAGTTAAAACGTTTCACTATAACTCATATCACTTTGTCTGATGTGTCTCTGTGTCTCTCTCTCTCTCGCCCTGTAATTAGTTGATTCAACTTCTTAATGTCAGTCTAAATAATACAATTATGTTGGTGCATCATGGCATGTGGCTCATTAAAAAAAAGTACAGACCGTACAGCTATTATCTACCTCTTGTATAACAGCAAATTGGTCAGAACCGGCCCTGGTGTCATCCCCACAGCACCCCCCATTTGAAACATGTTCCCACGGCTATGATTTCATATTTAAGTCTGTCTGTCTGTCTGTCTGTCTGTCTGATTTCATATTTAAGTCTCTGTCTGTCTGTCTGATTTCATATTTAAGTCTCTGTCTGTCTGTCTGATTTCATATTTAAGTCTCTGTCTGTCTGATTTCATATTTAAGTCTCTGTCTGTCTGTCTGTCTGTCTGTCTCTCTCTCTCTCTCTCTCGCCCTGTAATTAGTTGATTCAACTTCTTAATGTCAGTCTAAATAATACAATTATGTTGGTGCATCATGGCATGTGGCTCATTAAAAAAAAGTACAGACCGTACAGCTATTATCTACCTCTTGTATAACAGCAAATTGGTCAGAACCGGCCCTGGTGTCATCCCCACAGCACCCCCCATTTGAAACATGTTCCCACGGCTATGATTTCATATTTAAGTCTGTCTGTCTGTCTATCTGTCTGATTTCATATTTAAGTCTCTGTCTGTCTGTCTGATTTCATATTTAAGTCTCTGTCTGTCTGTCTGTCTGATTTCATATTTAAGTCTCTGTCTGTCTGATTTCATATTTAAGTCTCTGTCTGTCTGTCTGTCTGTCTGTCTCTCTCTCTCTCTCTCTCTCGCCCTGTAATTAGTTGATTCAACTTCTTAATGTCAGTCTAAATAATACAATTATGTTGGTGCATCATGGCATGTGGCTCATTAAAAAAAAGTACAGACCGTACAGCTATTATCTACCTCTTGTATAACAGCAAATTGGTCAGAACCGGCCCTGGTGTCATCCCCACAGCACCCCCCATTTGAAACATGTTCCCACGGCTATGATTTCATATTTAAGTCTGTCTGTCTGTCTGTCTGTCTGATTTCATATTTAAGTCTCTGTCTGTCTGTCTGATTTCATATTTAAGTCTCTGTCTGTCTGTCTGTCTGTCTGATTTCATATTTAAGTGTCTGTCTGTCTGATTTCATATTTAAGTGTCTGTCTGTCTGTCTGTCTGTCTGTCTGTCTGTCTGTCTGTCTGTCTCTCTCTCTCTCTCTCTCTCTCTCGCCCTGTAATTAGTTGATTCAACTTCTTAATGTCAGTCTAAATAATACAATTATGTTGGTGCATCATGGCATGTGGCTCATTAAAAAAAAGTACAGACCGTACAGCTATTATCTACCTCTTGTATAACAGCAAATTGGTCAGAACCGGCCCTGGTGTCATCCCCACAGCACCCCCCATTTGAAACATGTTCCCACGGCTATGATTTCATATTTAAGTTTGTAGCAAGTAGAGGGCTGCTGGCAGGCCCGGACTGGCCATCGGGAGGGCCGGGAGGTTTCCCGATGGCCTAGCGATTCTTTTTTTTTTAATGTAGGCAACGCTGCGCAAATGTGGGTTTGCCTCACACAGGGTGACTGTCTGTCTACATGATGTGGCATCTGTTTCCTATGGGTGTTTCCATAGATCTAGTCTCTTTATTTTCCCCTCAAAATGCACCAGATTGATGCATTTAACTCCAAAATTAAAAATAAATCTTACCAGGGGGGACCCCCCTAGAGGATTTGAGGTCCACCCCCAAAATATGTTCACATGGATAGGTTCCCAAATACATTTGCACATTTTTTAAAATAGTAACCCCTGTCCATATGTTTATTATTGGTGGTTTGTGTGTGTGTGTGTGTGTGTGAGAATGCATAAGAAAGGGGGTGGAGTTGCTATTTTGTTCAATGATTCCATTCAATGCAGGAAGACATCTTATGGGGACTTTGCTTCTTTTGAATATGTGGCCCTTCAGCTGAAATGCTCCTCTCGAGCTCTGTTCCTAAATATCTATAGACCACCCAAATACTGTGCAAGCTTTTTTGATGATTTTACTGAACTGCTGTCTATAGTGTGTATTGACTTTGACCGTTTAGTCATTGTTGGTGATTTTAACATCCATGTTGACAACCCCCAGGACAGAGGGGCTAAAGAACTGTTTTGTGTTCTTGATAACTATGGACTGACTCAGCATGTGGCGGAGCCCACGCACAATAAGGGGCACACTCTGGACTTAATTATCTCAAAGGGTCTGAATATCTCAAAGGTTGTGGTGACTGATGTTGCACTCTCTGATCATTCCTGTGTTTTCTTTGAGAGCTCTATTTCTGTTCACAAAAATGTTCAGAAAGAGGTAACCACAAAGCGATATTTAACTGAAAATACTAGGGAAATGTTTACTCATAATTTCTCATCCACACTTGCCCCTGCTAACATCTCAGTAAATGAGCTAGTAGATCATTTTAATTCAAAAATTAAAAATGTTATAGATACCATTGCTCCAACTAAGGTAAAGGAAGTGATTAGCAAAAAAATATCTCCATGGAGAAAGGCCATGACCGTGAGAACAGAAAAAAGAGAGTGTCGAAAAGCTGAACGTAGGTGGCGAAAAACAAATCTCCAGGTTCACTTTGAAATCTATAAAGAGAGACTTGGCCTTTATAATTTGGAATTGAAAAACGCACGACAGTCTTTCTTCTCTGACATCATTACCAAAAACAAAAACAACGCACGTGCCTTGTTTGCTACCGTCGACAGACTAACTAACCCCCCAGTGTCAGTAGCCTCTGAATTTCTATCCACCAGGGCGTGCAATGATTTTGCCTCCTTCTTCACTGACAAAATTCAGAAAATTAGACAAGCAGTCAGTGCCTCTGCATCAGGTACAGCAAATGTGTTGTCCCTATGTCCACCTAATATCAATTCAAACACCATGACACAATTCCATCAGATTAATGGTAAAAACTTAGAGGACATTATTCAACTTCTGAAATCCTCCTCCTGCTGCCTTGATATTATTCCAACAGGATTTTTCAAAGATGTTTTTCCTTGCATGGCCTCAGATCTACTTCATATAGTAAACACATCTCTTCACTCAGGTATTTTTCCAGAGGCCCTGAAAACTGCAGTCATTAAACCGCTCTTAAAAAAGAATAATCTAGATGTCTCAGTAATGAACAATTACAGGCCAATATCAAACCTGCCATTTCTAGGTAAAATCATTGAAAAAGTAGTATTTCAACAGTTGGGTTACCTTGTTGCATTTAAATAACTGTTTGGATGTGTTCCAGTCAGGATTTCGTCCAAACCACAGCACTGAGACTGCTCTTGTAAAGGTCTTCAATGACATCCACTTAAACACAGACAGTGGCAGAACTTCAGTGTTAGTATTATTAGATCTCAGTGCTGCATTTGACACTGTTGACCACAACATATTACTAGACCGACTAGAAAACTGGGTGGGACTTTCGGCAACAGTTCTAAATTGGTTTGAGTCCTACTTAAAGGACAGAAAAAACTTTATTTCTATAGGTAAATACACATCTGAGTTGACAAATATGACGTGGGGTACCTCAAGGCTCCATCTTGGGGCCTCTTCTCTTTAACATCTACATGCTACCACTGGCTCAGATAATGAAAAACAACAAAATAAGTTACCATAGCTATGCGGATGACACACAAATTTACGTAACAATTTCACCAGGAGATTATGCTCCAATTCAAACACTGAGTAAGTGCATTGAACAAATCAATGACTGGATGTGTCAGAACTTTCTCCAATTAAACAAAGATAAAACTGAGGTAATGGTTTTTGGAGCCAAGGCAGAACGTATAAAAGTTAGCGCTGAGCTTCAGTCTGCAATGTTCAAAACAACAGATAAAGCCAGAAATCTAGGTGTAGTCATGGACTCTGACCTGAGTTTCAACAGTCACATTAAAACAGTTACTAAATCAGCCTACTATCACCTAAAGAACATATCTAGGATTAAAGGACTAATGTCACAGCAGGATTTGGAAAAACTTGTCCATGCTTTTATCTTCAGTAGACTCGACTACTGCAATGGTGTCTTTACAGGCCTCAGAAATCTATTAGAAAGCTGCAGCTAATTCAGAACGCCGCTGCTCGAGTCCTCACTAACACTAAGAAAGTGGATCACATCACTCCTGTTCTGAAGTCTTTACACTGGCTTCCTGTGTGTCAAAGAATAGATTTCAAAATATTGTTGCTGGTTTATAAAGCATTGAATGGTTTAGGCCCAAAATACATGTCTGACCTACTGCTAAATTATGAACCATCCAGAACCCTCAGGTCTTCAGGGACTGGTCAGCTTTCTGTCCCCAGAGTCAGAACTAAACATGGTAAAGCAGCATTCAGTTATTATGCTCCAAATATCTGGAACAAACTCCCAGAAACCTGCAGGTCCGCTGCAACTCTTACTACTTTCAAATCCAGGCTGAAGACTTTTCTTTTTGCCGCTGCTTTTAATTGAACTATTCACATCTTAAACTGCACTGTAACTTTTAACTTTTATCCATGTATTTTTTCTTTTAATGTTTATTTTATTATCTTTCCTTTTTAATGACTGATTTTAAATGCCATTTTCATAATGTCTTCCATTTTTGTAAAGCACTTTGAATTACCTTGTGTTGAAAGGTGCTATATAAATAAACTTGCCTTGCCTTGCCTTGCCTTGCCTTGTGAGAGTTTGAGTTTGAGTGCGCGTGCATGCGTGCGCACGCTTTAGTTTCAAAGACCCCCATAGAGCTCTGTTTATAACTCGAACCCTGACTCGGATGACAGCCAATGACAGAACAGCGGACAGAGAAAGTATTTGAAGCTGATTGGTTAAAAGTCTTTATAGCCTCACATCATGTTACCCTTTCACTTTTGTAGAAGCATTATAGTATCATACAGTATTTGCTTATTTCTTGCTTAATAAACACATTATATCCTCTTGTTCATTTATGATTTCTTAATAACAGATACTCTTTTATTTGTGTTAAAGAGGGCACCAGTTTTTTTTAAAGGGTTGTGGGGAGAGTAGTGACGTGCACTGGCGTCTGAAGTTCACCACGGATCAGATAAAGACTTTGCGTCACACAGAGTTCAATCACTCGCAGTTTGGCAGTGAAGGAGCCTGTTTCATAATACCTTGCCCTCAAACTAACCTATGCAGCTTCTCAAATAGCAAGGAATTCTGGCAAAATGTAACCTTATTCAGTCAATGCTGCCGTTTTACTATGGTTTTTACAATAGTTACAACTAGTTAATGCAACCATGATTCAATGAATGCTTCACTCATAAAAGGTTGTACATTTCAATGGTTTTCTACAAACTTGTCCTAGAGATGTAATTGTAACTGATCATTTTTTATGCTGTATTATTTTATCTGTTGAGTATTATCACATTACATTGAGAAGTGTTTCCAATATGTTGCCCATCCAATTTACTGTATACCAATGAGCTAGATATAACAGAAAGTCACCTCTTAGGATATTGCAATACAGATTAAAAGCCACATAAAGTGAAGTCTTGAATGTTGTGTCAATAACTATCTTCAGTCATTTCAACAAAGACTGAAGATTATAACCTTCATGGAGGTAGGATTGTTGCAGTCCTGTTGTATAAGACTGAATTCAATGTATGCAAGTGTACCGAATAAATTGTAGGCTAAGTGTATAATGACACTTTCTTTGTTTTAAAGAAACATAACAATGCTGAACATTCAGGAATTAATACGTTTATGGTTGAGATGGTTAACAGGATTGAAAGCATATAATAGGCCAGAATTAAGCTTCCTATTTTCCCCATTCATTTCTCTAATGCCTCTTTCCCTATTAATGTAATCAGTAACTATTAGACATCAAAATTGAAACAGACTAATATCTCAAAGGCCACCAGTGATAAAAGCAATACTTGATCTTTCCTGTTCTAATGAAACGTCATTCCTGATGAATTAATCATTTACAGTGTACAGTTGTGTCAGAGGGGAAGCCTTCGTTCAATCTGCAGAAGATCCAGTTTGACGTGTGCCAACTTTGCTGTGATTGGTTAACCTGAGACACAACCCCTGTGCGTTTGGTCCACACACACACACAGGGAAAAAATAGCCTTATACTAACTTATCTTTAATAACCTTTATCTCAGTGTATGTAGTGTGACTGTAGCAGTGACGTGCGGTGAGGTTCATGGCTGGTGAGGCACTGACTCTTTCAGAGTCAGATTTACAAATATTATAGCCTATTTTGACCTTAATCGAAATATTCTGTTATTTTCAAAAGCTTTTTTAGTCTGATGCTATGATTAATTTTAAACAGACCGATCAACAAAAGGATACCCAAAATCTAAATATTGGATTGTTCTTTCTAAGTAAGATCCCATTTTCATTACAGTTGTGGTCTTACCTTGACTTGAAGATGAATAGAAGTCCATGCTATCCTTCTGGACAACAATCTCTATTACTGTTTTGTAAAAGTCGTCCTTATCTTCCTGTAGTTTCAAAAGTCGAGTTTGTTGTTTGCGGTAGAATAACAGTAGCAACAAGAACCTGTGGGCTCACGTGCGCCCCCTTCAGTGCGGCAGAGGTTATGGCTGCCTCCCCTTGTGATTTTTTCATTGCCGTTGTATATGTGTAGCGAGCCTAAATATCATATATACGTGAAATAAGTTATTTAGAGACTATGGATGGCGAGGATAAATGTAATAAAGGGATCTACAAACATTACATTGGTGACCTACAGTGAGATGGGAACAGGCATGCGCTTAGGGTTCGCTTTCCAGCCAGTTTCTGTGGGGTGACGCATTCTGAAGTGAGGCAGATCTCATCTGTGCCTCACCTACCCCACAGTAAATGGCTTGAGCGCGCTCACAAAATAAGTGGCCGCGCTAAATTAGTGCCCGCGCTCCAGCAAGTTACTGTGGGCTTACGAGAGGCAGAGCTCGTGCCTGCCTCACTTCTCATCGCTCCCGTAGCGGAGCTCGGCAAATTTGCTGATTTTGACTATAAAATGCGATTGGAATCATACAGAAATCACATTTACACAAGATCAGTGGAGACATTTTATTATTATTATTATTTAGTTTTTCTTTAATTGTTTTTCCGTTACATTGGAGTATGACAGGTGAGGCTCTGCCTCCCCTGCCTCCACTGACTGCACGTCGCTGGACTGTAGTGTAAGTGCCGGTTTCCCTTTCCGAACTTGAGTAAATGTAATGAGTTGGTATACACAACTTTGCACTGTGGCTTTTATGACATCTGAATTTTTGCTTTGTGGATTATTAAATGTTTATCATATCTTAAACTGGAAGTGCATGTGCTTTTACAATGAACATGTAAAGAGATCCATTACATTACATTACAGTACATGTCACTTGTTAGATGCTTTTATCCAAAGCGACTTACATACTCAATACTGTGGGCAATCCCCACAGGAGCAATTTGGGGTGAAGTGTCTTGCCCAGGGACACAACGACATGCTGACTGCAGTGGGGTTTGAACCTGTGCTCCCCTGATCCGAACACCAACGCTCTATCCATTGCGCCACACGCCTCCAGTAAAAATCAATTAACCTAAACAGTATAATAATGCGAGAAGGAAAAAAGTTATGGTTGTTTTAAAGTCATGAAATCCGGTATCAACATTCTTTTGGCAAGTATCAAACATTTCAAATTAGAGATTTTTAGATCACCCTTTTAACAATATGCAAATCAAGATTTTGGAAAAATGCTTAAATAATTGAAAAATAATCATATACAATATTAAACATCTTAGAATACAATGTATATGTGTTTGTATCTTTAATATGAAACTTGTCAAAAGTTAATTCAAACTAAATCTAGTGGATTGTTCACCTTGTTTTAATTTAAGGCTGAAAACAGCTGCCATTGAAACAGAAAACGTATTGTATTAATTGTAGTGCCCTTTTGCATGACGGTAGTCAAACAAAACAGGTCTTTGCTTTTGGCTCGCCATTTAGTTTCAGCTATAGCCCCAGCAATCAGTTACACTTGTAAATATGTGCCATTAAATATTTGACACATGATAATTCAATGTATTTATCTCTGGAGTCATATTTTATAGGTAAAACTCAGGTATTTTGTAAATGATTGATTGTGCATCTTCTTCTGCATGTACTGTGTATACCAACATTTCAAGGAGGTCTCACCTGATTCAGCTTGGGGAGATCTTTTGTGTTTTCCAGTTTATATTTTGTCTCCTATAGTTCCACAGTTTCAGGTAATGGCGACATTCAAGAGTGTTCAGTTTCTTCACTGGGAGATGTACAACAAATGTTTTATTTACTCTTAATTTGATTTAAAAAAAGGCATGAAGGTGAATATTACACTTATAAATATGTGCCATTAAATAATTGAGCAGCAATTTGAGGTTTTATCAAATAAAAACACATGATAATTCGATGTATTTATCTCTGGAATCATATTTTATGGGTAAAACTCATGTCTTATGTAAATGAGTGATTGGTAGCATGAAGGATCTTCCACTAGATGGCAGTACTGGTCCGTGTGCTGGGTCATAAAGTATCACTCTCTCTGATGAAGTCAATAAAAAGTCTTGAGGCGTTGAACTGTGCAGCATCGAATCATACCGTAACTTTAATAAGATGGAGTGATACAATGCATCATCATCCAGAGTAAAACCACCTGGACAATTAAAATAAAAAAACATATTTACATAAAAACAAGTTGAAAACAGCAACGTAAAAATGTACAGAGCACAAAGGTTAAAACAGGTTCTTTAAAAAAAAAAAAGGCCTTAATATCTTAGTGGATCACATTATATTATGTCGTACACATAAAGAAAGTGCAGCTTTTTCATTCAACAGCATTTTTTTTGTGTCTAAGGACACACAGAATCCTTAAATATCAGGTGTTAGTCATTTTCTTTTGGTTTGATATTACCAATAAATAACCGGAGAAAACCCATCGAAGCAATTAATGGGAATATTATTTTAGGGAGTGAATGTTTAGGATGTCGTATATTGTGTGTGTGAAAAGAAAATAGCTTCAATCAACAGCTTAAGTGAGACATTATTCATGAAAATTCAGTATATCGTTGAATTTTCACAGCTTTGTTTTGCATTTTACCATATAGTCATTTGAAGAGAAACAAAAAATCGTTTCATGATTAACAGCAAATGTAAAGTAATGCAGCGACAGTTTGACCAGATATAATGTTAGGGTGATCGTATGTAGACTATCAATATTCCAGTTTAGCACTGTACTGTTTCTGTGGACATGTACATCTACATAGCCTAAGAGTACTAGAGTAACTAGAGATTACAATATCAACACTTATGCATAATGTCTTAGAAAGTACAGCTACTACATAGACACCGATTTCATTTGAGCAAACCTTAATATTAATGTCCCATCGCTCTCCGCTGGACAGAATCTAGTGATTGTTATAATAAAAGTCTTTCACATCTCGTATAATACATCGCTAAGAGCCAGTTCTGGTCACATTCATTCAACTATCATACACTGACCTTCATTGTCCTCTGAAACTCACCGAGACTTTTTATACACAATGACCATGTTTCCCTTTTAAAAAGTCTGTGTGTGGAATCTCAGCCAGATAGCGAGATATCATAGTCACTTGAAGACAGCGAGCGCCCCACTTTACGCACATTTTTGGCGTTAGTTATACGAGCCGCCACCTCCACCGGCTTCTCGAAATAAATCACCAGGGCCTGCTCAGTGAGAACAGAGGCCAGGAACTGCTCAAACGTGATGGTCCAGTCTTTATCGATACTGGTGCTGTGAGGCATCCCTCTGTCGTAGGCCTCCCCGCTGTGAGGAGCGCTCCCCCTCTCCCCCCCGGGGTCGCTGCGCACCAGCACCGTGTCGTCTGCTATGTCCTCGCACTGCAGCTTCTCGTCCAGCTCGTGGGAGCCCGCGCTCAGCACCGAGTAAGACGACATCGAGGTGTCATCTTTGGTCTCGTCATCAGAGATCAGCATGGCGGAGGAAGTGCCCGTGTCTTTGGTGGACGAGTCCTCCAGCTTGATGTCTTGCATTGGAGGCAGCTGCTCACTCCCTTCCTCCTGCTTCCCATCCTCACAGGGGCTTTGCTTGCTCTCTACACCTTCAGGGGCAAAATCATCATCCTGGACTCGCTGCTGGAACTCAGGCACGGCCTCTTGGTTTGTTTTGGGCTCTGTGGCGTCTCTGGTACACACATCTGGCTCTGGTTTACCCTCCATGTTGTGATCCTTCCTGCCAGGAGAGAAGAGCTTCCCCACCTCTCCCATCTCCAGCAGCAGGCTGGTGACGGTGGCGGTGGCGTGGTACAGCTCCTGCTCCGCAGCGTCCTCACTGAACATGCTGTAGAGGGTCTTGCACAGCTCGATAAACTGGCTCTGGAGGATATAAAACACAAGAGGTCAGTTTTAACAAGTGTTAGCAACTTTCTTCTGCATGTACTGTCTATACCAACATATAAAGGAGGTCTCACCTGATTCAGCTTGGGGAGATCCTTTGTGTTTTCCAGTTTAGATTTTGTCTCCTGGTTCCACAGTTTCAGGTAATTGCGACATTCAGGAGTTTTCAGTTTCTTCACTGGGAGATGAACACAAAAATGTTTTATTTACTCTTACATTTGATTTAAAAAAAGCATGAAAGTACAACTAATGCCTGCTGGTTTCTGTATCAGGATTACAGAACTGGCTATTTAATTTGTAGAACTTAACCAAATACCTAATGTTGTTCTCACCCTGGATGCATACCTTCATCCACATATTTATTTCAAAATTCTGGAAGAAAGAGTTTTATTTTTCCATTGAATTGCTGACTTTATGAATCATTTTTAGTCCATGAAAATCACACCCATATTTTGAACCATTCACATTTTGCCTCAAAACAGTTAAAGGGGACCTATCATGCAAAATGCACTTTTGTACGTCTTTTATACATGAATATGTGTCCCCGGTGTGTCAGGGAACCCACCAAGTGTCAGAAAACACAACCCTCTCTATTTTCCTCCATACCCAAATCTTTAAAAACGGGGCTGCAATGGCTGATTATTATTTGAATTTTTCTGATGTCAGAAAAGGGGGGCTCCGCCTATATGGGCAACTCTCCACCTATCAGGGGAATGAGAGACCGCTCGAAAGCGCTGGAGACGCTGTAGTACATATGCCAGGCCTGTAAGTGGCGCTGTAGTCTGCCACAAAAGCAGAATCAGCCCTTGCAAAAACAGGGCTGGAATACAGCAAATAGAGCGAAATGAGGCATGGCTAAAATGCATGATCTGTTTGGTATTTTGAAAAAAGAACTTCACAGACATGTTTTATATAGGTATGGCCCTACAATATATGTTTTAAATATAGCATGATAGGTCCACTTTAAGTTAAAACGTGCATGGTTTTCCATTTGATTATGACTAATGATCAGTTTAGACAAACAGGATTATGTAGTGTGTTGTGTTAGATCTATAGATTCAGACTTTCATATTACTCACCTTTTTCAGTCTTAAATGTAACTCTGACAAAACCATCATCCTTCTCACTTCTGCTCTTTGAGTCGTTACCTGAAGAGAGCAAACATCAACATTTGTTTAATCAAAAAAGTTAAAGTTGAAAATGACCAAAATAACTACAATTAACAACTCAAAAACGTAAATAATTAAATTAAATTACTGAACAAAGATTAGTGTTCATACCCGAGTTTGTTAATCATTTTATAAAAGTATTTAAAATATGAAATTCATTACACACTTTCAATTCCTTTTCAAAACTCTTTTCACTGTTAAACATTTTTGTTTTGCTTTTGTTCAAATCATTGTTTTTGTCAACATGCAAGTTCCTCATAGTTCATACTGACTCTAGATCAGATTATCCAATTCCAATAACTAGACTGAACTTTTAGTGACCATCTTTTAGCAGGATTATCTATATTTTATAAAACAAGCCCATTGTATTACACATGTTCTTGCTTCTAAACTACATACAGCAGGTTTTTAACCACACGGCTTGCATAAGGTTTACTTTGCTACCCCCGCGACAGGGTGTAATCCAACAGTTTAACATCAGCGCCTTCTGAAAGCTGGATTGTCCAAACAGCAGCTTTCAGATCAGTGTTTGAGGCGGTTTCTCCCCCGAGGTGTGTGTGGTTTCGAGGTTAATCCAACCACCCGTTCCCCAGTTAATCATATGACATGCCCATGACCACAAACACAGATTTCACTCGTGCAAATATCACAATGGCAGTCTCAAGTCTTCAATAGCGACATCGTCAGGAGTAACCACACAACAGATGACTTGGGGGAAATCTCGGATTGCTAAATAAATGAAATGATTATTTGTAAATGCATGAAGGGTATATTTGCTATGGACTTTGGTTTAAAGCTGTTTAATGGTATTGTTTTGTTCCATTTATTGCTTTAGTCATTTCCCTATCTTCTCAGTGAGCAATTCATTTATTCACCTGCACTTTTATTTTTACGTTATAAGGTTTGACATTGTTTGTATTGATAATGCTTAAAATTATACCATTGAGGTTCACATGCTTTTAGTGCTTATGTAAAGGATGCAAAAAGAAAGTGGATTTTAGGCTCCTACCGATGGATGTTTCTGGAGCGAGGTCTTCGAAGAAGTACTGAGTCGCCTCAAACGCAGAGTCAGGCTCCTCCGTTTCACGAGGGATTTCTGGGAAAAAATGATCAGGAACATTTTAATTGCTAAACCTTTTGTTAACCACTCTGTCATTTTATACCAACTTAGATTACATTAAAACCATAGTTCCTCTTCAATCATTCCTATAACATTGTATTTTAAAATTACGTGATCTTAAGTTTGTCAAAATGTTACTAAGAAAGTCATTCAGTCGAGGACATTAAACAATTAAAAAAGTTTTTCTTTCTGTCGGCTTTCTTATTTTAAAAAGCATGCATACAAAACTAATCCTGAGAAATGAGTTGCCCTGTTAAGTGAGAAAAAGAGCATAGCATTTTCTTTATCCACATTTTTCAAGCAGACCCTCTTTTCTGTACAGCTAATAATTCTGCTCCACTGAAATTAAATCTGAAGTGTCAACAAACTTTGATGCAAACTCACCAGGAATGACGTGCAGCTTGTAGAGGAGCTTCAGCTTCTCAGTGAGCTCCCCGTAACACAAGATGCCTAAAATCACAACAACAAGCTTTAGAGAGCAGACACACCTGAGGCCTGTACTACGAAGCTGGATTTTCGCTTTGCCGGCTGACTTCAGGGAAAACTTGGGCTTTCCGGTCCTACGACGCTGGTTCTCTTTTTAGCGGGCTAGATCTCCATGGTAACTTATGCCGAGCGGCTAACCTCCTCGGGAGGAGGTTAGGTTGCAGGCTAAGAGATCAACTCAGTGAAAGCACCGCCTGCTGACCAATCAGAGCTCCGTGTGCGGAGTTTAAAGCGATCAAGTCATATTACAGGATAGAGGAAATACAGAAAAACTGCCGTTGCAGGAAAGACGGCCGGCAAAAATCAACTGACTGTGTGAACGTGAAAATTAATAGAATATCCCCTCTCATCTTCAGAGCAATCTGACTATTATAACATTAGCGTTAAGAAAGCTTACTTAAATATCTGCCACAACATAAGTAACCGGATCAGAGTAACATTAAGTACAGTCCGCGGCACTGTGAGCGCAGACGTCGATGTGTCCCATTATCATTCATATCATATCACATCATAATGTATCATATATTTCCTTATCTGAGTCAGCTTCTTGAGCCGTATCTGGCCGTGCAACACTCACAGTGTCACATACTGTATGCAGAAGTATTATTTTAAGCAACACATTAAGTTGACGAAACACTCGAGTCAAATTCTCCTAATTAAAGTCAGATCCACTCGTGTCTTGGACGGGGCAGTGATTTCATAAACCTGTTAATGTACGCATTCAAACACTTTTTCTGTTACCAGCTGTATTCACCTTGCAGGTGCAGCTATGTGGCTTTTATCCTGGATAAAGTGTTTAAGTCATGGATGTTTAAAGTTTAACTTCTTCATATTTGACTAATATTAAAGTTCACTTTTCATTCAGGAAGTATGACGCTGCGCTGTCAGTACGCTTGTCCGTGTTTGAGATTGGTCGAATGCTCCAAATACCACCCCTTTCATGTGAACGCGCACCTAACTAGATAGGACACGGCTGGCTTGAGCGATCCACCGGCTAACTCAAACATATCCAGGTTAGGTTGAACCAGCTTCGTAGTACAGGCCTCTGAACTACTTTCATATCTGACACATCAGCGTGGGCAATGCTACCTTATATTAAAATCATCACTATAACTTTCAACACATGCGCTGTGTTACAAATCATTACTTCAAAATAATATTTACACAAAAAACCTCATTCTACATACCAAGTACTATTTACAATAAAATGTTGAACATTTAGCCAAAACAATGCATTGAAAAGAGTTGTAAAGTAAAAACAGATTTCTTTCTACAATGTTGATAGAATCAATTCATTCAGGGAGGTTTGTTTTTTCCATGCTGAACCTTTAGTCTTTACATTGATGTACACAAGTTAGAAAAAAACCAAGGCATCATAAAAAGTAATAGTGTTACCGATCATACAAAATGTCATAGTAAAGTATGTTTTACAAAAAGGTACGTCATGAAAAAGTCAGAATATATCCATAAATAATATCATAAGATTGTATGTTGTAGACAAATGTTATACATTTTATTTTAGTATGCCATGATGGAAGTTATGATGGGTAATAAAAAAACACCACAAAAAATGTCAGAGGATAGTATGTCAAAATAATTCGTAGTATAGTATGTTATGATAAAGCCATGATAAAAGTAATAGTATAGCCTGTCTTAAAAAAATGTCAGAGGATAGTATTTCAATGTAATCATGCACAACCTCGCTGTACTTACCCAGGCCGCTGATGAACTCCCGGAAGTTGATGAGTGCGTCTCCGTTCTGGTCGAGCAGGCGGAAGAAGCGCAGGGCCAAGGGGTCGGAGTGCGCTCCGTTGGCCCAGGGGAACAGCAGGTTGAACAGCCCCCTGAACTGCTCCACGTCCATGCGGTACTGCTCCAGGTACGGCAGGCTGGGGTCGTGGCGCTCCGTGGGGTTGCTGCTGCCGCCCCAGTAACAGCTGGTCAGGTGCTCCGCCTGGAGAGAGGAAAAGCAAGCGAGGACTCTGAAATGTTAGGAGAAAATAAAACTGGGGAAGTGCCTTTTATCTACAATGCTCACTAACTGTGGAACACACCACCAAAAAATATTATGATGTAAATTCAGTAGACATTTTCAGTTTTCATGTTCATTTCAGTAGACAAGGACAGCTGAAACACTTTTTTCACTTAGCTTTTAATTAGCAATATCCCCCTACTATTTGTCTTAATCCTCAATTGCTTTATTAGACGAGTATGTAAGCGGTCACTCACCTTAAAGAGCACATAGAGCTCCTCCAGCTCATCAATGCTGAAGGCAGTCTCTGTTACAATGGTCCTGACCTGAAACATAATGTAATGACATTAAGTATGAATAGAAGAGAGAACGTGAAGAGAGTATCTAATTATGACAAGAATGTCATTTATTAGGTTTCAAAACACAAATCTAAATTTAGCCTGCAGAACTTAGAGAATTTTTAGTTGCACATCTGCACACACGGTTAAGCAAGAACATTGTAGTAAATAAACCTCCTACACTTATACAGACATTTGTCCAGATCCATTAAAAAAAAAAGAGGAACAGTCGGTGGGTTCTTACCACGTTGCGTTTAGTTGTATCTTCAATGGTTTGGATGACCCTCAGTCGCTGTTTGAAACGCATTTGTTCAATCACATCTGCACGGATTGAACCGAAGTTCTGACACAAAGAAAGAAAAATAGGTAAACCAGGTGTGGCGTTATTCAAAGTTACCACAGTGAAAGGACAGCTGGAGACACATTGGTGATTGTGAGGAGACATCTGGGTAACTTTAAAAAATGTATGTGAACTTAGGTTAAACTCGTATAGACTGAAAGCATACTGCATGTTATTAATGCTTCCCTGAGAAAGAACATTATATTAGGAAGCACTTCATATAATAAATGTCAGATTTGTATCATTTCCCTGCACGTCTCTAGACAGAGCACAGTGGAGGACACAGTTTTCCACACACCATCATCATCATCATTTTTCATCATCCTAGTTAAATACCTCGTAGGAGCTGCGGACCAGTTTGAAGATGTCGACATCTGGATGTGGTTCTCCATTGTCTGTCAGTAGGGAGTGCAGGTGGGGGATGGGAGGGAGGGTGCTGTCCTTATTGGTCACACTGTCCAAGTATCTATAATAAACAATAGATTTACCAACATTAATATCATCTTTAAGACTTATGTGATGAAATAAAAGATTAACAGTGGAATTTTAGGGTTTAGGAGAGAATTGAGGATATCCTTAAATACTAGAAAACAGTTTTTCTTGTAATCTTTGTCTCTCCTCACCTGCCGAGAACAGTCATGGCCTCTCCATCGTCCTTGCAGCTGAGCAGCTGGTGGATGTTGGCGTGCAGCACGGAGAGCGCCAGCTGAAAGATGACCTTGATGCCGTCGTAGAAGAAGCAGTCCACCACCACCACGGCGCTCTCAAACGGCATGACGGACAGGAAGAGGGTGAGGAACCAGGAGAGAGAGATGGTGGAGATGACCCCGAGGTCCTGCATGCAGTCATACAGCTGAGGGACGTACTCACGGGCCAGCTCCTCGAACACCCCCTGATCCACCAGGGCTCCTGGGGAACACATGGTCAGGAAAAAGGCGTTTATTTAGTTAAAGTATAAAAAAGAACCAATGAAATGGGCCGAGAGCTTTGTTAATTTCTGTGCAAAATTATAGGCCATTTGTGGAGTCTAGAAACTTCAAAATCTGCCACCCACCAATATCACCGTAAATGCACATTTGCTATTCAAAATGGAAAGTTTAAAATGCAAATAAGGTAAGGTATAGCAATTGAGATTTAAAAAGAAAATATATATACATATATATACAAAACACAGTAGAGGGAAGGGAAACCCTAAAAAGCATAATAGGGCCTTTTATACACAATAATCATTAGTATAGTCTCATTCTGTCATGTTTAAGAAATACTGTACACACAAATTTACAATTGAATTATCTTAATAATTTACATGGAGAACAGGTGACAAACAGTGGATGTTAAACAAATAAAAAACAGTCTAACACTTTAAAATACATAAGTACACACTGACCTACAACCCTGGTGTTGTAGTAGTCGGGCAGCATCCTCTCACAGAGCGCCACCAGCAGCCAGAAAGCCTCCTCTTCTTTGGCGTAGAGCAGCAACACAGAGGTCACAATATTCATAGCCTGTGGTGTCGAAGGAGAGAAGAATATAAATGTAAGTACTGTCAAGGGCCGCAAGGTTCCTGTATGTCAAAATCTAAAACAGGCGTGTGTACCTGACAGTATCCGATGTTGGGGTTTCTGAAAGCGTAGGCCGTGAGGACCCTGCGCAGCGCGGCGATGCCCATCTCGTTCTGAAAGGCCGGGTGTTCGGGCAGTGAGCGGTGCAGGTCCCTCTCGATCTCCTCTGTCGCCAGGTTGTATTTCCCCATCGACTTCTCCACCAGGTCTTCGTAGTATCCGGGGTGGGTGGCCATCTCGTTGATCGTCCCTATAAAAAAAACACAGGAGATTTCATTAGAGTCATTCAGATCTTTTCCAGGAAGTTCAACAGATATGCCAAGTTGATAACATTTAAGGCTGTCAGAAAATATTTGGATCCCATAAGATGTGTGAGTCTTCGTGTTATCTTTGGCTTTTGATGTCTCAATGTTGGAAGTAAGTGTTTTTCACAACTAGTAGTAATTTAAAAAAAACTAAAATACCATATCAATATATACATCTACCATTTACAAGTCAAGCATTAAAAACTAAGAGTAAAACACAAGTTATAATTAAATTCAAATCAGAGAAAACATAAAAAGTCAGTTAGTAAAGCATAGTATGCCATAGTAAAAGCTATTGTATAGTATGTCATAAAAATGTCACACTATATTATGCAATTCAAAAAATTATTTCGGCATGCACGCAATTATGCACCTACACCTATTATGCACTTGACTCGACCTAAATGTCAGCTGCGGCCGATGAACAGAGTGACCTATGGAGGAGCGTGTCACAGCTAAAATGGACTGAGGGAATATGTTAGTAAAAATGTGCTGCAACACCAAGGTGCTGGTAATTGGTATTTAGATGCTTTACAGATCTGATGCTGGTTAACTGTACTTTTCTTTAGTTCTGTGATTAACTTTAAAGAAAAGTAAGTAAACCTAGAGGACGTCTCTTCACATTAGTCATTGTTCCAGGCTTCTCTCAGTTATCAACATACCTCAGGTAACCTGCTCATCAAACTGGTTTTACACTCTTTGTTCTAAAATTAGGCGCAAATTAAATGACTAGCTTCTCTTTTATTAGTTTAGTATAAACAAAACTAATTTCAAAAGATGGAAGTAAGGTTAACTAAGGTCATCATAATGCAGCTATGACAACAGCCAGGTGAGCAATAAGTGAGTCACTGTGGAGAGAGAGGAGGTCTGTTCAGGTGAGGAAGAGTAGCTGCTGCATGACTCTGCCTGTACTCTGGTATGTGTGAGGTTGAACACCTGAATAAACAACCTGTTGTAGAATGACCGTCACAAGCTACAGGTCCTCTGTAGAGTCTGCAGAGGTGTAATGTTCAATGGCTTTGGTTTAAATGCTGTGTTCAAGCACTCATGTAAAAAAAATACCTGCATCTTTATGAATGAAGCCGTTTCTGTTCCAAAAACAACTCTATGATATTTCTATTCTACACTAAAAGCAGCTGTAACATAAACCTGATGCCTCCCGGGGATGAATACAGTATATTTGATTCTGATTTAAAAGCAAAAACAATCTGAGAAAGAATAAATATTTGCTTGTCTACTTGTCTTGTTTTAAATAAATCTTTTGTTTATTTTTAGATCCGGCCTAAGGCACCGTTTGGCTAGAGCCAGCACTAAGTGTTGGAAAAATTAAAACATTCTTGAATAACCCAATATTTATTTTGAAACTGTGAAATAAATACAGTGGAAAACTAATCTTCACTATGCTTTAAAAAAGGCTGCAACACAGGCATAGCCGTAGGAGTAGTAGTATCAATATCTCACATTTTAATATTAGTAATCGTTTCTTACACAGCGTAATTGTGTCTATGGATAGGTGACACCCGAGTAAAATATGCTTCATGCGATGTTATGATCAGGTGTGAGCATGTAGTATGCAGGGTGTGGTCTCCTCAGGCGCTGTGTATGAATCATTTTACAGCTTTCTGTATACACTGTGTGTGTTGTGTTTCTCTGCATTTTGCTCACCAGAGAAGAGCAGCCAGAGCTCTCCTCTCATGCTCTCAGGAATCCCCTTGAGGACCAGCTCCTTTGTCTTCTCCGTGCGGTACATACACACTCCCTGCCCGTACTCTGTGAAGTGGTTCTTCCACGCCTGCTCCTTCAGGAACTCCTTCGCCTGCAAAGAGGGAAACCGCCTTATGAAGATGCAGTAGCAAAATAAGTAAAATACTGTAAAGTAAAATCTGTAAACAGTACGTATTATAATATAAGAATAGTAAGATAGCTTTCTTGCACACGTCCACAAAAAAAAAAATATTGTTATATTGAATAATGCAGATTCACAGTGCCAGTGAATTTAGCTAAAGGAAAGTTATGACTTTATTCATACATAGTCTTACAAGAACAATATTCTTGCAATGTTAATTTTAGCTGCAATCCTCCATGCAGCTTAAAATATGTGCAGTATTGGATAATTGGCAATTATGGAAAGACAAGTAATGTATTCACTAGTCTACAAATAGCTTTTAATGGGCGCAGATCCATTCAGAGTGTCATTAACACCATCTTTGGACCCTCTATATATAGTTCTACAACCATTAAGAGAAAATGAAGTAAAAATGGATATTAAATCTCACAGAAAAGTTCAAAGACTATGGGCTCCAGAAACAAGTCTTGGGTGTCAGTGGGAAAAGAAAACAACATATTAAATAATTACTGAAGGCATCCGTTGTCGTGCCTTTAACTATACTTGACAGAGTGCTTTTAACTCACCAGCTTGGGGTTGAACTCCTCAGGTGAGCGGCGGCGGTACATGGTCATGAGAGCTTGAGTGGCTGTGGGCACGCTGCTGTCGTTCAGGTTGAACGTGCGCTCGCCTTCTGAGCTCACACTGTTCTGCGGGCTGCTGGAGAGCAGGGACCCATGCTGGGAGTAAACCTGGGGGAGGGGCAGACATCATGTTTAACGGTTGGAGCTTTTAATGGACACAGTCCCCACCACATTTTAAACTAGGTCTGAAAAACGGAATTTTTGTACCTCGTCATCGGAGCTGGTCAGGCTGCCGGTGAGCTCTCTCTCCAGGTAGATCTTGGAGGTGGTCTGCTGCAGGAAGTCAGAAATCCTCTGGACCAGGAAGTCCCGGTCCTTCAGATTAGCAAACAGGAATGTCATTCTGTTCTTGGTGCTGATGGAGAGCGGGCTGGGCAGCACGTTGGAGCTGTCTGCCTTCTCCACGATGGTCACCTGGAGGAACATTCACAATCTCAGTTAATACAAAGTAATACATGAGAAGCAGACACATCCATGAAATATGTCAGAAACAGGTGCTCTGATTTTGTAAACATATTGTACTGAAAACAAAATCGTACATTTTTGATGACTAAATCTAGACCACTTGTAAAAAAAAGTTATAATTAAGGAGTACTTAACCCCTTCAATGATCATCTGTATATCACACGTCACTTGTTAGACGCTTTTACCCAAAGCAACTTACAAACAATCAATACTGTGGGCAATCCCCACAGGAGCAATTTGGGTGTAGTCTCTTGCCTAGGGACATGACGACATGCTGACTGCAGTGGGGATTGAACCAGTGCTCCCCTGATCCGGCCTCGTACATCAACTACTCTCCCTGTGTTACCTTGGTATTTATTTTTAACACATTGTATACTGCACAAGTTGCATGAGTTTGTTAACAGATGTTTTACTATATATTATTGTTGTTGTTGAAAGAAGCACCCATTTACTTCAATTCATCAAGAATACTGTCATTTTTTAATTCTTTGTTCATCATGGAGGCATGCAATACAAATTGAGTTTCCTTCAAGAATTCATGGTCACCACTGATTGATACACAAATGGTCAATTTGGGGTTGAGTATTCCTTTAAGTGTTTACTGACTGTTATCTGTTCAGATTTACCAATCATTTAATTTTAAAGACTGGCACACTTACAATAGCAAGTATTTACTTTGTGTTCATCCATTTACATTCATAATTCCCTACAAGACAACATTACCAAACACATTCACATGTCATCTTAGCTGTTTTTATTGAGGTGCTGAAAAAAAAATCGACATTATCTTTGCCAGTTAATGTCACTGTTATTATCTAATCCCCCACATTGCAAGCTGTACATAAAACACACTGAGATGTCAGACAGAAGCACTCGCCTCTCGTAGGGGAATGATGAGGCTGCACAGCATCTCCTCCTTGCTGGTGAAGCAGATGTAGTTGGTGGAAACGAACATCTGTCCCAGGATGTGCATCTTGTTGAAGGGCGTCCACAGGGTGCAGTCTGTGTGTCCGTCCAGCTTCTCGTCTTTGGGCAGACGGAAGACCGCACGGTAACGCTCACTCTTCGCTCTCGCATCCAAATCCCTGCAGGATGGAAAATTCAGAGTCATTCTGTATGAGCTGACAGATTTTTGTTAATGTACAATATAACAGTGTTGGGGAAATACTGAATGTTCCTTCTATATCAGAGTAGCACATGATAACAGAGGCCCTACGTAGGTGTGCACGTAGCCGGATGTATGATTACATGGATGACGCTCAGGAGACACTGTGTTGAAGTTATGATAGCTATGTTCCTAAGAATGGCATGATGACACATTCACTCGAGAGATAGACATACAGTATGACTTGTCATGTTTATTGCTTACGCAGGCCTTAGCTAATCTTAACTAATGTCAGAATACTGCTTTGAACCGGTATTCTTCCATCTTGTTGACTGTAACACCCTCTCTTGTATATAAGCATATCAAGGACTCTACTAAAGTTACTCTTTTGTCCCATGCAACCTCGTGTATGTGATGACTACTTCCATTCTTGCAAGGATAATAAAAGACATGTATCCTGATTATTGAAGATCAAGCCAGTGACGAGTGATATTCTTCTAACTAACTGCATGGGTTGAACCTGAATAATCATCTTTGCATTAACATGGTTCTAACCACTATTAGCAATGTTACTCAAGTAAAAAGTAGCATTACTTCAACAAAAGAAGTCCCATATTCAAAATTGTATTAAAAAAAAAAAAATGGGTTGACCAAGCAACATTTGAATCTCAAGACAGTTCTTCAATGCTTGCAGAGACCCTTCAAAAGTATACCATTTATTTCCTAGTATGCATGTTTTGCTTTTGCAGTTAAACCTTACAGTAAGACCTCAACCTGCAACAGTGCTTTAGATGTTCATTCTCTGTGCCTTTAAGATAACCAGCTGCTCTACCCACCACAACACATTAATGTTCAATCGATTGCATGTCATAAAACATGCTAACACATTAATTATTGATGAGCGTAAATAAGCGTTCCCGCTCAGCATCGGTTATTTCTCACCTCTTGAGAGCCGACACCTTGGTAAGGGATTTCTTCTTGAGCTTGGGCAGCGAGCGGTCCTGCTCGAAGCCTTTGTTGTCCAGCAGCTGCCGCATGGCGATGTTTGCCAGCTGCTCCGCCAGCTTGAAGGTCTCGTTGATGTTCAGGAAGACGGAGAAGACGTGCGCGCTGAGGCGGGTGCTCACTTTGATCCCGTCGGGCAGCAGGAGGGTGGCGCTCTTCTCCAGCTGGGTGATATCTGCCCAGCGCATCACCAGTTTGGCTGAAAATAAGGAAAACACATTAAGGAAAATACACGAGTATACATAGAAAATAGATTACAACATTTGACTGTTGCCCTCAGGATATTGGTCAAGACTTGCAAAAAAGGTATTAGCTTGAATAGCATGCAAGAAAATTAAGATAATGCACAGTTTGACATGTAGTTAGACTTGTATGGTTAGATATTAGTGTTGCAAGAACTAAATGCAACATAACCTGTAATAATAGTTTGAGGTCTCAAAAGAATGAAGCCTTAAAGAAAAAAAAGGTAGAATCGCGGTAGATGTGGCTCCAAAGTAAACATGTCTTAGGGGACAGAAGCAAAGCAGCGTTGTTGAAATGATTTATTGTTTTCATCTCATCTTGCCCTTTAAATTACACAATGTTGGCATGGTTGCCAAAAAGATATTGAAAATATTTGGAACAGATTGCTGTTTTGTACCTCCGCCAAATCCCAAATATGCATTTTAATATCTTTAAAACACTTTTGGCTACTTGTTAAAACAAACAAAAACAAATAAAAACATGGAATTGGTGGCCAGAAAAACCAAAGATGATTATCTGAATTGTACCTCAAAAGTAAAGGTCAAGGTTAACCTAGATACCCCATAATGCTACTCAAAATAATCTTTAATTCTAATGTGTTTATTAACACACTATTTACTCAGGCAGAATAAGTTATTCTAACCATTAAATGTGAACTAAAATGTTAAATACTGGAAACAATTATTATTTAAATACTGTGCCTCTAAGATTTAGTACATAGAGGTCATTTAAATATCGTGTTGCCTTACAGGTATTGTCTTGCCAATAAAACAATATAATAGATACAAATAGACAGACAGCAGAAACATAAATACTAAATAACTGTGTGTTCAGCGTCTACCTTCTTTTCCTAGCAGGTACGAGTAGAAGCAGAGGTGGTTGATGCTGAGGTAGAGCCAGCCCTGTCGCGGCACTTTTCCCTTCCAGTAGCTGCAGGAGTAATAGTTGACCAGCTTCTCCTCCTCCGGCATCCCGAACAGTTTACGAAACTTAGCGCTCGCCTCCTTGAACTTGTCCGTGTCGTCGTCCTCTTTGACGTCGTGGTTCTTGTTGTACTCAGCAATGATGCCCTGAAGATGGACAGAGACAGAAAGATGTAATGAGCTGGAGGGACGAGAAACAATAGAGTTGGTATTTGAAGAAAAGCAGCAGAAGTTTAAGTGATTGACATTTTAAAATTAAATTTTGTTTAGTGCAGCTAGCACAGGCTGCTACAGTTTGAATACTTCATAGGATGCATGCCAGCAGCAAACTGGCAAACCATTTTTTCATGGGTAGATTTTTTTATTGTAAGATTCCTTTTCGTCTTGTACCAATTTTTTTACTATAAAATATAAAACATTATAGGAATGCATTATATGGGAACAACATTATATGCAAGACAAAATGTACATTTATGTTAAGCAGGGTTCCCACATTTTCTTAAAATAAAAATTCAATCACTTTGAAAGACTCACACAAAGACTTGGACCCAACATCGCACAGTTTGAGGATCATGATTATTCACCAATAAAATTCAAACAAAAAGAAAAAAAAAGTTGTATGGTATGCCATAAAAGGTAATTTAGGCTTTGTTAACTATAGTCACGAAAATAAATCACAGTGTCCACTTAGTTTTACACAGAATATCTGATATCTATACATAAAGCAACATCTTGATGGGAACAGAGTGAGCAGGTACCTGGACTTTTCCTTTGACAAAGGTGGTAATGTCGTTCTCATTCTCAAAGATGGAGAGCGTCTGCAGCAGGTTGTTCTCCAGCCACTCCCAGTGCTCCGTGATCTCTTTACGAGACGTTCCTGGAGGAGAGAGAGAAAAAAAAGAGAGAGGGAGAGAGAGAGAGAGAAAGAGAGAGAGAGAGAAAGAGAGAAAGAGAGAAAGAGAGAAAGAGAGAAAGAGAGAGAGAGAGAGAGAGAGAGAGAGAGAGAAATGTCTACTTTAGAATTTAAACACGTATATATACACTTAAATGTTATTTTTTCGATATCAATTCTGATCGTAGTTCCTATGCCATAATATTTGAGATCTTTGACCAAGAAACATGGAAATTGGATAACTCACTTTCTTTACAAGCTAAACTTTCTGCCCTCCAGCTTACTCCGTTTTCTCGTACCTTGACTGTATCAATTGTCTAATAATAATAATAATAATGAATTAGTGGAAACAAATTAAATATGGGAAAATCACAATGGAAGATATTAAAGGGTATTTTGTATACTCTAATAATAAGTTGGGAGATCTTTTAACTCGATGATGGGCTAATGAAGTCTAAAGCATCAATAAACACACATTTATTTCCTTAAACAACAACACTACATTGTTATCAGTGAGGTCAAAACAGATTTTTTTGGCTGCAGGAGAAAGTGATCGCAGTAATGGCTGCAGCCCCTGAGGACCATTATCCCTCAGCACAGCAAACAGGCCTTCAGTGAGTGCATATTCACTGAATTATCCCCGTCTGCCAGACCGCTCCACTCTGCTCCATCTCTGGGAGAAAGAATTAAGGACTGGGAGGGGGGGGGGGGGGAGCAATTTTGCCATTTTGAAGCCAGGCTAGTCTTAAGTAGGCCTCCATTTCAGAAAGATAGGGAGAACAGATACTCAGTTCATATGAACATTTGGTAGGGGAGAGCTGAATTAAAGACATGGTGGAACACATACCAAAAGTTAATCTCATCTCTGCAAATGTCTCAGTAGTGACCCATCTTAATTTAATTAGAAACATCATTATCTTATCATGTATTCAGTTCAGCCACAGACTCATCCCTCCACGACACGGCACCAAGCGCCTCGGACAGTCCTTTGTGCCTGTAGCTATCAGGCTGCACAACAAGGGGTCAATAATGTGAACAATCACTGGACATAAATTCACACTGTTTCCACACACCCATGTTAATATATATAATATGTAATGTATATATGACCCAATTTGTATATATGTCCATTTTCATTTTAATTCATAGCTTATAAGACCCAATATATGCTAATTTTTATTTTTTTGTATTCATTTCTTATTTCATAGTTTCTCATTATTATTATTATTATTTTGTATCTTTGATCTTATTTTTGATTTTATTAATCTGTGCTATCCTGTTTTTTCACCCTTACCCTGTTGCTCACAGGGATTAATAAAGGTCCATCTTATCTTATCTTATCATCCTGATTTATATTATGCATTTCCAATTAGTTTAGTTGCATTTTATTGCCACTAAAGTCCCACATTAATGCACATAAAGTGATGTGACAAAGCAATGCTGGTTAGATCTTCTTAAATGCGATTATTTGCCGGTTTTCTTTGTCTTTTCTGACAGTAAACTGCTTTATTTTTTAGGTTTCAAGCTATTGGTCAGGGAAAACAAGCATTTTGAGTCTGTCAACTACAGGAAACTGCTGCTAAGTAAACTATTGGTTGATTGAGTGACTAAGTAATCAGCAAGTGTATTCATAAAGTAAATAACTGTTATTTGCAGCCTTGGTTTTGTGTTGGAAATGTGACTCGCCTCATCACACCGACAGCTTGGATGATTTCATATTCAATGATAGCTTAAAAATGATAACAAGAAGAGCGCTGCTTCTTATCAGTGTGGAGTGTGGCGGCTGTTCTGCATGATTAATGTGTCTGACTGGAGATAATAAGTAAAGCTTTTCATACACAGATTATGCAGATTGCATTATTGTGAGACACTAGCAGATGGCGTGAAATCAAAATAAAAGAACCCATCAAGTGATTAGCAGAAAAACACAACATCCACTCGTATTTGAGCATTGATTCCTGCACCTGATCCTGTAATCCTGCCCTTTAAAACCACTGGGGCATGATGTAATGCTTGGCATCCAGCCGCTGACATGGGAAAAGGCAGGATGTTGGAGCATTATGGGTAGTGTGGTGGCTGGGGGAGGGATGTAAAAACACACAGGGGTCTATACTCAAATAACCCCATGAGTGTTCCTGCATTTTAACTTGCACCATCGTGTCAATTGCAGAGGTGGAAGAAGTACTCGGATATTTTAGTCGGGTAAAAGCAGTAATACCACAGTGTAGAAAACCCTGCATTATTGTTTACTCAGTTAAAACGTGCAAAAGTCTTACTGTAGCATCAAAACATACTTTAAAGTACCAAATCCAAAAGTACTTTTTATGTACAATGGCCATTTCTTTAGAAAATTATGTATTATGCGACTAGATTTTGATGAGTGATGCATTAATGACTCAAATTGTGCAGCTGGTAAAGTTTGAGGTAAATGTAATGACTTATTTTACTGCCAGGTATGATCAGATATGAAAATACATTATAATTCATTAGTTAATTTATATTTTGTATGAGTATAAAGTACTATATTTCTCACAAATTGCAGTGGAGTAAAAGAAGCAGTACGATTAAATGTAAATACTCAAGTAAACATCAAAATATTACGTAGGTACAGTAATTGAGTAGAAATACTTGGTTACTTTCCAACACTGGTCAATTGCACTGTTTTCTTACACTATCCTATGTCTATTTTTGTTTTTTTGTCTCGTATGAGCCTTGGCCTTATTTCCAATAATTGCGCTGTGGAGCTATGACAATAATGACTTGAATTTGAAATCCATAACTGTACATCTTAAATATGCAGAATTAAGCTTATAAGGTAAATCAGAAAACTGAATTGTCAAAGTATACTTCTGCATTAACCCCAAGTCTAACATTGAGCCAACATTTTAAAAAAAAGGGCACGTACCATGAGCGATGATCCAGTAAATCAGAGAGTCGGGGGTCTGGTAGAGGATCCTGTACGGGGCCATGCGAGCGCTGGAGTCCAAAACCACATCCAGGGTCCCGACCAGCAAACCTGCAAGAGAAATAGAAACACATGTTGACCTAAAAACATGTTCAGCTGTGAAACTAACAAAAGCCTTTACAGACATAATACAACCATAAATCATCATCTGAAATGAATCCCATGATTGGAGCACATGTCATCCTGTTGTTGTTGTTGTTGTTGTTGTTGTTGTTGTTGTTGTTGTCGTCGTCTATGCCATAAATTCAAATGCATTTGTTTACTGCTGAGGAGTGTTAGACAGATGCCCTTTGCATGTTTCACTATGTGTTCAAATTAAATGTGATTTATTCTTTGAAGCCAACTAATAAATTACTTTATCTGAGGCATTTTTCCAAAGCCATTAACAATAAGTGCAATCAACAATAAGGATACAACGGCAAGAATCCCACAAGTACATTAGCCATAAAACAATTTTAAGTGCTACTTACAGATATGAGGAGGTTTTGTTTTTAGTTGATTTTATTGGCCTAGTCAAAACAGATGGGTTTTCAATCTGCAATGTAAGATGTGTAGGCTTTCTGCTCACCTCACATGAAAGCACTGGTGTGAAACTAAACAGGATAAAAGTCACCTGAGAAAAGGATGAATAGGCTAATCAAATTGAAAAATTAAGAACCATGATGCATCTGGTTTAAAAAGATATCAGCGTTTCTTTGTATGGAAAATTGCTGCCAGAAAGGACAACATGAGGCCGGTCCCAAATCCATTCCAAATTGGGGTATAATCAACTAATCAGCTTGCATAATAAATACATGCTGCTAATTTTCCTATAATGCAAAAAGGATTTGGAGGATTTTCTTTATTGCGGAAGGTGCTGCTGGCTCATTATGAGATTAGAAACCGTTCAGCCTTTACTAATTACTTGATTATTAATGCCTCGCATGCAAACCAGAGTTTCACAACCTGGAAACCAAAGAAGCTTTTCTTAATAATGGATCAACTTAAAAATCTTTTTTATACAAGATCCTAATTAGAAAGCTGTACAACAATGACTTGACATTTAGAAATCTACAGTGGGCTAATTTGCTATCGTGATATTATTTTCTGAGCTGCTGGTAGCTGTAGATTTTCTCCCGGGTTCAGAATAGGTAGACATTGAACTGAGACGGGTTATTTTTGTTCAGCCGCTCATCAGAACAAACAGCATGAGTCACACAGAGAGAAGATGAGTGGGAGGAAGGGGAGAGAAGCGAGCAAAGCTGAAGTGTTAAGGACAGACAGAAATAATAAAACAAGTATATCTGTGGGCTCTAAACTCATTGACCCTCCATCGTTTAAAGACCTTGGACTACATCAAGTCCTTTCTTCACAAATCTTTAACTTCCTCAATTACATTACTCTTCATCAGTACCTCACACCTTTTTGTCGCAATTAACAATTAAGAAAAGCAATAAAAAGCTGCCAGACAATTAAATCGATTAAACTGACAGACATAGATCGTCATGCCACATGTCAGAGCCCTGTCATGAGAACTACCATGAATACAACAATAAAATACTCTCTTGTGTTTGAAGTCAATAAGCTCAAATGGAGTCTTAATGACACCAAGACAACTGAGATAAGTAAGCATGACACTCTGGTTAAGTCTCTTGGTGGCAAACACACATCTGTGTCAAAACAACTTCCCCCTGTGTGTGAAAAGTCACAAGGTTATAAAACAGTCATAACTTCAAAGTTCAACACTTGCCCACACATTGACCTCAGAGAAGCTTGTATTGTGCAGTTAGCCATAGATCTCAAAATAAAAAACAAGTAATCCAGTGAATGCAAATGTCTGTTGCGTTTTCGTAAAGCACTATGGTGTCAAATTCATGAAAAGCTGCTAAATGTGGCTTTTGTTCTTTAGCAAGTAATGCATTGTGCAGCCTGCGACGTGTGAGTTGAGGTTTAACGCAGGAAACTTGGGGGTTAAAAATAAGAAAAAAAGAGGTCACTGAAGGTGTGCGACCACCTTGTCTTTCCTCGTCAGTAAGACTAAAGAAAGTGAAACAGACAGATGTTTCCTAGCCAGTGTGGATTGAACATGAGTTGTTATTTATTTACACATCACTTGCCTCTGTCTGTGGCATTACACTGAAGGCCATGCGACTGTAAAGGAAGAGGTGTGAGTAGGAACAAATGGAAATAATTTCCTTCCACATGCTGAGTGAGTGGGTGCACAGCACACAACACAAAGACAGCTGTAATGGTTACATGTTCCGCCTGTTATTTCTGAGGGGTGGAAAAACAAGCCTATACAGTACAAATCATGTGATGCAGAGTTCCTTATTGTTGGAGCAAAACAAATCTGCCTCTCTGAATCATTACTGTTTCTCAAATCAGTGAAACAGCAGCAGACCAAACAATATGAAAAAACTACCCATTTTGTTTTGTTTTTATCCTCTTCTATATCCTCTTTAAGCAAAACACAGCTTGATGTGGTAGCTGCTGGTGTGGCATGTTTGCATTGAGCAAACAAAAGAAAAACAATCTCCCTGACACTTTAATGCCCAAGCCACACGGTGACGAAACGGGTCGTATCCGCTACAGTTCTCTATCTTATAGACGGTTCGGCCACACGAGGCCGACAGGGAAACGCGGATAACGATAACGGGTCCCAAGGTGGGTAGATCTGAGGGCGGGCCAAACGGCTCCGTGATTACGCCCTATACGATCATTTCCTGATAATGAAAATACTGACAGGCTGTCAGGAGAGGGGGAGGAAAAGAGTCGTTATTCATTTGTTTTAAAGCTCAATAAATAACAAAGAAGACCTTTGACCGGCACTTTTATAATTTTGTCCGGAAGATTTCAACTTTAACGGACATGTTGACCGGCGGAAAGAAATTCTAACGGAAACTCTGCCGCACGGTCCCCTCGTCCCTTGGAAGAGGCGGAGAGGTGGGTGTTTTTCATCTGCTGGTGGACTACCGGGGAGATCTACAGCAGGAGCACACGCTTGCCTCGGGGAGGGAGGAAAAGAGCCAGAGCCCTGCCTCTCCCCACCTCTGCTGCTAAATCCACGCGGAGAATAAACAGAAGGGCAACCATGGCAACCATGCATGCTCGGGAAGTCTTCTTCGCTGCTTTTGGTGTATTTTGTGGCGGAAGTACAGCGCCACTTACAGCGTCTCCAACGGATCGAGCGGTCTCGTGTGGACGGACACGTTTCTGGTGCCTATTGCGTGTGGATGGAAGACTTTTTTGATATCGAATTCGGTTTGTTTTCGTTTCCGTGTGGCTAGGGCCTAAATCAATGCTGCTTCAGATAACAGAAACCTGAGACAAGTGTGAATCATCACCATCACATGCAAGTCGCATTGCTGATACATATGCAGTGATATGTATTTTACAGCTTCTCCTTTACTTCTACATATTGAAAGAAGAAACCAGTCAAAGCAGCTGTGTGGCCTTTAAGGACGAGGTCAGTATCTGACACACTTACAGCCAAACATAAAGAGATTACCAGCCGGATTGTGAAATATGGTTTTGTAAAATGACTCAAATTATTGTGTAGTTTTATGCGCAAGTGTCTAGTTGTGTAACTACTGACACGATGGCCTGAATCTGAGGTTATTTACAGTCTGATGAATGCAGGTTTTGTTCTGCGTTATTCTTTTTGCCTTCTCTCTGATGAATAATGATGGCGTCTACATATAGACAACAAAGGAGACAAGACGTCCTTTCAAATGTCCCTCCAGCTCTGCACAGTCGCACAAAACACGGCATGCAAACTCGGTCATTAGATAAGACTGTAAGTGACTGTTAAAAGCATGTAGCTTATCGGGTTTAATGTGTGTTATTCAAATAACATTTAACAGAAAATTGAGCAGGTACATTTTCTAATGTAGGCCAACTTTCAGCTTTGTTGAAAGGTCAAATATCCCTGAGGAGTTTTCTTGTAAACAAACTCATTTGCAGTAAGTACCCATTTGTGCATGTGTCTCCTGTTCTAGAATTAAAACCCCCTTTTGTAATTGTTAACACTTAAAAAAGGGCAACTATTATGCTTTTGGGGATTTTCCCTTTCCTGTAGTGTGTTATAAAGGTTTTTGTGAATGTAAATGGTCTGCAAAGGATAAAATCCAAAAGTTCCCTACAGAGGGAGTTTCTCTCCACACACTCCCCCCCTGCCTGAAACGCCTCCATTAGACTCCTTTGTTTACTTCAGTAACATAATGAAATCGCAACAGAGTCGACAAGCTAACCAATCAGAGCAGACTGGGCTCTGGTTTCAGACAGAGGGTGAAAAGAGGTGCTGCAGCACAGGCAGTATGAGAAAAAGTAAGCTATTTTTTTTTACATTAAAGCCTGTCACAGTAGAAGCACACAATACAATTATGAAACTTGAAAATAAGCACAACAGGGCCCCTTTAACAGTTTCCACAGGGCTGAAGGAGGCAACAAAGTGGAGTCTTAATGACACTGAAACTAATGAGATAATTGTGCATGACACTCTGGTTAAGTCCCTTTGTGACAAACAAACATTTGTTGTATGGGAAGACAACTGCTAATTTACAACTATTGTTCTACAGCATGTAATGCATCGGTGCAGCCTACCACATGAGTTGAGGTTAACACAGGAAACTTGGGGGTAACGCACAACAAAGGAGACCACTGAATGTGTGTGACCACCTTGATTCTGTTTATCAGACCGATGTAGCTGTAACAAATGTGCCGAGTGCACAACAAATATAAATAAACCATCAGCAAAGATTTCTTTATAGTTTTAAACCTGTATTGTTTATGTTTGATAGCTTCAAATATTCTTCTTCCCTGCACTGCCGGCACACTGCTGCATCTATTGCCACATTTCTGCCAACAGTTGATCAGTTATAGTTATGCGTGTCATGTCACTTGCGCAACAAAAATAAACAAAACTGGGACCTGTGTGAAAACATTGTTAAAGCACTACGGTACAAGATCTCCACAGGAAGCTTTAAATAACAACAGCACTGCTAATACTCTAAATGCTAAATATTATTAACTGATACAAACCCCATTAATCTAGATTAATTACACGCTTTTGATTCTTTAAGGAAATCCATAATAGTTAAGGGCTCTACATGCTCCTCAAGATTAATCCTGTATAATGATAACTCAGATAAATGAGGTTAACTACGGCTTTAACTATGTAGTTAATGGTATTTGGAGACATGTAATTCATAAAATATTGTCTCTTTGACTTCTCAGACCCTTACTAATTAATGCTAGTGCTAATAATTTATATTTTCAGTTCATCTCTGGAGGAACTGCATTAATGCTGTTCATGCAGCTACAGTACTAATGTTCACATGTGAAGCCAAGTGAATTTTGTCTCTGGCAGCTCCAACATCATAAGCCCAGTCAAGTTAAACATGTGTATTTGTGCCCATCCCTGTAATATGCTGCGTCCTGGTGCAGCCGAATGGTTTCCCCTCCCCTGGACGCAGTGGGCAGTGTCAGTGTCACTGGGTGCCGAGCGCCAACTGGCACACAGCACGGTGTCAGCATGGTGAGCATTTACATAACAATGATGACGTCATCCCCTAGCGCCACAACAGACTGTAGACAGACTGCAGGGCTGAATTTAACATTTTTACTTCAAGTCTTTATAAATCACACTAAGGTTAGGAAATATGACAGTACTTGGAGACGAGAATCTACTATTCCATTTACTTTATACCCCCAATGCCATCCCTTTAAAATCTGTAGCTGTATTTGCTTTATACCAATCCTTGATTTAAAAGACTGTTGCAATATGATGAAGATTCAGTGGTTTACAACCCGAGCCAGGGCCTCCAAAAAGTTTATCTAGGCGGTCAAAGATAAAAAGGTAGGATGAAAACGTCCAAAGGAGTCCAAAAGAAGTGAAAACTCTTTGATTGAAATGCACTCAATTCTCTTCTTAGTACCACTATTTCTTGTTGTAAGGACTACTTCAGTATTGAAAGTAGGAAAAAAAGTGTCTCTGACGCCACAATTATTTAATCTAGGTGGCATTTTGGTCAGCAATATCAACACATCATAGTAGGACACAAGCACCGATATGACAGAAATTCAGAATTATTATACACAAAATGACATAATAATATTAAACGATTGATATATTATATTTGTATCTACATTGCCCACTCCTGACTCAGTTAGAGTGGTCCTCAGTGGCAGGGATTTTACTCCCATCATATAGTTACTGGTGGTATCATTGTCACTTACTAACACAGTGAGAAACTCTCAGCAGGGAACAGACGCTGAGCTGATAAACACGGATCAATCTATGATAATGGCAGCATTGCCTCTTCAGATTTAAATCAAAATGCCTTCAAACAATCCTAATTGACACAATGTGGAACATTTAACTGCATATATAGCATGGAAAGGAATTGTTTTAACCTAAAACTGGATTACCATAGGCAGTTTTCCTAGGACATCACCACTGTTTAGCAATTGGTTTGAAAAATGAATTGTCCTTTATTTTGGAACAAGGGCCTTCAATTTAGTCCTGCTTAATGACTGATCTTGAGGACATGCATAACCACCTTAAATTGTATTTATTTTAAACAAAATCCAATCCTATATGAAACCATTGTTTAAACAATCTACAAAACAGGTCATATAGGACCATGTCATAGTTTAGTGTTGTAAATAACACACAGAGAGAAGAATAAGGGTTTAGAGGGGCCCATAATCTCCAGTAATCCTTCCAATGGTTGTATTAGATTAGTTTTATAGTCAATGTTAGAATCAGGACCAAAACAATCCCATAAAGGTTTTCAGGTTCTTAAACAAGTATGATAAATTAATATCTCAAATATGCTAAACTAAAGCACACCTCTTAAATATGGGGAAGTGCAATACTGTGTGGGGAAATACACAACCAGCAGAATTCAAAACATGAGCCAACATTTAAAATTCAGAGAAACCAGGACAGTGGACTGTTAAACTGTGAACCTCAACCAGTCATTTCCAAAACCTGAACTTCCTCCTTCTCCTTTTCCTCTCCTGCTGCTGTTTGACCCATTTTAGATAGAATAAGTAAGAGAGAGAGGAGGAGGAGTGAGAGGAGGAAGGGGAATGATTCAGCATGAACAAGCAAAACAGACCGTGTCTTAAATAGATTCACTGTTGTTGAGACTCCACAGCTATTAGCACAAGAACAGTAGTTTGCATTGTTGTAATGGCTGACATCTTACAGGGACAGTTAGTGACAAGATAGTGTACCATTAATTATGTGGTGGACTTGTTTTATCAAGGTTTATCCTTAAATTAACACCTGAGAATAATTAAACATTTAACTCTTCACATCCAGGTGAAAGGCCACCTGTGACAGCTGATTGGTCATGTGATCCACCTCACGTTGTCCTGTGCATGCGTTTCCTCATAACAAACATTTCACTTGACACCAAATCCCCATTTCATGATCTGAATTGAAACTATAAATAGTTTTTGGGCTGTTGATCCATGACAGTAGGCTTTAATAACAGGACTCACCAGCCAGTCCTCCGCCTCCATTCCCGTGGCCCTTCCGTTTCTGGAGTATGAAATATGGATTGGCTCTCTCTGTGATCCACAATGCGCCCGCCAGTAACACATCTTCGGGAATAACCCACATTATGCTCCTGCGTTTTTAAGGGAACATTGAACACACAGGATTGCAGACGGAGACCAATACAAAATGGTCCGATGCTTGCTACTGTTCAGCAGGGATTGTTAAATAATTAAAACACTGATGTAGGCCTGAGATCCTCCTCCTCAACCCTTGAAAATGTCTCTCCTGCTGGATGTCCGAGCGGCAGCAAGACGCGCATCCAAGTGTTGCTATAATTAAACCCTCCAGGCTCCGATAGGCCTGCAATATGGAGGTCCACCAGCAAATGTCGAGCACATAAACCTCCTTCTGCAGCACCAGCCTCTCGTGTGCAGCCAAGCCTCTTAAATAAATGAATATCTCTGCGGTTTCCTAGGTAAGGTTATCTCGGTTTGTTGCCGCAAAGCGCAGTGTGATCAGTCTTTGTTGTCCATGTTCCGAGGCAGGTGCGATAGCGAGGTTAGCGTTGATGTTTGGCAGAGAAGACCTCGTTACAGCCGATTAAAATAAACAGTAAACAGTCTGTTAGCTCTCGCAGCAGCGATGCCAGTCCGCGCACTGAAGCAGAAAGCAGAGACTTTGTGAGTGAACCCGCAAACAGCAGCACTTTTCTTCTGCTTCTCCGCCTCCTCCTCCTCTGCTGCACGAAAAATAAAGCGAGCGCGTCACCGACTGGCCAGCGCGAGACGTCAGCGTGCAGGAGGTGAGGCACGTGAGCAAATAATGAGGTAAGGAATTAGTTAAAACTTTAATAAACTCGAACTATCCATTTTGATTTATGAATTTTGATTTTGTGTTAAGATAAAACATAGTGGATAGAGTGGATTGTTTACTTGTGGTCTGCCCACTATGTTCACTATCATGTCACTAAGTGGGCTATCAAGTCTATAAATATGGTGGTTGGAAACACAATTCATGCCACATAAAGATTTCCTCTTGTTTTGTATCCATTTAGTCTTTTAAATAACATTTCATTCAAAACACGTTTTGCCAATATTTAAAAAAAGATTATCTTATTTTTTCTGTGCTGGAATACAACACTTTCAGATGTCGCTTTTTGTGTCAGTTTGTTTAAAGAGCTTTAACAATAATTTGTTTAAAACCCACTAACAGGACATTCATTGCTTATGCTGTGCAGCCAAGTATTGCTTCCAAATCATTTTGCTATTGAGTTACTGAGTATTGAGTAAAAGGTCTTACAATTTAGTCAAAAGTTTGATTTAAGTGTTTTAACCAAACTATTTTGTTCAAAACCACTAAGTTTTTGCCATATTGATACATCCTTTTCATGTTCACACATCATTTTGTCATATTCAGTGCATGATGTGTTATTTTGTAGTTTATTCTGAACACACAGAATTAATTGCAAGTCTCTCCGTCCCTCCACAGTTGCTCTTTGTGAGGAATCTTTAAAAATAAATTCTGTTAAAGGGGTTTGTTTGTGCCATTTTTTCTCCATGCAAAGCAAGAGTCGAGGAGGACAGAGGGTGTCTTATGTTGTACAGATTGTAAAGCCCCTTGAGGTATTTTGTAATATTAGGCTGTTAAAAATAAAATTAACATCCTTGGGCTATTTGGGACTCTGTGGGAACTGTCTCACTTTGAACAACAACCTCAATTCAGAGCACTACAACAACATTATTGGCCTATAATTGTATAAGAACGTGGAGGGATGGAAGAAGCCTATACCTTTTATATACATGATTGTATTACTATACTAGGCAAGGGATCCGATGAGAGATTAGGAGCAAATAATCATATATGACTTCTAAAAACCACACGAACACATTGAGATTGTGAGCTGTGAAGAGAGAGTTGGGTTTCCTGCACTTTGTAGGCTCTCAAAAACAGGATGCAGGACGAGGGGGAGCAGCACTGCATTCATGTGTTGACTCAGCTCAACCGAAACGTGGCTTCAGGTGGTTGTTTACAAACTTTCCCCTCTCGGTAAACCGCTTCGAGTCGACAGGCTGCAGCAGCTTGCAGGCAGCACTCCTCTGCAGCTGGGACACGGAGACAGAAACGAGCGGTGAACCATTACAGTAACTCCATTCACTCCAGTATGGTTTCCTCTGTGGGGTTGTGCATGAGTAGATTGTACTATAGGTGGGTGGGGGGTGACATGACGTTAATATCAACACACCATGACCTTTTTATATTAACGTGGGTCTACTAATGTCATGCCTTTTAGTATTTGTCAACACACAGATGAAAAACTTGGTCTGGCAACTTGGTCTGGCTACAAAAATAATTAAGTTACCTTACAACAACTGTAATAACTAAGATCAGTGGGATACATCATGTTTAGAAATCACACAGTAAGAGTGATATAATAGTGTATTCAATCATATGGACCAACTGCTTGGATAAATGTTTTTGATCTTAACTTTTTTACCAATTACTTCATTATAATAATTGTTTTAATAGTTCACTTATTGACTCATTTTGTCAATACATTGTTCACAAAACACAATCTCATTTCCTAAAACAGTATAAAAAACAAAATGGATAACATGTTTAGAGAAGCCTTTAATCCAACAGCAATGAAGCAGTGAAGAAAAAGCTGTAAAAAAGAGACAAATACATAGTAAGATAATTAAATGTTTTATCAATAATACAAATGTAAGGAGGAATAGATAATATAGTAACACTAATTAAATGTAAAAATAGTAATAGATTTAGAGAGTAAATAAAGCTGGTAGTGTTTCTCCTCATAATGCTTCCCCTTGTTCCGGTTCCTTGTAAATTATACTGTACTTCCCCTTCGTCTGAATAACAGATACAAAAAAACAAAGACACAGAGAACATATACATTGTTCTTTTTTATATATTCATGACAATTCTTTTTTTCAAATTGTATTTACAACAGGTCCGTGTTAAGAAATAATGTGTATCTCTTATCATGCAACTCGAATGTTATTTGTTTTTAGGCATATGTCCATTAAGTATGCATCTACAGGGGTGTCAAACTAAAATACACAGTGGGCCAACATTAAAAAATGGGTACTAGTCGAGGGCCGGACTGGTTCAATGTTGATTGCAAAACGTATTGAAATGAACTTATTGCACATATTAAACCTGGAACTAACAAAGCTTAAATTATTGCCTATAAAAACAACATTAAACATCAGTTGCATTCATTTCTTATGGCTCTATCTGCAGAGTAATTTCTTATGATTACATTTTTCCACAGGCCAACAACAGCTTCAAAAAAACAATTTCCCTCAAAGAAAAAAACAAACATGCCCTGTTGTCGCAAGAAACAAAGTGCAGAAGGAAACATCCATGTAAACTCAGGTTGCTGCTCTGTGATGCTAGTTCAAGCCAGATACTTGGCATCTCATCTTGGGTGCAAGTTCATCAATGTTTGGGGTCAGGCTCTGAGCTGAGGAAATCCTCAGGATTGAGTGAAGGTGTGCGTGCAATATACCGGCGGGCCAGATCTAATAGTAATTAGAAATTATCCTGCGGGCCGAAATTAAATCCACCAAGGGCCTGATTTGGCCCCCGAGCCTTGAGTTTGACACATGTGATCTACTCATTTATGCAGATAGATGTAAGAAGACACCTAATGACATGGTCAATATGATCTCATTTATATTTTGCTCTCCAAGTTCACTGTATTTTATGCCTTTTTAAAAATGTCCAAATAAAAACATAACAATTATTAATATATCCTGCTTTAATAGATGTATTCTCTTAACTCATGACACTTTAGGTGAAAAGGAGGTTATCATTCCCTGTTCTATCAAATAATTACCAGAAAATGTGCGTTTCACTTCTTAGTTCCTAAATCACATCCCCATTCTTCACACGTTGGATTTCACCTCTTCCTTTACAATAAGAGAACTGTGCTTCTTTGAGTTGTGGTCATTTTATAAACTCGAGGGAAAACACAAAGCATTGCCTGTTTACATGTTGTATTTTGTGCCTTTCCAATGATCAATGGGTTGTTGTTTTTATTTTAGCAATGATGCATGGTAGATGAGTCACACATGTTGTATCAAGAAACATGTGTGACTCACATGTTTTTTTGTTTTTGTTATGAGTAAATATATACCACATGATTGGTTGGTAACATTGTAGTTTCAAAAATAAAGCCTTTTCTAATCATGCTATATTTATTCTTTCATCAGATTGGACAACTGTTTTAAATCAAATGATTTGGCCACATTTTAAAACATGTTTTAAGATTTGTGCAAAGGTAGGACCAAAAAACACTCAGTTTTCTTTCTGGCAGAAAAAGTAATTTAACTACTCATTTTCTAACGAGTCAAAGGAAAGTAAAAGTGTCCCATTTTACAAAGGGACTTCCACACTGTTGAGGTCATCCACTGTTCAGTGGAACTGACCACTGAGGCTTCATGGGAAACATTTATGTTAGCAAATATTCCCCAACAGACGGGATTCTTTGTAGGAGTTTCCACCATGATGGGTATGACTGTATGGTCTCATGTCTCACAACACACATTCTGTACTACATCATCATCATCATCATCATCATCATCATCATCATCATCATCATCAATAAAGTACCCTCTTTAGTCCAGAACTTCAGATATTTATTTAAAGAAATGTGACGGTAATGTTCCTGTTGTCCAGCAGAGGGCAACCTACTCTTCACTCTCACTTTCCTCTCTGGACAAAAGTCTGTGAACACTGAAACGTACTGTAACCCACATGTGGTTTTTGGACACATCGTTCCCATCCGAGGGCATTAATGTGCAGCTTCAACAGCCTCCTTTCTCATGAGAAGGCTCCTCACAGCATGTTGTGTGATGTCTGTCTGCAGGGATTTGCACTGAGCTTTTTTGGAGCAGCTCTGATCGTTTATTTGATTTAACTGATGCTCATGCTTTGGGCTTTACACACTCCCTTGCCGGCGATTTCAAAGGCAGCTCCCCTGTAGGTAGCAACACACTGACCGTCTGTACACAGGTATGCCTGAATCTGCTCCCACACCTTCTGTCTGGGGGTCAGCTCTGTGTCCGGGTCATCTGCAGTAAGAAAACCGTTTGATTCATACCGAGAACATCCACTTATCTCTTCTATGATTTTATATAATCTTTGTCTCTTTTACTGTTTACAGCTCTGTATACATATTACTTTCATATTTTATTTCAGTTATATTTGATCCCACATTTCAACTATTTTATTTTACTTATAATTTAAGATTCTCATGGATTTGTTTTAAAAGTATAGGAAGAATATCAGAATTGGTAGGTTAGACTTAAAACATGTTTAAAACCAAGACAAATACAATTGGTGCATCTCCAAACATCATCATTTCCTAGTGTTGGTGATGTTAGAAATGATTGTTACATTTCAGTTGAATACTAATGATTCATTTGTAATATTACCTGGGAAGCCCATGGACCGTGACTCTGTCCCCTGGTTCTGCTCCACTTGGAGGGTCAAGGATTTCCACCCTGTCTGGTGATCTGGCACACAGGACCGCAGCCTGGGACAACACTCCTCTCCTCTTGGCTGGCTTCAGGTTACACAGCACCACAGCCATGCGGTTCTGCATCTGCAAGAGGGAACAGAAGATTTGATATATATTTACAGCTAAATGCCCATTATCAATAGAAAACAAAAACATCAAAGCAAATTTCCATATGAAAACAAAACCCCTTCAAATGATATTCACACAATTCTGCCAGTTCTTAGAAACTGTGTGTGATGGTTTATTGTTTGTGTGTCTTTTTCTCAAATCAAGGCAGAAACAAGAAAACTTGAGATTTTTGAAACTAGAGACCTGTTCGGCTAAGGAACATTTGAAAAGAATAGCAGAGGCAGCTTCTGCCAAAAGCTGAGAGAAGAGAAATCCAGCATTTAATAAAATGATGTATGGCACATTTTGGGAAATACTTACCAATAATAAGTATACTATACTATACATACACGTTTTGTCTATCATCCCAGTTTCAAAGACAGCCAAAGAGCATTTCCATCAAACTCAAAATGCAATTACTACAATATTTGATACTTGTTTTATGGACAGATATTCACAGTTCAATAAGAGTTCGATTTTGACTTTACAAATGATACAAGTCAGATCTCTTTTCTAGCCAGCCATGTTCTTTGGGACCAAACTGGACATTTTTATTTTTACAGATCTTGCTTTTTGCTCTATCGTTTGCTTGTTGTTGTCATGTTGAAACAAGGAAGGGCTTTCCCCAGACTGCTGCTGCAGAGTTTGAAACACACTATTGTCTACAACTTAAACAGGAAATCTTAATGTTACAAAAAGAATGATAAAAGTCTAATATATTCTACTTTAGCAATTTACACAATTCTGGGTGACCTTACTTTTGGCAACTTTAAGAAATGAAACGATTTGACTGAAAATAATCTGCAGCGTTTTTGATAATCCAGTAAGTGACCCTTATAACAAGCTTCTTAACAGGGCAAGCATGCATGCATGGGGATATGTTAGCATACACTAAATATAACATTTACAACATGTTTGTTCAACAGTGCAAAATCACCTAAAATGTGTGTTCAGCACAATATAATGAGTGCTTCATATCTACATAATGAGCAGGTCTTTTTCCTAAAATAAAACGAACCATTTGTTTCAGATTCATTGTCAAGTCAAAATTGGTATGAACGCAACATAAGAGGTACTAACGGAACTAAATGGGAAAAGTACGGGAAAAAGTACTCCGGTGTGAATGCGCCTATAGAGAGCATCCTGACCTTCTACAGGTGCACCATAGAGAGAATCCTGACCTGGTGCATCACGGCCTGGTATGGCAGTTGCACCACCACCCTCACTACCGTAAGAATCGCGATCGACTGGTTGGTGACCACTGCCCTAGACTAGAGTATTTTACACACTACAACGAGATACATTATTGAGTATTATACAGTCTCACTATGCTACAGGAATATATATAGATATAGGCTACTATCAAGGTACAAGAAGAGGACAGAGACACCGCTCATCATATTTACAATTATTTTATATCACAAAATAGCAATGCCGTTATTTCTGCCAGGTATAGTGTACAATATGTTGATACTCCCCCCTACACACTCCCCCCTACACCCCCCCCCCCACACACACACACACATACACACACAATAGTACAGAGAAAAGGTCACAACATTATATAAGAAGCGACAGCTGAGACTTGTGCCATGTTCAATACTGTAGCCCTCTTTCTCAAAAGCTGTCCATTAAAAATACTTTCTGAAGTCATTCAGTATATAGCCGCTCCTCATTCACTGGAGGGTTAAAGTGCAATATAGGAAAGTATAGGAAAGTTAACAGAGAGAAGAATACACATAAGAACGAAATCAAATACGTGATAGCTTTGATTATAAAACCATGTTGGATCATGCTGTATTTTAAAGGCCCATTTTAAAATCTTTCTTGTAAAGGAGATAATTTGGTAGGCTACTAATTCAATAGAAAATAGAGGCACTGATCAATTGGTACATTCTTTTAAAAATAATTAATACAAATTATTTGCTAGTGTAATCAAAGTGAGACTTTTGGTCAGTCTTTGGTCAGTATCAGTAGATGAAGTGTTGAAATAAATATAAATAGATATCAACAGGCCAGCATATCATTTAATATGTTGCTTTTCTCTTAGCCATCTAGTATTCATTGTACCAAACTTCCTTGTGTAATAGTGTACTGTAATGTTTTGGGCATATTAATATGTTATAATTCAGTATTTCATTTTTGGGGTGCCTTTTTTCAAATCTGGCTTTTAGGAAAACTCTGACTATAGTCCCTGTCAGATAAACAATTACAATGAATACATACAAAATAAAAAAATAGGGAGAATATACCGTAACCAATACCATATACCATATATTTTGGTTGAACTTTGCTTTAAAAAGAATCTTCCAAATTAGCACCAAACTTGTCAGGAAACCTGGATGCCATTACATGGAGTACACCAATGTCTTTTGTATTTAAAAAATCATTTGAATTGTATTTATTCCTACAAGAGTTTTTTTTTAAACACTGTTATCCGACAAAAATCAATGATTACCTTAGTTTACTCATATAATCTTTACATTTCTCTGTAAAAAGATTTATCGTCAGGCAAATTCACTCTGTAGGCAGTAGAGCCAGAGTCCAGAGATCTGGCACTAACACTAAACACTACTGTGTGCATTACTTTATCTTGTCGCAGAGACAGAGTGTTTGTGTGTCAACATAAAACAAAGACAAGATGACAAAAGAAAAAAGAAAAGCAAGGAGGACAACAGATATCTGAAAGTGCTTCTGAGTAATCGTATGTATTGTGCCGTCTCATTATCCATGATGTGAAATATAGAGGCTTAAAAGGTCTAGATTAGGCCGGCTGAGACTTAAACATCTGTATCTCAGACGTGCTGGCAAGAACCACAACCATCCACCTCCTTCATATCCTCAAAGTAAAATATATATATATCTAAACATAAAAAGAGCTTTCTGTCAAACCAACCGCATTGTTTATAAGATATAGTGTATGAAAATGTACATTCATAAATGCTTCCTGCAGGCAGTACTTCACAGTGAATCACTGCTGTAAGAAACTACATATTTTAACCTCTTATCTAGGAAAATCTGTCGATGGGTATAAACGTCTAGAACCAAGAGCATAAAGTCTAACAAAACATTTAAAGGAATAAAGAATTCAAATGTGCACTTATAAAAAGAAAGCCTTCATGGAGCACTAAAACATTTGGCCATACATTCAATAATCCTTCAAACGGGGGAACAGGAGATGTGCTTGTTATGTAACAGTGTCCCAGGTGGCTGTAGGACATACAGTAATGGAAACAATGACTTGAAGTAAAAAAACAACAACGTTAAACTCCACTGGCTACACGGACTCAGTCATACCTGTGCTTTTCAGAGTGCAGGAATGTGAGAGGAAACAGATCCAACCGACAATTAGATCCTACTGACCTTGTTCAATTACTGAATACTAAGAAGGTGATATACAGGATGACTACAGAACAACAAAAGTAATAGTAGGAGAATGAATATTACCAGAAACGGTAAAGGTGAGTGTGAAGTAACAGTCCCCAGAGCCATAGGAGTTTAAGTTTACGTCCACACTCAGCCAGCAAGATTTAAAACAAGCTACTTTTTTTATATGTCAATATAGCAATTACCATATCTGTTCTCACTAACCTGTATTTTTGTTTATACATTTCTCAGCACAAAACAGGAGTTTAACCAACTGAGGTCCTGCAGTGTGATGCAGTTTTCTTGTGTGCTGACCAATTTCCTATTCAGGAGGTTTTGAGTGCAGATATTTGCTGTGGCTGCAGAATTAGCTGGTATAGTGTGGACCTACTCCCAACGAAACTTCTCAGCTAACATTTTCATGCTGTTATCTTTTCATGCCATAAACAATCCCATGCTTGGAGCTTTACATGTATATATGAAAACCCTGAACATGCACCGAAATGCATTTGATCTGTCGGGTAATGCATAGCTTCATCCTTTTCACCAAACCAGTCTCTCCTTTAACTCAACAAAAGTTACGAAGTTATTTCTTAAGTTTCATATCATGATCCTATTCCAATCTGTTTCACAGCCAGGGAAATAACAACAATTTACTATAATCTTGGCACAAAGACTTGTTGACATATTTATATTGGCTGGTTTCACAAGTGTAGGAAGTTTGTCTAACATATCAGCACACTGCCAGGAGTTTGGTAGTGGCAACAGTACCGGCAGCTGTATTTAGCAGCAGTGTGAACACAGCTTCCCTCCTGACAGACAGCAGGGAGAGGTCACCGTCATCATGTGTTGTGATAACGTGTGAATCAGCAGCAGTTTCAGTAGGGCAGTGGGTGACATCACTTCAAACTGCTTGTGGCAAGCTACGATTGTCAAATGTGAGGACAGAAACATCTACCATGTGTTTGTTGATTTCCTCTCAACAGCAGGAATATGCAGTTGGTTAAATAGGAGACGTAAATGAAAGTCTTACACAAATAGAAACAGAAACAGTTTAGAAATTACAGCTTAACATGTGCATACATATTCCAACTTCTGAAATGTCCAATGACCACTGAACTTAAAGACCCATGCTTTAAGTTATTTTTTTAGGGATGAAAACATGTACCTAAGTCTGTGGTTGAAATCTGGTTGAAAATCACATAGAGTGTTTGGGAATAAATTAGACCCTATATGCTCCATATTGATTACATCAGTAACATTTACTTCTGGAATATTTTGGCAGTGATCCCATACCAAAGAAATCAAACAATCTGCACACACTTCTTATAATAATTAAAACTGCTATCTTGCATTAAGTAGTCCTGGATGCTCCTGTGCAGGTTGAAGGAATGAAGAGAAACACATTTGAACTTCTCAGTACTGGTCAACTCAGCACTGTGGTTCAAAATATCAGCACTTGTTTTAAGTGTATTTCAGATGCTTGGTTTAAGGATGTGAAAATGTTGGGGCACCACAATGGGAGAGCTGTGATTGGCTGTCTGGTCGTCATGGCAGTCAAACCAACAAAACAGTGAGTGGTTACTGCTAGAAAACTAGCAAGCAACACGTCCACAGATGCAGGGACAAATATTGTTTTTTCATGGTCAATAAAGACAGAAATGGGTGTTTTTGTGCTGCTATTTTGTAGGGCTCATCATCTGAGAAGTCCTCTAGGGGCCCGAGAGGTGGCGAATCTCTGACGGGCCCCTGATCACTTTGTCCTGGTGATTTGTGCGTTTTTCAGGATTTGGCCAGATCACATTCATGCTCCGTGGACAGGTGTACTTCAGACATGTCTACCTCCACACCTGTCGTGAAAGACGAGTCTGAGTCACTGCTGATCGGACCCTGGTGCCCACCTGAGGGGGGAGAGATTGAGAAAATTCATTATCATGTCCTTAGAAGAGTGAGGATAGAAAGTTGAATTCTGTGTGTCGATACAAATGTTTCCCCATGTTCCAGCAATAAATCAGGTCTCTTTGTGGGACACTAATGGCAGCACACGCCCAGTAAGTGGCTGACTTTGGAAAGAATGATGGCTGCAATACCTTCACAGACAGCGCTCATTATTCAGGCTAAGGAAGCAACACAATCGGCCCTCCATTACTGCCAACAAGCCACAGCTGAAATCCTGACAGATCGGCTTGTTCATCTCATGCTAACTGCCTGTCAGGGACATTGTGACAAATTGCATCTGATTTACATACTAATTAGGAAAAGCTGCCTTAGGTAAGCTGATCTATTGCTTGTCAATCATGAAGGTAAACATTACTCTTTGTGTTACCACCTTCTTCTGAGTGCTTTGGCGAAAAGTCACTTAAGGGCACATTGGAAATGACTCCATCACATTGACATGTTTTTGTTAATGTTTGGTCTTTAGCTTGATAAATACTAGACTTATTTTTGTCTTAAATAGTGCCAACGCATACAAAAACGACAATTTATCTGATCTTAAAGCAAGAACACAATATTCACATCATGTTGAAGTTAAAATGTATAACTAGGGATACAACTAACTATTATTGAGTCAAATAGTTTCTACTTTTGAACTTAATGGCGCAATCATTATAACAACTATAGCTGATTTCAATAAATCCTTTAAAAGAAAGTCACTCTGACAAATTGACTTCAAATCTAAATGCGTCTAAACAGGGCTTCAGGTTATGCTGTAAACCCAGGAAAGAAGTGTTTTTTTTTACCGTTTACTTTCTAGTGATATTAAGAAGGTGTGTGGTAGGCATATCATGTGTCAGTTTATCACTAGGGGGAGATTAAGTCTTCTAACACAAAAACTGTTTGTGTTTATTTAGTTTTTTTCTGGAAGTGGAGGAGCCAGTCTGACGTGTTGAGCTGTGGGACTTTTGGCACAAGTTCCTCACACACTTCATCTTCGGTTCCACTCTGCTCCTCCAGGTCTTTAAACACTGTATACAGGTAAAACTGTGCTAAATAAACCCTACATTGAGAGTAACCAGACCAATGAGTTGTAAAAAACGGCAGGAACAACAATAAAAACCACTGGGAAGTGTAGTTACATAAAGCTGAATAGACCAGGAAAAAAAGGTAACATTTAAAGCACGAGTCGCATTAAAGTCATTGTCATGTCAGTTTATCACTAGGGGGAGATTAAGTCTTCTAACACAAAAACTGTTTGTGTTTATTTAGTTTTTTTCTGGAAGTGGAGGAGCCAGTCTGACGTGTTGAGCTGTGGGACTTTTGGCACAAGTTCCTCACACACTTCATCTTCGGTTCCACTCTGCTCCTCCAGGTCTTTAAACACTGTATACAGGTAAAACTGTGCTAAATAAACCCTACATTGAGAGTAACCAGACCAATGAGTTGTAAAAAACGGCAGGAACAACAATAAAAACCACTGGGAAGTGTAGTTACATAAAGCTGAATAGACCAGGAAAAAAAGGTAACATTTAAAGCACGAGTCGCATTAAAGTCATGTTCGCTCTTGTTTCATAGATTTACTGATTTGGCATCAAAATGATACCTTTATCTTCTAAATATGATGTTTTTGGGCTATTTTTAGATCTTTTTATATGTAAATAAGCTAATAATTAAAAACCTTTAAAAGCGGTCCTTATATGCCTTTTGGGGTTTTCCATCTCCTGTAGTGTGTTATGTTTTACTGCAGGTTAATGATCTGCAAAGGCTAACATCCCATCCCTCTCACACACTTACCCCCCTTCCTGAAAGCCTCCACTGGATTCCTTTGTTTACTTCAAGAACATTGTGACATCACTATGTAACACACGCGCTTCTATTGGCTAGCGCTCTCAAACATTGTACGTGATAAGCTAAGGGGCGCGACATCTCTAAGCGGTTGACCGATCACAACAGAGCCAGCTAACCAATCAGAGCAGACCCCTGTGTCTGGTTTCATGGGTGAAACATTACATTACATTACATTACATTTCATTTAGCTGACGCTTTTATCCAAAGCGACTTACAATTACCAATTACAGGGACATTCTCCCTGGAGTAATCAAGGGCTAAGTGCCTTACTCAAGGGCACACTAGTGGTGGTGTTCCAGGCGGGATTTCAGCCCACCTCACTATCCATTAGACCACCACTACCCCGGGTAGTGAAACAGGTGCAAAGCATGTAAACATGCCACAGTAAGGACGAAAAAGACAAAAATGAAACGTGAAAAGGAACATAATAGGGCCCCTTTATCCAGTAATAGAACAGGTGTGAATACAATAAGTACAATGTTTTAGTATTTGCATGTGCATGTATTGCCTATAAAGTGCTGATAGCTTGCACATGTTTAACAGTCGTTATTTAAATGAACAGCCCTTAGGCGTTGGCATGAGGGGCTATAATGTACAACATATGTTAACATGACGAATATTTTAGTGTAAGTAGGGTAAGACTGTGGCTTTCTGGGGTGGGGAAACTATTCTTACCCTCCTTTGTTTCCCAGGAGGATCTAAAATGGGGAACACTGACTAGGTGGCTGCTGGCCTGATTTAGGCTCAGAAAAAAAACAATTCAACCCTCAGATTACAAACGTGGGGGAATGAAACCAGAAACACCACACTGTAGGAAAGATACTCTCCTCCGGGGCATGAATGGTAACAAAACTTGACTCATCTGTATCTTTTGGCACTTTTACTTATGTGAATCACAAAATATTTTCAAGTGCAGGACATAGCAGAAATCTGGTAATAGTCAAATGGGGCAAACTCACTGCTTTAACTAATTGCATTTCATTTAGCTGACATTTTTATGCAAAGTGAGTTGCAATAAACTATGAAGATACAAACTCAGAAAAGCAAGAAACCTGCAGGTACATTTGCCAATAAGCCATATCATTGTAAGTGCTGGTGCATTAGTTTAAATTGAGCTAAATCCTTTAAGTACTCTTGATGGCTAAAGTGCATAATGGAGAGACAAAGAAATAGACAGACGTGTAGAGCATGTGGTGAAAGCTTTTTCTTTAATTAAATTCTCAAAAATCCCTTTTCCCTGTCTGTCAGGTCATTTCCTCTATATTAAAAATGTGTGATGTCTGTACTTACGGCCGGTGATGATGTGGCTTTCCGCTGCCTGAGGCTCTGTCTCTTCATCAGGGTGGAGCTGCTGGAAGCCGATCTCCCCGTCGGCTGGATCCAGATCCACCGAGCTCTCGTTAAACGTGATGTCACTCTCCCCACTGATGGCGTTGGTGGGCGGACCCCCGACAGATGTCTCATAGTCTGGAGGAACGTCATCTGTGCAGTCTGCGTTGAGCTGGAACGTGTACAAAACTCTTTAGAGACTAGGCAGGTCCATCTCTTTTTTATGTGTTGCAGATTGGAGTTAGATTAGTCTTGATATCAGAAATAAGAGCAGTGCAAAATATTTGAGAAAAACACACAAAATAATCAATTTAAAAAAAGGACCTTACCAGGATTCCCAAGGCTTTAAGGATGTTCATTTTACACATGGGACATGTCCGGTGGTCTTGTAGCCACGGGTCTACACAGTGCTTATGGAAAACATGCCTGGCAAAACAAGAGAGCAGTGCACAAATACAAAGTATTAAAACAAATGACTGTAGATATCAGAAGTTATATGTTGACTTTATGTTTCAACAAATAGAGATTTAGTTTTTCAAATGATAGTATGTAGGACAAATCTGGAGCATACAAAGATTACCTGCATGGTAATACCCGCAGAACATCATTAGGCTTATAACCTTCAATGCAAACTGCACAGTTGTCAAAGTCTGACTCAGTCTCCTAAAACACAGAAATAGGAAAGACGAAAATGACTATAATTAATATAAGTATAACAATAAAATAATGACAATATGTTTATCATACAGCCTCTTACAAAGCAATGTGAGCAAGTGCTTTACAGTAAAGACAATCAACAATTAAGAGAATGTGATAAGATAAAATAAATATTTTAATTATTAGTATACTGCTTATATAACATATCTATCTTCCAAATAAAATATATTTTTCATATAATGTCCTCTACATGGGTGAACACACTTTAGTAAATGTTTAAAATAAATAATGGCTGACTTAGACTCCCTGTATAGTAAAAAATGCTTTGATTTGTGTGTGAGATGTACTGTTTGCAGTGTAGGATCCATACCTTGTCTCCTTTCTTTATGGTGCGTACTTGCAGCTTACTGATGGCCTTTTTGGCAGCATCTCCCAAACGTCTCTGAAGAGATAACAAATATTATTACTGACACGACAACATAATATTGACAGAAAAAAGTGACTCAGTCAGCAGTATCTCTTTGGTGGGTTGATACAAAGTAAATACTGCAACCACAGGAGAATGTGCCCCAATGTGACATTTGACAAGATCCAGCATAACCTGTAACTCTTCAATTTCTCATCAATTTCACCTCTTCACATTTGTGTTATTGGTACATTATTACTATTGTACACTAGTGACCTTTAAAATAACATTACAAAAAATAAATCAGGTAATTCAACACAATATCAAGAGTGGTTGTTTTGGGGTGTCTGGAGATTAGATGTCTCTTTATCACTATGGGCCTTATAGCTCTTATTGCTATAAGAACAATAAGGCAAGTCGAGTAAGTAAGATAAAGTTTACCAGTAATAATCAAACACAACATAAACTTGTAACAGTTTTACCTTACTGTACTGCCTTGGAAATAAATTAGGAACAGACTTGTTCAATATCCTCGTAAAACAAAAATCAACCTAATTCAAGGTGAAAACACAAACAATGGTTGTCACGGCAGCGGCTGCTTCCCCAACACACGCACTGATGAGTTATCATAACAGACGTCACAAGAACGTCAGAGGCGGCCATTCATATTAAAGGGAAGGCAATAGAAAGTATTTGCACTGGGCCAGAGAGCAGAGTTGGTTGATGGTTCACTGGTTTGCTGCGCCTCTGTTCAGCCAGCTGTCGGGCTAATTTTGGATTCTCCTTAAAGCCTCACAGAGCCACAACCAGATGGAAAATTGCACGGGCCAATGTCAAGAGTAAAACCACAGCACTATCAGTATCCCTGTTACTGAAATAACATCACTTCATACCTTGATTAAAGTGCACACAGTCATACCTGGTTGCGGTCTCGTGCGTTAGCGTAGCGGAACCTCTGGATGTAGTAGAAGACGAGCCAGGCGAGGGAGATGATCATGAGCACGATGAAGGAGATGGAGACAAACACCACCGACGTTCTGCTCACATACTTGTGCAGGTTGCGGGTTCCTATGGAGATGGACAGCGTGACCCTGATCTGCTGCTCCAGCAAGGCAGCAATCTCACGGCCTTTAGGCTCTGGGATCATGATGGCCACAACTTCACCCGTACCTGCACATACAACGAGAAGTGATGGTTTAGAAGATTGTTTCATAGATACATTTGTTCTATAGCTACAAAAAAAGACATTGAAGTCATTTAATCAGATTTGACACAGACACAAATCACACTTGGTGGATCTTAGACTTCACTTTAGACATATTCAAATATATTCTTCAGACAAAAAAAACATTGAATGTAATTAAAATATGATCAGAGAATTTAGTGTCTATCGTTGAGCAGGCAACTAAAATACATTTGTAATGCATTTTGTATAATATCTATATATAATATGTAATTAATGCATCAGTCCATGACACAAAATTATTGGTAACTATTTTAATAATTGTTTATTATTTTCACATTAACAGAAACGTCAGACAAAAACTAAATATATTTGGGTTTTGGACTGAAAAAACAAGACACATAAAGACTCCACCTTGGAGTCTGAACATTTTAAACCAACATATAAATATATTCTGACATTTTACTGGCAACATCACTTATCAATTTATTAAATATTTTTTGAAAATCAAATCAAATCAAAGCAGGTTTTATTTATATAGCACATTTTAAAAACGATTTTTGGTCGAGCCAAAGTGCTGTACATGCAAATAAAAAACACATTACTACGATCGCAAACAGAAGACAATAAATTACAACAGCAAATATAAAAATCAAACACAGGGAAATGAGTCGTGCTCCGCTCTGACTAGAAGGCCAGGGAGAAGAAGTGAGTCTTTAGTGTTGATTTAAAAAACCCTAGGGTAAAAATAAGGCAAAAATACTTCTTGCCTTATTTGACTTGAGGTGTAGGAGTGTTTTAGCGGCCCATATCTTTTTCCAGATTTCTAGCTCTCAAATAACAATATACCTGTCAGAAATCCAGTATTGCTCAGGATATATTCTGGTTATTAGAAGTTGTCTGTAATGAGGGAACAACCCATGGGACAAAACTGAGTATTTTCTTAGACACAATAAGGGAATACAAAGGCTTTAGTCTCTCTCTGCAACCTGCCGCTCCACAGTGGCAGGTTGCAGATGCATCAACAGAGTAAGCACTGTTACATCATATTCCTTCTGCCGCCTGTTTATGACTGACGCTGCACAGAGTCACAGTGGCTCCCCACGGTGCCTCAGTCCCTCCATCAGCCACCATGAACAGTGGCTTTATTCAACCTGCCATCAGCTACACCACCTACTGTGCAGCCTGCCACAGATACACAGAGAAATCCTCATGCACTGTTACAGAGATCTGCACAGAGCTAAAATGATATTCTGGTGCTAAGAGAGATAATATGATGTTTTGTGTTTTCCAGAGGAGATAAAGGCTTTGAATCCAACAGATATGCTTCCTTTTTGAGGAGGTGGCTTATTGCTTTGATGCACATAAATCCCTTTATGTAACAGGTCCGTTGTGAAATCTGCTCGCCGACTAGATTTTATATGACCAGGTTTGAGAAGTCAGACCAGTATTCTGTTGTTTTAACTGTCGTATTTTGTATGCATGTGCAAGAATCAGCATTATTGGCTAAAATAATAAATTCTTGAAGGAATCATTTGGATTGTAGTTCCCCTTTTTTGAACACAATCAAGCCAATATGTTTGGGCAAAAGCAGCTTTCTTTAAATTACACAAATGCTTAAATTAACAATTTGCTATGGGTAATCGTAGACATGGTGTGTACCATCCTCTGCAAAAACAGCCAGATTAGTAATGAAGCTGGCAGCGTCTCCACTGATAACGCAAAGGTTTATCCCTGTATTACGGTGACTGCTGCCTCAAAATGAGTTTATGTATGTCAGAGCGTCTGAAGCAAATGCTGTTGGAAAACAAAGACGGAGAGAGAGCACAAAAGCTAATGTTTGGACAGCAAACAGACGGCTTTTCGCTGCTGATCATCGCTGTGTTTTCATTCCCTCAGCCCACAATCTGTCACACCTCAACTAACATGTTTGCTTGTTTATTTTTCTCAATTACATACACATTTAAATAAGGTACATTTTAAGAGTTTATGAAATGAATTTTCTACAATTGCTGGATTTAGAAATATAATACCTGTTTTCACCAATAACACAAGTCTCTATTCAAGTCTTTCTGACAATATAAAAATATGAAGGTTACCTGATTTGTAAACCTATGTTCTCATGTTTGTAGTACACACACCTGATCTGTAGATGTATGGTTTTATTAAGCAGGACCATATGGTGCAGAGGGGAAATCACTGTGATTTAACAATTGCCTTTGTCAACAGAAGATAAACGACATTATCCCATGTCAACAGGCAAATTAATTCAAGATAAAACTGTTGCTTCCAGACTCAAGGTGCCCGTGTGTGGCCATCTTTCAGCTTCACAGCCAGCAGAAATAAGGAAAGGCATAACAAGTCATGTAAGATTTCAGTAAGCCTCGACTCTTATCTCTTCTGTTCACTGTGACGCAGCCAGAGCGGATCAAAATAGCTGATACTAAAACAGGAGAGCAATGTCTGAGACGGAGCTGAACTTGTGAAAAGATCTGTGTTTCCAGAGCCACCTCGCCCACATGTGGAAGCAAAGAAGGAATAAATAGTGAATGGGTTAATTCAGTAGACACCGACCTATGCTGGGTATTTCATTTCTGTAACAGGCTTTTCGGACTGCTGCAGAGAGGTTAAGACTGAGGCCAAGATTACTATAGAATTAACTGGTAAAAGCCTTATTTACAACCATAATCTTAACCCGACAGATGCTCAAAGTTAGCTACACTGTGACTTAATCATGCAAGATCCTCAAAAAAAGTCTGTGTCTGAAGAAAGGTTTTAGGAAATATGCTTATGTGTTTTTTTCCCCCCGAGTTTAATAAAAAGGTAAACATGAAACTGAAGACAGCAGGTGGTTAGATTAGCATGAAGACTGGAAAGAAGAAACATTTACCCTGGCGTTGTCCAACATACAACTGTATTCAGATAATAGAAGAATATGGTTTACATTTAAAAAAACTAGCCTTTTGATATATTTACTTTATATTATTTTAATGTATGTTTTTTTATTTGTTGTCTTTTGTATGCACCTGTTCCTATTAGTTTATTGTGAAATATTTGAAAGTCATGTTGTTTTATACATGAACAATTTAAAACCAAACAACGACAATCCACTAGCTTCTCTTAAAGGCAATTAATAACCCCAAATTACAGGTGATAAATAAAACAGGCTTTGGTTTTATAGGGATTTAGGTCCCAGTCTATTACAGGCAACAAGTGGGGATTCCAGGAAGTCATTTATCTTAGGTTATAATTTCTTACAGAAGAAAGTTCCCCATAAAACAAAAATCTCATTTTTACACTTTGTTTTTTGCCATTTCCCTTTTTCTTAAATCTTAGCGCTAATGCACTGCTGCATTCAGCTACAAATTCACTATACATCAGAGTAGTCTTCTTAATCTTCTTATCTAATTCTATGTAAGAAAGAAAACAAGTGCATTCCCTTTCATTTTATACAACTTTGAAAGGAAAATGGTTTAAACCCAACGCTTCTAGAGATGTTAAAGCCAAAGTATCTGACCTGGCGGACTTTGACTCCACTCAGCGTTCGGTTGAGGGTTGAATAAAGCCAGGCCTTGAGAGGTTTCTGCCTCTAACAACTGTGGATTTTACAGCCCAGCTGTGTTGTCTCTGGACAGGAAAGTGCTCCATTCTTTCTTTGGCAGCCTCACACTCAGTCTACACATTAAGATCGGTTCCTTTGTCACTGTATTATCTTCCTCTTCACTAAAAGCTTTGTCATCACACCTCTCTGGCTGCTGTTTCCGTCTCTTAAAGTGTTGCCGTTTATCATTTAATAAAAACTTTAAGCAGTGAAATCCTGGTTTTCAATTTGATGTGAAGTGTTGTACTTTTGCACCTAGTGATTCCAACAATATAACTTTTCTTTGGTAACTTGCCACTAACTTCTGAGACGAGTCTTTAGTGGTTTTACATAGAATTTAAATGATCTGCTTATTATGACAAGCACCTGTCCTGTGCCATCTCTGTACAAAAGGATCTTTTAGTTAAACGTCTCGTATACAATTAGCCCATTATGTGGACAGGACAGGTGTCGTGCACTTTTAGTTTGAACATCTGTTAGTTTACAGATCCTTTTGTCCATCAGTCTGTATGCATTGTGCTGTTGTCTGGCACAGGTGTAGTAGTCTAAGCAGACACACCTGTATGAAAACTAGCAACAAGCCGAGAGCCCATTTCCATTGGAAATAAAGGTCAAGTGCAAAACAAGGCTCCACTCACATATACTATTGAAGGCTTTAAACTCAACGTGTGTTCTTTGCAGTAATCCATTTAATCAGTTTGTGGTGGCATTGAGAGGTAACATTGTGGTTTTAACTGAAACTGGCTTGGAAAAATGTTTTTTTTCAACCTTAGAGCAGAAACAACAACAAATTCTAAATAACCTATTACACTTTTTGGGGTTTTCCCTTTCCTGCAGTGAGTTGTATAGGTTTTGTATCATGTAAATGGCTTAAGGCTAAAACCCCATAGTAACCACGAGAGGCTTTCTCTCCCACACTCTCCCCCTTGCCTGAAACACCTCCATTGGACTCCATTCCATAACATAGGGACATCACTATGTAACACTAGCGCTGGCGCTCCAACACATTGTACTTGATAGGCTAAGGGGTGGGACATCTCTAAGCGGTTGACCAATCACAACAGAGCCGGCCAGCTAACCAATCAGAGCAGACTGGGCTCTGATTTCAGACAGAGGGTGAAAAGAGGTGCTGCAGCACAGGCAGTATGAGAAAAATAAAGACCTTTTTTGCATGTAAACGTGTCACCGTGGAGGCCTAAATACAAATATGAACCTGAAAAGGAGCATAATAGGGCCTCTTTAAAGAACTACAACAGAGAAGAGAAGGCAGAACACTTTAGAAACAGAACAGGCTGAGTGTGCTGATACTTACAGCATCATTGAATTAACGTCTAACATTTATCAGTGGTTTTATGGGAATTGGCTAACATTTAGCTTCAAATATGGGGTACTATAAAGGCACTTCATTACCAAATCGTTACCATTTAGTGGGAGGCGTGTGGCGCAGTGGGTTAGTGTATTGGTGTTTGGATCAGGGGGTCACAGGTTCAAACCCCCACTGCAGTCAGCATGTCGTTGTGTCCATGGGCAAGACACTTCACCCCAAATTGCTCCTGTGGGAATTGCCCACAGTATTGAGTATGTAAGTCGCTTTGGATAAAAGCGTCTAACAAATAACATGTAATGTAATTTAGTGGTAGTACAATGTCTTCTGTGTGGTTAATGGATCAAATACATGTTCTTGTTTCCTTTATACCTAATACTTTATACCAGATAATATGAAAGGGCTCTTTGCTTTTCAACCTCAATTTTGATGTTTGACTCTAGCAACATTTTAACCAACCAGGAAACTCTTAAGTCCTAAGTATAGTTTGCAGGTATTCCTTTCCTTCAGGCTTAACACAGCCACTGTTTAACCAACAAGTCAAAACTAGCCACTCCACTCGCTGCTGTTCTTTAAGCTCATTGCTTTGAGCACGCAGTAACAACAAGGAGAGACTCAGATGAGCATATAAACATTTGTATGACTCAGATCTTCTCTCAGCTGGATTATGCTTGGAGCACCAAAAAAGCCAAGTACGCTGTGCATCCTTTTATCTTAGTGCCGCTTTTGAAGAGGAATCTCCCCGGTGATACACATGAAAAGTCTATTCATGAGTGTGACGACCCCTCCACACCACTAGGCGTTCTGTGGTCTCTCTCTCTTTCTGTTTACAGGATCCGGTGCTGTGGGGCCGGCAATTACCTGATGAGCTGCACCTGGGTCGAAAAGCCTATAAGAAGAGGGCCCAGCCGGATACGTCTCTCTCTGGGGGTGTTTCTCAATCGCGAGTACGCTTGCTTGGTAGCACATGTCTGCCGAGCATCTTGCTTCAGAAGCGAGTCAAGAATACTTCCTGCCATTCGGAAAACAAAGAGTGGAACAGGCTAGCAAGTGTGCAGGTGTGCGTCATATGAGAGGCCCCGCCTTACATCTTCCGCCACAGATTTGGGGAAATTGGTCCGTGCGCAAAGCATTGTGGGGATTTTAAGACCGCGGAATCTACTCATGTGCAGCCTCGATATTTGCAGCTTTACTCCCTGGGTGTTTCTCAATCGCGAGTAAAGCTGCTTCAGAGCCACTATTTCAAGCATACTACGTCATCGAGTGCCGCCGAAGTACTGTTCCAATCTCCAGCATACTTGGAAATCTACCGAGCCCGGCGTACTCCGTTTGGAGAAATATCGAGGCTGCACATGAGTAGACTCCGCGGTCTTAAAATCCCCACAATGCTTTGCGCACGGACCAATTTCCCCAAATCTGTGGCGGAAGATGTAAGGCGGGGCCTCTCATATGACGCACACCTGCACACTTGCTAGCGTGTTCCACACTTTGTTTTCCGAATGCCAGGAAGTATTCTTGACTCGCTTCTGAAGCAAGATGCTCGGCAGACATGTGCTACCAAGCAAGCGTACTCGCGATTGAGAAACACCCTCTCTCTCATATTCCTCTCGCATACTCCCGCATGTGAGCTTCGTGTCGCAGCTATCTTTTTGGGTGTCCACAAAATAAAAGGATTGTTACTTTCAGACCCTCGTCTCGCCTCCCAGTTTTTTGTTGCAGCCCAAGAGCCGGGTTGTAACAATGAGCCCTCTAGTTAAATGAATCTGTGTTCTTTGATACATTTTAAATTTGAATCCTATATTCAGCACATTTAAACCTGACTACAGTTTTGTTTATGAGCTGCATTATTTATTTATTTATTTGTAGCAAACACATTAGTCACCTTTGAGCTGATTAAAAAAGCCATGTGTTTGACAATTATCTGCCTTCAGAAAACAAGGATAATAAATGTGACTCTCCTTTGAAGAACCTGAACTGAGGACATTTTGCATGGATCATTTCAAAAGGTGTGTTTGTTTGTTTGTTTGTGTGTTGTTTCACAAAGCTTATTTTCACATTTTATTTCTTAAATGTTTGCTTTGATGGCGTATTAGCTGTGCTTAACATGTGTCTTTGGTGTTCTTCAGCTTTGTCCACATGAGTTATAGACCTGCAGCCTGCATGCATCAATTCATATTAGTGTGGAAAACTTGGGAAGTTGTAAAGAGGAGACTATGTTAACATTACATGTTTGCTATCTGTGGGCTTATTGGCACATATTACAACCATGCTTTTCCTATTTGTTTTGAACATAACAACATAATGTATTGCCTATGTATAAATCAGGAGCACTTATGGAACAATGTTTTGGGAAATGCCACTGCCTCTGCACAGTTATTTGCACATAAGGAAAACAAGATAAGTGATAGTTATGCAATACAAATAAGTATTATCTTATTTTACTCACATTGTCCACATCTGACTGTCAGCATTAAAACTACTTTAAAACTCTTGAAAAACTTTGAAAGAAATGTAAATGTAATCTGGAAGTTGTGTTCATGATATGTAGTTTAAGTGACAATTACAGTCTGCACCCTCTGATATAAATTGGGGTATTTTTGACCCTCTCTACACCGTTTTGACCAACTGAATATTGAACACTGTCAAGGAGCAGAACTGGCATCAGATATTTGGTCGGATTTGTAAAATGGTTCTCTTCGTTTTTCATCAAATAGTTAATAAACTTCTATATTTTATTGTTATGTTCAGCTGTGTGTGTTTAGGCAACCTATACAGTTTGAGTACAAGGGACTTTTGTGAAATGACATAAGAGGAATGTGGTAAAAACATGCTCATGTCTCTTACTGTAAGGCATCACATCATTGGTATTGTTTCTAAATCTAAGGTATATAAGAGGCTCTAATAGAGATGGGAGGATAAATGATTTTATTGTGTATTGCAATAAAAACACCAAAAACACTTAAACAATAAGGTTGACTGTGCAAATGTCCATTATCAGGAGTGAGTTGACAAAAGCTGTCTAGCTTGATATAATGGTAGAAGTAAACGATATTGAGCATAAGTATTAAGGAATTATTACAGTCAAAAGAACAGTCTCAATCAGAGTTGCTTTAAAGACAATATTAATTATGACTTGCTCAGGATTTGTTATTACGGTATTAAAGATTGTGAATCTTTTTCATTGTCCTATTTCTAAGAATATCAAACAAAGGATGTATATCATGATGTCTTCAATGGTTGCATCCATTTGAGAAAAACTTCAGCAGGACCTACAGAGACACTTTGAAGAATCAGCAGATCAATGGCAGGTCAATATTTTAGGGGATCCAGTGCACTTTTCTACTTCACCGCAAAACGAATTGATTATTGAGCTGAATACACAGAGACAGAAGCTGCTCAGGGACTTAAGCAGGGCGAATGAAAACCATTAATCTAGCCTAACCCTTAAGAAGCAACTAACTAATAACATTGACCCTTTAGGCCTCCATCACCTGACTGGAAAGGATACATGATGGAGAAAAGAAAGTGTGCCCGGTTGTCTCTTACCTGGATGGGGCATTGTTATGGTGTCGTTGGCATTGGTGGAGCCCACATTGTATATGACAACTGCAGAGGCGTTGTAGTTTGCAACGTTACAGATCTTCTCTCGGTAGGAACAGTTCCCATCAGCCACCAGAGCCACCCAGGCGGTGTTAGCGGGGATAGGGGGGAACCTGAGGCTGGGGTCGCACGCCTGCCTGTCCTGCAGGCTGGACGGAACCAGGACCAGACCTCTGGCTTCTTTCTTGGGCGACTGCTCACCATACCTTCCGCACTCGGTTTTCTCCGTCCTGACCTCGGAAGTGACGGGGTCCAGATAGGTGATGTTGACAAAAGCGGTGTACCACTCCTCTTTCTCTGCAACCGTAAAGTCCAAGCACAGCAAGTGCACGAAACAAAACGACAGCAGCCACGTCGAGAGAGCCAGACTGCGGCAACATTGGATGAGGGACGGTGCCATTGTGCGGCTGCTTTTGGGGTGGATGGTCCTTGGTCCGGGTCTCCGCCTTACTGGAAAGCTCCCACCCCGTCCCTCTTTTTACCCCCAAACCTTAACTTTGCATAAGAGCCAGTGCCGGACACCAGCTCTCATGGAAGCTGTCCTAAAAGAGTTTGTGAGCTACGTGTATGAGTCTGCTACACACCACCACCTGCAGGAAAAAACGACTCGGTGTGTGTGTGTGTTGTTGTTCACCGTCAGCTGTTTCGCTTCCTCGTTCAGGATTGGCTCATCGCTCATCATCATGTGACCTGGGCGTGGACACGATGGCCCCTGACGACCCATGGCATGTGTGAACTAAACAGAAATACATCATTTTAATCCACTGCCACATGAATGCATTCATATCATCATAAGAGTTTAAGCTATAATGCTTTCCATTATTGTTTCTGCATTCATTGGGTTTGATATGTTGGAACAAACTGTATTTTTTGTATTTTTTATGTTGAATTTGTATTCCATTTACTTATCATGTGTTATCATCTGACAATATTTATTATAAAAAAAACATTGATACTTGATACTAATCATCAATAATATCAGGAGTAAGATGTGAATTTATTTAACAGGGAAAATGGATAGTCTAAAGTTTAACAGAGGGTGTTTTATTAAAATATTATTGCTCACCTATACATTATTTCATCTATTTTAATTATATTCATATCTCTGCTATATCTCTACCATTTTCAGTACTTGTAAGCTACTTTATACATTTTTCCTACTTTAACTGACGCTTATCTTCATACAGTATATTGTATTCATATACCTTTTGGGTAGATATACATATTGAATTTAGTGTATATATATATATATATATATATATATATATATATATATACATTTCTGTGCTTTTTGCCCCTCTGGTTAGACCATAGAAGCTTTATTTAAAGCCCATGGTAGAAGTAAGGGAACACGGAACCAAAAGAAGGAACAAAATATCGGCATTCTGTTTCAGACCGGACACATTTTCTGGACGGACCTAAGAGAAGTTGGGAGCGCCGATCATTTCGGTAAAAAATGCAAAAACTCTGACTCTTATATTTTAAATGACACCTATATTTGACATTCAGGAACATTGATGTTACTTCTGGACAACCTACATATTACATGTAAACAGCTAATACTAAAGTTAATGTAAAATATGTACCATGTGATTCTACGTGTCCTGTCTGCAACAGCTAGCTAACAAATACGTTATAAACTAATAATTGGTGATCGTACATGTGTTAGCGTTCTAGAATTATCTGAACCTTACTAATATGATTCCGTGTGTGTTTATTGACAGTAGAAGCCAAATAAAGCACTTAAAGGAACTTCCAAACCGTGACCTGGCTCTTAAGATTTTCATTGCCATTTCTACTGTAGCTACTGTGCATATGACAATACTGAACTCGTGTTCCGTGTTCCCAGGTTACCAGCCGTTATCCCCGTGAAAACCAACCGTTAAACCAGTCCGTAGCCTGATTGAAACGATCCAAAGATGCCCAAAAAGAAAACCGGTGCCCGGAAAAAGGCCGAGAGCCGAAAAGAGCGAGAGAAACAGTCCCGAGCCAACCGGGATGTGATCGACGTGGCCAAGCATCCCTGCAACTTCACCATGGTGTGTAATTTAAAACATAATTTCACCCATCAAAGTATCCGAAGTACTGTTTCTTAAACATTTTTTTTCCCATATTTTATTATACTGTACTCACCTTTTATACTGTACTCAGTTTCTCACATATGTATAGTATGTGTAAATATTGTCTTATTTTTCATTTGTTCAAGTAGATTTTAAAATAGCTTTTATAATAATACTTATTTTTGCTAATTTCTTTAAAACAAAGTATTATTTATCCTGTGTCTGTGTAATTACACCAAAGCACATTTCTCGTATTTGTAAACCTGCTTGGTAATAAAACTGATTCTGGTTATTTTGTAACCCTTCAACCTTCTGTTTTTGCAGGAATGCGACAAATGTCAAAGGTAGGTGACTGAATCGTATTATACACTTTCATTCAGGTATATCGGGTGAGCTTGTTAACAAACATGTGTTTCTCCTTGTTATGTCATCTGGTAGAAAACAGAAGAACAGAGCTTTCTGCTACTTCTGTAATTCAGTGCAGAAGCTTCCTATCTGCGCTCAGTGTGGTGAGTAAACTGTGTGGTATGTTTACATGTATGTTATAATGTTTATTTAATCTTACTATCATTTTACTGGTTGTGTCATCTCTCAAATCTAACAATCATCTATAAGCTGTGTGTGGTCATGGTCATTTACCTCTACTTAGACATCTATCTTTAGAAATAGATAAATCAACAATCATTATTCAAACATTAGTAAATTATTCATGGGTTGGGTACTTCGTTCAGACATTAATTTGATGCTTGACTGACTATTTACAGCACAGTCACAATGAAGGAATAGTAATATAGGATAGCCATGTAAAATAAAGGTTGCAATGCGGCACCACAGAGGTCCATATAAGAGTTTATTCCCTAAAGAAGGGTCATGTTGAAAAAAAAAAAAAATGCTGATCCTGCAATTCTAATAGTGCATCCAACTAGCCTTACATGAAACCCTCCCTAAAAGGCACACTAAATGTCCATGTATTTAAATTCCCACACTTCTACATCCTCATGTATCACATTAGTGGAGTACACTTTTAAAAACAGTGTGTGTACTGGCGCCACCAAGTGTTGGGATTTAAAAATACACTTTTGTAAACAGCAGTGCATTTCAATGATGTACTGCAAAAACGTTCACCAACATAAGGCACTAAACACACTAAAATTGTCCAACAGGGGTGTTAAAAAAAAACCTCATGAATAAACTATGTAATGCTTAATGCTGTTTTCTTTTTCAGGCAAAACCAAGTGCATGAAGTCTTCAGATTGTGTCGTTAAACATCCTGGGCTCCACACCACTGGAATGGCCATGGTGGTAAGTTATCAACAGTTCTGAAAAAATATAATCATGTGGCAAATATGCCTTTTCTGCTTTGACCAATCTGCGCTTATCCATCCTTATGTGCTGTTGCAGCGATGTAAGAGTAGATACAGTACTAGTTGTGGGTAGTATTTTAAAATAACTTTAAAATAAATCAATTTGGTTATTTTCATTCAGAGAAGTGTTTGCAGGATTGCTTTTATTAAAAAAAAATGTTTTTATTGTGATGTCTGTGTTTATGCAGCAATGTCTTCAATCAGAATCTATTTTTATTACAGGATTATCATACAGACATGTTAGATTAGTTGTTGAGAGGCATAGGATACAGTGAGTAAGTGTATTGTCACCACTAGAGAGCAGGGTTGCGTTCGAATACTCCAAAAAAACAGCTCCTAAGTTCTAACCCTATCGTCTATTCCTTGACCTCGGAGTGAAACGTCATGGGGTTAAGGGATAGTGGATAGGAGAATTCAAAAGGATTTAGGAGAAGAGACTGCGGTACTTTAGAGAATCCGACTGCACTTTCACTATCTGACGTGTTTATGACGCGCCAGCAGAGGTCATAAATGTGCGCCTGCTGCTGTGGGGAAACTATGGAAACTACAGTTTTCTATACAGCGGACTACAACATGGATGTTTAATAAGAACGAGGGACTACTGTAAACTCATCTAGAGACTCTGCACCGTGCTCTGATGCTGTTGCTTTATGCTTTATGAACGGGGACAACAGAGAAACATATTCTTCATGACCAAAGTTGGAATTGAAATAAAAAAGGAAAGTGAAACTTATGCTTGTCACCCTCTCCCTCCGGTCCACATTAATACAAATGATCCCAATACGTATGATTGTATGAAAAGATCTTAAAACCAATACAAATGTATTTATTATAAACGTTAGTCCTTAACATCTATCACTGTGTATATCACCATTCAAACATCTTTTAAAAGTTGAACAAACCCCACACAGCTCAGTAAAGACTGTGAAATGTTGACTTTATTTGATCATTTCAGTAAAAACTAACGTTCATATTTCTCTTTTTGATTATAATACTGATGAACGTTCAAAACAAAGCACTTTGGCAACTTACCACATACGTTTTAAAATGCTTAATAAGCACCGTAACTTTCATGATATCATTTCTCGTTCATAATCGGTTGTTTCCGTGGACGGCCGACTGTTGTGTGACGGCAAATGCCGCGGCCGCAAGGCATTGTGGGGCAGCATTTTCTCCTCTCCTTTCGGTTAGGGAGGTCCAGTTGTTCCTAGGCTAAAGGAGGTTATAAAGGAAGTTTGAAACCTCCTTTCCTTTTAATTTAGAGAATTCGAACGGCACTTATCATGGCTGCCACTGAGGGACTTCCGGGTCATTTCACTCCGTTAGGAAGGTTCCTAAGCTAAATGGACTATTCGAATGCAACCCAGGTGTCCAGTACAACTTCACCTCCTTGTCCCAGTCATGCACTTTCTGTGTTGCTTGAACCCAGAAGTATTGGCCATTGCCCCTAGAGGCTAAATGACTGTCACACCAATAGCATATTAGTTGTGAGATTTATAGTGGCTTAAAGAAATTGCAAAGTTTTCCTTTTTTTTCTCACTGTACTTTTGTTCTTTACCACAAGGGGGCAGTGTGTGACTTCTGTGAAGCTTGGGTGTGCCACGGCAGGAAATGTCTGAGCACTCACTCCTGTGTGTGTCCTCTGACGGATGCAGACTGCATCGAGTGTGATCGTGCTGTCTGGGACCATGGTAAACCCCCCCTACCCCATTTTAAATTCACGCGGCCACATCACTGTCAAACTCAGAATGAACTCTGGCTGTTTTTACTTTCTGAATAGGAGGGCGAATCTTCCGCTGTAGCTTCTGTAGCAACTTCTTGTGTGAGGATGATCAGTTTGAGCATCAGGCAAGCTGCCAAGTCCTCCAGGCAGAGACATACAAATGTGAGTCATTTGGTTTTGCTTTCCCAATGTCATTCATTAGCGCTCTGTGGAAAATAATGTCTAGAGGGAAAGTTAATTTTTACACTTTGTTTTGGCTTTTCCCATTTCAGGTGTTTCCTGTAACAGACTGGGACAACACTCCTGTCTGCGCTGTAAGGTGAGGGGACATATATTATTATTTCAGAAAACACAATAGAGGGATGTCCTAGTTTTATTGTCGCTACTTGTAGCTACTGAGGTTGCTGTTAAAATATTTACATACTGTAGAACTACTGCCATCTTATCAGCTCACATCATAAATAGTTTCCACAACAAATAACCCACATCTTATAACTGATAAGACAGTTCAAATATATTGCTCCTTTTCCTTTGCTTTTAATTTTAGTTGACCTAAAAAAAGGTAATATTCCCGACGTGCAAGCAACATTTAAGATTAAAACAAGAAACGAGTTAAACACAGCAGGAGAGCGCTCCAATCAGATAAAACGGAACTCCCCAATTGTGGCTGAAGCTGCGGCCAGGAGTTTATTTCTCATCTTTTGAAGCAGTACGCATAATATTTATACCAGACATGTGCTCTGATCTGTTTGAAACGGGTTGGTTGTGTAACTGTCATGTGAGGGTCACCAACAGGACATTTATCACATAGCAGCTTTATCTATAACATGCACTCGTGGCCCAGCAGCTCATGATATCACTTGGCAAGGACTTCATACTGATACAGCACTTTACTTACATATATTCAGCATTTTATTCTAGGTGAATTGGACGTGCTTCACATGAAATGTAAACAAGAAGAGGCCCTATGTAGAGAAGAATAACAACAACAAAAAAGTTGACAAAGGCAACACACACACACACACACACTCTATCTCTCTCTCTCTCTCTCTCTCTCTCTCTCTCTCTCTCTCTCTCTCTCTCTCTCTCTCTCTCTCTCTCTCTAGCTTGGATAAATATGGCTCTCTAGCTTGGATAAATATGGCTCGATATGAATCAGCCAAAACACTGTTGAATGTTTCTTCGTCCTAGACATCCACTGCCATTTTCACTGTTGAATACATAGCTATTATACCATCTATTCTACACTAATGGAACAGCCACATAAATGGTGGCAATTTGTTCTTTTCAGGAGAGGTTAACATTTGAGCAAGTCAGTCTTAAAGCAATACTTGTGTACTCATATGGAGGTTTAAGGAGTTATTCTTGGTTATACTTATTCCTCCTTGTCATACTACATAGAAGAGTAGGATGCCTTCTTAAAACGACTTAATTGTCAGTCTAGTTTGCGTCTTTGTCCTACTAATCCTAGCTTTAAAAGATTAGTAGCAAGCGTTAACTAAATAAAGTCTGTTAACAATAATACAGCCTTTTATAAGAAAACAAGTTTGGTCAATTTTGTCTTCATCATAGACATAGAATGGAAATAGGATGGATTTGTTTTATCTCAGTGAACAGCAGATAAACAGCTGGTATATATTGTCCATTGCAGGTGACTCTCTATACTTGAGGCCAGAGAAAAGGAGGACTTGAATACTTTGCTTAAAATAGATGTGTCATCTAAATGAGCCTGAACCCTCGTTGGATTTGGATTTCATATTCCAGCTCAGAATACCCCTCATACATTCAGATAACGTGTGTGCTGTGAACTTTTCCATGTGATGATTTAAATCTCATTTCAACTGTGTCCCATCAGGCCTGTTACTGTGACGACCACGCCAAGAGTAAGGTCTTCAAACAGGAGAAAGGCAAAAACCCCCCCTGCCCCAAGTGTGGTCACGAGACCCAAGAGACCAAAGATCTCAGCATGTCCAGTGAGTCTCGAGTGGATCTTCAAGTAGAGGAAGGGGCCCGCACCCTTCCTTGCTGCATTGTGATTTCAGGAACTAAACTTGTGTACAAAACAATCAAGGAGATTTGTTTTGTCCTCCAACCTAAATAAGAAACAGAGCTGTTATTTAGTTTTTACTCAGTGAAGAGACTATTTTCCTAATCCTTTAGTCTTTCAGTAATCTGTTGGTTTAAACAAAAGTATTGACTTTTTAGGAAAACAGATGCTTAGTCTCGTGACTTGAATGCTACAGTAATACACATTAGGAACCAATCCTAAACGTTTGTACATACTGCATTCATCTGTAATGGTTTCCTTCAATCTTACGGACTTGTTGGCTAATTTCCCATCCAGTAAGTGAAACCAGAGCTAATGTCTCCTCTGTGATCTCCGCAGCTCGCACGTTGAAATACGGCCGGCAGGCTGGAGCTGATGAAGAGGATGATGATGAATACGGAGCGTCAGGGTACGACGCCTACTGGAAGAACCTGGCATCTGGAGGAGACCAGCAGAGGGTCTACGATGATGAGGACGACGATGATGACGACGATGATGATGACGACGAAGACGATGAGGAGGAAGATGATGATGAAGAAGATGAAGCTGTAGAGGAAAAGGCTGTAGAGGAAAAGGCTGCAGTGGAAAAGGCTGCAGTTGCCGTGGCTGGTCTTAAACTGGAATGAGCTGGCACAATCCCAAAACATCCTCTGCAGATGTTCACTTGTTACAGCGCAGTAAAGCATAGAGATAAACATAAAGAGGTGGTATAGTTGAAGCTGGGTGTCCATAATACAAAAAATACAATTTGGCACATTTAGTATGTATCTAGGCTAAAATTGGATGAGGGGGTAATAGTCCAAGAAAGACAAAAACTCCATGAATATACTCATTGCACTCTGTAAAATTAAGGTGGTCATCTGCTCTGTAGATATCTTCAAATTGGTGATATGGTAATGCTGGTCTAAAATCAAAAGTAGCTAAATCCCAACATGCAGTAAGGTCTGTGATGTCATGAGGTTGATCCAACGTGAAAACATCTGGTAACCTTTCAAAAGAAAACCTCATTGTTTTCCCAATTTATTTAGCAAATGTATGATTTTATAATTCCAGATAATTCTTAGTTTCTCTATCGGTACTGGACAATTTTGATCTGGGAATTTCAGAGTTTTTTTCTGCCAATATTAGCTCCTTCCTCCGACTGTATTAAATAAAGGTTTTACCGCAAATGGCCCCAATACGCTGTCACACCCATCCTTAAGACAACTTGATGTTACATGCAACGTGTATATTTCGTCACAGGTCCCCTCCCCAAGACAAGATACAGACCCGCGCAGTGTGAGGCTCCTGAAGTATTTTTTTCCAACTATAAATACTCATGTCATAGCATAAGCGATTGCCAACTTTATCAGAACTTGACCCATGATATGAGTTCATTTAAACAGCAGTTTGACCTTTCACACAAAACACTTATTTTCCGCTTGTTTGTTATCAGGGGCACATAAGATGATTCATACACACACCTCGTCCTTGTTAGCTTCTTCTTCTGATGCATTCTGGGTAGTTGGTCATATTTTCTACTGAAAAATCAACTTTTATCATTTTATTGTAATTCGGTATATTCCCTAACAAAGTAGCAGTTATGAAATCTTCATAAACCACACACACAATCTGTGTTTGGTTGGTTATCAAACCATGTTACAGTTAGAACTAACTTTATATCATGTTGTATTCACAATGTCTTTGCTGTGTAATACATGTTGATCTGCTGAGGAGTTAATGTTTCATAGTGTGCTGATCTGATTGGGCTTCACTGCTTCAATGTAACACAAAGGTTGTTCCAACAGCATAACCTATTTGCCCTGATCCCTGTAATGCATTTGTGAAGACATGTTAGTGTAAAAATATTCCATTAAATAATACTATTGGAGTGATCATTTCCAAATGGCAGAGATTGGTTGTCATCTTTTGTGGACTGAGTGACTGACTGAACTTTGAACTTTTATTCTGACATGGAGATGAACAAGTAAGCGTAATGTCTCATCTTTATTATATATAAAGGTTTAGATTAAATACAACTGTAGTGTCATTGCACAGAGAACAACCAACACAGTTTGCATACAAACAAAGTGCAAATATTTATAAAGTGCATTAGTTTTCAGTTAATTCACAGAAAAAACACATGGTGAGCTCTATGGTTTTGATTATTATTATAGAATATTATTATCAATTTGTATTATTACCACATACATTTAGAAGCATTTTACTGGTGTCAATAAGCCACTTTTAAATACTTGGGTATTACTACTGGGTAATTTAGTAGTACAGTACTGAAAAATATAAGCTTAATGGGTTTTTACATTTTAAACACAGTAAAAATAGAGCAGTAACAAGTACAATATTTCCCTGTGCAGCTAAAGTTTAACGTTTTTTAAAATGGGAATCCTGAAGTAAAGTATGACAGTAGAGGAGAGTACTTGAGGTTGCTGTCCACTGCTGGTGAGTAGTGCTGTGGGAGGAGTGAACTTCGGCAGCATGACGCGCAGCGGCGGGGCAGCAGGGCGTCGGTCTCTGGAGCGACATCTGGACCGCAGTCCCGCTCCTCGGAGCCGCTAATACCACCACGACCCATGAGACTAAAGAGCTTTCTAGGAACAAGTTAAATGCAAACATGTAATCTCGGATTGATGCTCCACTGGGTAGGAGAGAGACCTCTGCACAGATGATAGACTTCATGACGGCTTTCCCGGTAATCCTCGTCGAGCCCACATGCCACGGAGACCTGCGAGCGGTGAGCTGACTTTCTGTGTTCGTGTGTGTACTAAATTAAACCAGATCTAACTCAACTACACCTCAGGTTTAAACTTATAGCAGAAACAATTTTAATGAAGCAGGGCTAAAAAGTGTCAACATTTACAACGATGGGAAATAACTGGTGCGTAATAATCGGGGGTGTGTCAATTTGGTGATCCACGTGCGTCCATGCCGGAGAAATGTCAGCTGCTGTCAGTGAATCAGGATCCTCTGTGATTATTTGGTTGTTACCAAACTAATCACCAGTATGGTGAAGGGTTTAGTTTCACTTTCAGTTTGTGCAGTGATCTGCTTCACCAAGCCACTCCTTCCGTCTTGAGGTTGATACTGTAGCGACGACATGAGGTTGCGTAATCACAGGCAACAAACACACACAGGTGTCCAAAAGTGTGTGAGGAATGATCGAGTAACACGTGCACGTTTACGCATTTATTTATGTGTAGACCTACAAGTCCTGGGAGAGTAGCTACTTGTCCTTTTACTTAAATCCTCTCAGAAGTCAGTATTGATAATTGAGTATTATCAAGTATTGTTGTGCGTTTAATCTAAAAAAAACTAATCATAATATATTGTGTTTTCTTGTAACATCTTAATGTGAAAAAACCCAGCTACAAGATAGATAAATGTAGAAAAGAATCAAGCAAATATTTCCCTCCAAAATGTAGCAGAGGTATAAAAAAAAGCATAAATGGAAATACACAAGTAATAGTGCAAGTAAATTCCTCCTCTGTCTATTATAGATTTCAAAGGGAAATATTGTCAATTTTTACTCCACTACTTTACTAGGACATAAAGTTATTCTGCCGACTCTGATTTCACATTGAAACAAGTCATTATCTTCTAAAAGACTTGATGAATCATTGCATAGTTCTCATTAAATACAAGTCTTTGTGCCCCTTGATTTGCCAGGGAGGAAACTTTCACATTACATTACATGTTATTTGTTAGACGCTTTTATCCAAAGCGACTTATATACATTCAGTACTGTGGACAATCCCCACAGGAGCAATTTGGGGTGAAGTGTCTTGCCCAGGGACACAACGACGTGCTGACTGCAGTGGGACTCGAACTTGCTATCCCCTGATTCGAAGTCCAGCACACTGTCCACTGAGCCACAGCCGCCATTAAATCTCAAATATAGGCGTGCACGTGTCTTATGTGTTGCAACATATTTTGAGGGAAATCAACAATTCAGTGGCAGTGTAATACCGGTGCAAATTGTAAGTAGGAGACGTGTCTTGCAGAAATTAACAATATTTAGTAGCTTCAGGATTCTTTTGCTGTTTAAGTTTTTCTCTGTTGGAGCCTTGCATGCATTCACATAATTTTTAATAACTTCTGATTATTTCCACTCAGCTCTTTTTACCTTTCAAACAACATTTCACTTTGCATTGAAACAAGAAATTAAGTTATCATACCTTCAGAAGTTACTGACTTCTCTTAAAGGTAGGGTAGGTAATTCACTTCAGAAACACTTTTTGTTATATTCCATGGAATGCTCTTAACATCCCGATAGCAATGAATACATTAAATGCTTTGACAATAAATACTTACAAAAAATGCATCTGTGGAAGCCGTAGCGTTTAAAAAGCACGACCAATCATCTGAGCTGGCCCGGCTAAAATAACTGGATGGCCTACCTGCTTGTCAGCCTTCCATCTCGTGCACAAATGTATCTCGTGCCCTCATTGGTCATGTGCACGTTCGTGTGTGTTGGAGGAGGGCCTCTATAAGGAAGTCTGAAGGAAGGGGCAGATTTTCTTCGGCTGCGTACTTTCAAATTCTAGCGCACTCGAGCTGGTTTCTCCATTCTTACCGACCCTACCTTTAACTTCTCACACAACTGCTGAGAACAAAATGTGTTCAACTCTTCAGCTTCACTTCAGAGTCACACAACTATCTGAACAATGCAACTGTCCCAGATGTACCACTTTGTGCATTACCTCATGTTAAACCAGTGTATTTGCTGCATTTTTAAATAAGTAACGGAAACAGTAAGAACAGAGCAGGATTTCCTGCTTCATGTGAGAAACTTTTCTCTATTTAATATTATCAGAAACTGGGTATGTTTAGATTTTTTTTTACAATTTTCTGACACTTTATATATTGTACAATTACTTGATCAATTCAGATCAAAGTCAGCTCATTAAGGAAAGGTGTACAATGGTGTACATCTGCTCTCCATGTGACTGTCTGATTGGCTTTCTGCCACTTCAACATCTAATAAATCCCAACAGAATGCATTGAGGAAACACCTTGGTCTTCTTTTGTTTTTTTTTACCAGAAGCGGGTCACACCTACCATTGTCTTCAGTGACGCAGAAGTAGAAATTTCATTCAGATTTCTTTCATGTACTCTCTGGCTAAATGTCATAAAACTAACCTACTTAAACAATGCAACAAAAGGTTTACAGATCATGAACTCTAAAACAACATGTCACCTGCACGGGTAAACACAATTACAATAAGGCAAACTGATCTCTACTGCACATTTCTCAAACTTGTTGGCAATAATGAGTTACAAACACTCGCACAAATGACTGCAGGGAGACAAGAATCTCGGGAAAATCCTTATGCGTTTTGAACTTGGAAACATTGTGTTAGGCAGAGGAGGGCCAAAGTGGTGGTCATGGATGGCAAATGGCACCTAGTGATGGGAATTCCGGCTCTTTTTAGTGAGCCGGATCATTTGGCTCGGCTCACCAAGAACAGCCGGCTTTTTCGGCTCCCAAAGGGCTCTTCATTTTACCACATATACCTTTTATAATTCAATCAAATGTAGCCCTGTTTGACAAAAGATTTATATGTGTCACTTAAATTATTCAATACATCCTTTGTACTGAAGTATTCAAAACCTCATTGTTTTCCCAATTTATTTTGCAAATGCATGATTTTATAATTTCAGATCATTCTTAGTTGTTTATCGGTACTAGACAATTTTGATCTGGGAATTTCAGAGTTTTTTTCTGCCAATATTAACTCCTTCCCCCGACTGTATTAAATAAAGGTTTAACCGCAAATGGCCCCAATACGCTGTCACACCCATCCTTAAGACAACTTGTTTTCTCCTATGATGTTACATGCAACGTGTATATTTCGTCACAGGTCCCCTCCCCAAGACAAGATACAGACCCGCGCAGTGTGAGGCTCCTGAAGTATTTTTTTCCAACTATAAATACTCATGTCATAGCATAAGCTTTCTTTGAAAGATTTGCCGTCATCCAAACATTTGGAACAAAGCTGAAGGTTTATGTTATGATCAATACTTTTCATATTTCAACTATGTCTTGGTGGTATCATGTAATTTTTCAATTGGTCAGTTTGAAGGGGCCGAAGGGTCTAAATACTACAATACCCATAAGCCTCAGTTGCATGCCAAATAAAAGCGATTGCCAACTTTATCAGAACTTTACCCATGATATGAGTTCATTTAAACAGAAGTTTGACCTTTCACACAAAACACTTATTTTCCGCTTGTTTGTTAGCTTCTTCTTCTTCTGCCCCTTCCTTCAGACTTCCTTACAGAGCCCCTCCTCCAACACACACAAACGTGCACATGACCAATGAGGGCACGAGATACATACAATACATCCTTTGTACTGAAGTATTCAAAAGTAAAAATTACATTTTGAATATAAATGATTTGCTGTGGCCAATTGTTTTCATTGCATTTACAGACCCTTGTAACTTTCTGATACCACCCAAAGAATGTAGAACCACGCTACACAAAGCAGATAGCAACACCTATAAAAACTTTAGCATAGACATTTAAAAAAAGGGCAGCTACTGTATCGACATTTTAAAATTGTATTTAAAGAAAAAGCCCCAACAAAACAGCAACAGCTGAAATCAAATCTTTGCTGAGTATAAAATAAAAAACTAAATATATTGCAATGTGCAAAACATCAGCATCCAACCGTCTCTAATCCTTGGATATTACATGTCACTGCATGCATGCACGGAGCACCCATAGTGCGGAAATCATCATATCATTCTGTCTTGTATTACTTAACAACAAAAAAACAACAACAAAAAACGTCTCGTTCGCGACCGACACATCACTAATGGCACCCTCTTATGACCCCTACCAGATTCAAAAGGTGATTGGTACATCTGTTGTTGGAGAATCAAACTAAAAACTAAAGAGGACGCAAATTGGCAACAAGGAGACAAAACAGCTACAAAGATGCAACATTGACACCAAGAGACACAAAACAACCAGAAATATTCGCAAAATGGCAACATACAGTAGTTTCAAAACAACCACAAAGTTGCAGAAATATATGTAGAGGCACCCACAAAGACGCAAAGCAACCACAGAGAGACACGAAAAAAAACCAAAAGACCGCAAAGAGTGGCAAAAAAACAACAACAAAGATGCAAAGCGATCACAGAGATGGGACCAGTTCAAATTTCAATATGTTTGTAGACGGAAATTCACAATCCAGGGACTGACTCACACAGTCACGCAATACGTACTTGAAGCCCTGTGCAGTCTGTTATTGAAGGGAAGCTGCCAACACTAAGTCAATATCAGCAGCACTAAAACAAATGGATGCTTGTTGGCAAATTCAGAACCAAGCTGACTTTACTATGAAGGTAGATATGGTGCAAAATGCGAGAGCGTGTAAAACCTGATGTGAGCGCTTACAGAACAAAAATCTGAGCTTGTGTGCATACATTTACACTTGTATAAAAATATCCACGTATCTGTGATTTGAAGTCACAGAAGAAAAAAAAAGTTTTGTAGCTTGTAGAAAAAAAATGAACTTAGTGATGAAATGTTCACTTGCAGAAAAATATATATTTTTTAAATATATTTTCCATTACAACTGCAACTTGGTTATTACAACCTCTCAAATCAGTCATTACAACTTCACGAATCTGCTCTGTGGCAGTATAAATCGACGAATCTGCGGCCTTGACTTTTGATACACTTCTTGCGATGAATGTGTCGCAAAAGTCATTTTCACCTGTAGATGTGGGGGGAGGGAGGGGGGTTGGAGCGAAGGAGCGGAGCTATCAGAACGAGGAGGCCCATTGTGTTCTTTTTAACCAAATATCTCTCAGAGGGGCGTTGGGAGTGGCTCCTTATTTTCATCTAAAGTAACAGACAGAGAATCGGCACTTTTGAAACAGGGCTGAAACAGAGGGGATTATGGGATGCTGCAATGATCTGTTTGGTATTTTGAGCCAAACACTTCAGAGACATGTTTTGTATATATCTGAGACCTATAATATATTGATGAAAAACAGTATAATAGGGGACCTTTAAGGAAAAATGTAGTCCCTAACCATCTCTATTTTTCTCATCAGTCTTGTTTAATAATAAACAAAATAATCTTAAGGATGAAACACTAACACTTCCTTGTTTTATTTTGTTTTATTTATAGAAAGGCATCCAGTTCCATTCGACCTGTAATCTATGCAGAGAGAGCCACACAACTCAGGTCTGGCTTTGTTTCTTAGTTCTGAGGTAGGCATACAGTGTGTGACCTGTTTTCTAACTAATGTATTGCTTATTAAATATAAAAATACACTTACCAAAGACAACACAATAGGTAAGTCCCTCTACATTATTCAAAAGAGAAAACATTACCAACAAAGGATCCTTTTCGTGTTTAAAGTAATGCTATAAAAAGCAATGTCATGTACAGTTCTTTCCTCAGATTGAAAATGAGAACACATCCTGTATAACTTGATATCACTCATCTATTCGAGTATAAATGGCTTGTTAATACTGGTAAAGTTCCCTGAGAAGATTACCTGCATTACTGTAAAAGATGATATTGTAGAAGTTGTTAGAAAATAGAGATAAATAACTTCTATCTTTGACAACACAATGTGTGTCGTTTATTTACTAGTTACTCTAAACATTTTATAGAAACACACAGTGTAATTGTGAAGGTGAAAGAGCAAAGAGAATAAGTTGATCACTAGTTTTTATTATTATTGTATTGTTATTTTGTGATCAGTGTCTCTTCATTCTCTTGAAGCTTCCTGAGTACATCTCCGTGTGCTGCCTCTTTGCCAGAGACACGTGAATTACAGATCTGCTTTGATGGTCTGAGAGAAGCCATTAAGGTGAGAGAAGGTATTAAAAAATATATATATATCTATTTCAATGTTTATCTATGAATAGTATCATAAAATAATGTGTTAAACCATCATGTTTTTACGTTTACTCATACTTTGTTGGCATCTTATTAAGCCTTAGTCGTTTATTTCTGTACGTCCGTCACCCCATTAGTCTGAACAAAATATCTAAGGAACACCTTGAGGGAATTTCTTTCAATTTGGCACAATTTTCCTCTTGAACTCAAGGATGAACTGAGTATATTTTAGTTGTTAAAGGTACAGGTCACTGTGACTTCACGTCCAATTTTCTTGATATTTCCGGAAAGCCTCAAGCTGATTTCTTTGAATTCGGCCAATGATTCAATATTCATGGTGAAAGACCAGTGACATCACAAAACAGATTTTGGACAATGACTAAAAAATGTGTATCCTAATTATAATGTAAACCGATTAGGGCTGTCAACGCGTTAATAACGCGTTAACGGAATTATTTTATAACACAAATTATTTTAACGTGCGATTAACGCATGTGTATTTGTCCTCGGCCCGCCCCGTTGTTTCAGAGCCCAAAGGCTTGACGTTGTTGTTGTTGTTGTTGTTAGTTGGATGGTGGATTAGATTCTAGCGAGAGATATGGATACAAAAAAAGGTGTTTTAAACAGCAAGCCAAGCACAGAGCTGATGCTGACAGCCCCGCTCCTGCCACTCGCTTGCGGCAGACCACGCTTGAAAGTTTGCCGGGGAGACGCCTGAACACGGCGTCTACGAGCAGCAAGCTTTCAACAGCGATAGCTAAATGGGTGGCTACAGCTTGCAGGGCAATTAACATCGTGGAGGACGAGGGACTGTGTGAGATAATTCGGATCGCATCCAACGTGTCGACTGCACATCACAGCGCATTATTTTGACCCTAGTTGGGAACTTCAGTTTCATGCTTTGACTGTTATGAAGACAGAGGAGCGGCATTTCGCAGACAACTGTAAACAGGCTTGTCTGTTTGAGCAACTGGCTCAGTGCAAAGAAGTAGACAGGGTTGGGAGAGAGTGTAAGAGAGAGAGGTTCCAGGTTGTTGTATTGAAAATATTCAGGAGAATATTTGCCATTGTTCCAATGATAATAAACAAACATTTGCATAAAGCATATTTGTCCACTCATATATTGATAAGAGTATTAAAAGCTTGAAAAATATTCCTCTAAGGTACATTTAGAACAGATAAAAAATGTGCGATTAATTTGCGATTAATCGCGATTAACTATGGACATCATGCGATTAATAGCGATTAAATATTTGAAACGACTGACAGCCCTAAAACCGATGTCAAATAGGAAGAAATGATCTAGTGATGACGTACATGCTGCTTGACTGGTTGGCTAACTCTAGTTTCACCTGTAGTGGATTGTTCCTCTTGGTTTTACATTTGAAAACATTGAAATGTGTGTCTAATCTGAGTCTTTCTTTCCCATTTTCAGAATTCTAGCGCTATGCTGTATGCTCCTAATGAAGTAATGAATGACGTTGAAGTAAGTTGTAAAAGTACATGATACAATTATTGTTTTTAAATGACAAAATAATTTCACATGTCGACAATAAAAACGTAAAAGATGCTTATTGATTGTCTATTTTTCGTATCGTCCTAAAAGTAAGTATAAAGTATCCAGTATTTCAGCCATTCAAAAAAATAAGTATAAAGCCCTCCAGTTATTGAGATTAGCACCACATTGATGTTAGCTAAAAGAACATGTTGTGTTTATGCCACATAAAAAGTGATATGCCCTGCAGCCTTGATACTGCCGATTGAGCCATATCAAAGTTGTAAACACTGTGTACATAACGAGAGGTGGGATTGTGTGTCTGGCATAAATAGCAGAAAACTGGGCTATTGACGATGATAGTTTGACACAAATGGCTCCATCCTTTCGTTAAATCATTACTACGGTGTACTTTAACATTTTTAGATGTCCTTGCTGCCTTTGGACTTGGTGTTCTGAAAAAAATTGATAACCTCGAAAGCCAAGTTGCATTCCCCTAAAATATGAAACCCAGGCCTTAGTGGTAATATTAAAAAAAACACACAACTTAAGACAGAATTCATGTTACGTCTTGATTTGTGAGCCGGATCAAGTTTCTGACTCAAAGCTGTTTAAACCTGCATGATGTGCACAAAGATCTGACACAGCCACAAAAATATGTGAATACTTGTTTATAACTGTCTTAATAAACCTAATGTGTCCATACTGAGGCATTCCTCTCTCTCCTAGGAGAACTGTACACTGATGTTGCTCAAATGTTACATGTTGGAGTTGATGATAGTCATACACGAAGAAGAAATTAAAACCATTGACGTAAACTGCATCTTTGAATTCAATCACCATTATCTGGAGAAACATAATACTGTAAGTCCTGTTTTTCTATCCACCAGGTCAACTTGCATTACACAAAGCTTCTGTGCTATATTACTGTTTGTGTTTTTATATAGATTCATGTTGATTGTGTCTTTTTGAATTTCAGGATGGCTGTCGACGACCATGTGAATCGTACCCTCTTGTAAATATTACAAGATTCTCGGAAAGACTACAAAGTTTTTTGGAAGAAATGAATAGTCGTATGCCGTAAATACTGTGAGCCACACATGTTCATTTGTAAATATCTGTAAATAATTTGTTTTTATTTTGTAAATATAATGCTACGCATGCCGTCCGGTATTTTGTATCAAAGTGAATCTAAATGTATAGAATGATTGCTTTTAACTGTACAGAGGAAGTCTCTATGTGCCACAATCTGCCTTTCAGTTGTACTGTTTAAAGAGAAGTATCAGCATCAAGTACTACTACTGTGTATACAGAATGTATAATATTATTAAGCTCATTGCTATGCACTACTGAATGTCACATTTACGCAGTATATGCCTTATGAACTCCAGTATCTTCAGAATCATTGCTTATCCAGTAAATGATATCTCAACAATTAAGTCTTTCATTGTTTTTGTGGTTCTTTTATCTCAAGCTTTTGTCAAAACTGCTTTTTAGTTCAGTCGAGTTTACATTCAGGGATTGTGGAAATTCAGATTGCATTAGCCTTATGTTTAAACAATGCAAGCGTTTGTGGTGCAGGTGTGATGAGTCCGATAGAAATGTAATATGATCCAGAATAGATCAGAGAGTTTGGTTATCAGACAGTGAGAAAACAGGATATTAGAAGTCGAGGAAGTTATCATGGTGGCTATCTCTTATCAATCATGAGGTATGAAGAAATATAAGAATCACGTCACAAAGTAATCTACTGGGAATGTGTCCTAGAATGTATTTATTGGACGAAGCAGCATCAGTCCGGATAATGTAGTACCCGGTGACCATGTGTTTTTTTTTGCAGGCTGGCCTCATATAAAAGTAATTATGGAGACATTAAGGGCTAAAGTTTGTCTGAACGCACTCACTTATCATTATCTTTGTGGTCTAACAAAATTACTGAGTGCATTTCCTTCCTCATAAAACATTTAAACAAGTAATTGTGCATTGGTTTCTTCCCTATTTGTTTGCTAGTGGTCTTCTTCTTCACAACCTTTCTTGGCACATTGCTGTTCTTCATGGTGCATTTCCATTACCAACTGGCGTAGCCTGAGGACAAGATGTGGAATGTGCTACATGCGTGCTTGCACAAATATCTGCTCATATTTGGGCATGAAACCAAAACAACAATGTGGAGTTGCTCCATAGCGCAGGTTAACAATTCGACAGGGCACCTTTAATTTGGTATGAAAGACAAAGAAAAAGGCTGATAATCCTGTGCTTCATTATATGATGCCCTTTTGGGAATTTGATACCAGAGAAATTCAATTAAAGTGAGACAAAACCACTTTAGAGATTACCTTGGAAGAAGTCCAGGTCATAGATGCCACATCAGAAAGACTGACAGCAGCCTCCTGATGTTTGTTAACTTCTTGTAAAATTACAAAAGTTCTGTTCAATGACCATACATATGTTTCTGTATGTTGTATTTAACAAAGAGCTCCGCTGAGACATGAAGCCTTTTTTTTTTTTTTAACCAACCGTGTTGCGATGAGTCATCAAACAGACTGATAATGATCACATTTCTGACGTTTCTGGAGGCAGTTTAGGCGAAGTGTTTTCAACAGTATACGAGACATCAGAGGTGAGAAGTTTTAGATGTGGCTTTGGTCTCAGGTTGGTTAAAATGTATCATTAAGAAGCTATGAGTCTTTCTATAACTGCCAATTGAGGGAAACAACGCTTATTTTCTTTTCAACTGAAAGACATTTCATGTTACATACTGTATATCATACATTTGGGCAGAAATACCAATGTTGGCAATTTGTAACAATGACTCACCATTACTAAAACTGACTCACACATTGAGTCTAGCTATACTTCCTTTTTTCTGCTGCTGCTGAAGGACCAATTGACGATCTTTCAAACCACCGTTTAAGTCTAAAAGCTGTACATATTTGATACTTAAAATATGTATTTCTTTATGAGGTATTCAGTTTTAGTGTTGGGGATTCAAGGTTTTTATTCAACATGCAATTTTAATACATATTAATCCAGAGGAAAAACATAACATTTTCTCCTGTGCTTGACTGCAGCATTTGAATTAAAATGTGTGTTTAACTAGTAGAAGTTACCTTGTGTGCACACCTGTGAATTTGAATGTAAACCATGCACAAAACATCATCACAAATATCCACATCAATTCATTGTTTTATTTAATGTCAAATAGAAATGTTCATATGCCAAATGAACAACACAGCCAATACATTTCAAACATGCATTAAAGCCCAAGGTTTCAACACTTAGAATATAAAAACATTTTAATGTACTGTAGTGGCAAACTTTATATGTTACCTAATATGGTAACACCAAATTCAGCAGTTCCATGATGATGTATTCAGTTCATGTCCTTTAATAATAATAATAATAATAGCTTGGATTTATATAGCGCCTTTCATGGGACCCAAGGTCGCTTAACAAAGAAGAATAGTGCAGAAACAAACATAACAAAACAAAAGGCAGTCAGACTGTTACGTTCCCTCCAAAATCTAGGGGTACGAAGGGGAGTAACAAAACACAGAACGACCAGCACGAGAAAAAAGAGAGGAAACTGATCTCTTTGTTCACACATGAGATTTAATTCAACAATAATGGACAACCAGGTCCCACACAGAGACCCAAGACGACGTGCTGCACCCATGCAGCCAGAGGAGGAAAGGAGGCCCACTGCAGACTTCCTCAGGTCCTTTAAGGAAGACCCTGATTGGGGATTGGGAGCACCTGGGAGAGAGGCTGCACCTGGAGACAATCAGGCTGCACCTGGAGAATCAGAGGGAGAGAGAGAGAAAAACACACACCCACACACACACACTACGGCACGTAACACCCCCCCCCATAAAACCAAACAAGTGTTTGGCCACAGTTACCAAAAACACTCAGACCACTGGACATGAATCGTGACCCACTGCAATCGCAATCTCACCCACAGCACCGTACATCGGCCACCACCTTATCTGCTCCCCTCTTGTGCTTGATGACGATATTGTATTCTGGGTGCTGGTCTTTTGACTTTTCCGTAGACTGCTTGGAAGCTGCCACCTGCTGCTTCCAAGCTACACACCCTGCCACTAGATGACCAGGATCAAGACAAAAGAAACATAATCTCTTGGGACCTCGAGTTCTGGTCAAAACACAACCTGCAAACACCTTCGGATGAGTCTGAGCTAGGTCACCACCTGCAGCACCAGGAACTGAAACGTCTACAACCTCAGCAGTAGGATACACTTTACCCCCGGCTATATCGTTACCCATTATGAAATCCACTCCGTCGACAGGAAACTTGGGCAGCACAGCAACTGGAAAGAAACCAGTAGCCAGTTTAGACTGTACCTGGATCTTGTGAAGAGGTGCAGGCACACAACCCATCCCAATACCTCTTACCACCGCACTTGCATCACAGGCAGACTCAGCACTCAAGGGCAGAACACTGGCAAGAATGAACGACTGTGAGCCACCACTGTCTCGTAACACCGTGACCTGCCGCTGGTCCTCCACTTTTCCTGACAGAGAGACAAAAGCAGTAGAGATGAACGGTTTCAAACACTCATCAGGCCCTTTGTTAACAGTGGCCCGTCCACTATGACACACTGCTGTAACCAATCCCACCCCTTCTGGGTGCTTGCCAGCCGCTGTCTGCTCTCGCTTCCAACCTGCACAGTCTGCTATCACATGACCTGGGTCATGACAAAAAAAACACACTCTGTTTAGCCTGGGATCTAACACTGGAGCACTGACACAGGGAACGTAATTGTCAGGAGCTCTACGATAAGTGTCTCGCTGAGGAGGATCACGCTGAAAAAAAACGCTCTTGTGTATCAGTGCAAACTCGTCTGCCAGAGTGGCAGCCTGCTGAAGGGTAGTTACCTTCTGCTCGTTCAGGTAGACTACCGTACGCTCAGGCACACAGTTCTTAAACTCCTCTAACATCATTAGCTCACACACTGAAGTAATGTCGTCAGCTTTACAAGCTCTACACCACCTGTCAAAGAGGACTTTCTTCTCCCTTGCGAAGTCCACGTAAGTTTGGCCAGAAGTTTTCATCAGGCCGCGAAAACGCTGCCTGTAGGCCTCAGGCACAAGCTCATATGCCCTGAGAACAGCACTTTTAACATTCTCATACACTAAACTATCCTCGACAGAAAGAGAAGAGCAAGCTTCTTGAGCCTTGCCGACTAGCTTACACTGTAAAAGAATAGCCCACACGTCTTCTGGCCAGCGCAGAGCAGCAGCAATGCGCTCAAATGCACCAAAATAGATCTCCACCTCTGATTCACGAAACACAGGGACCAAAGAAATATGCCTACTTACGTCGAAGGAGGCAGCAGGACCAGAAGATGTAACGGCAGAATCACCCCCCCCAGCTGCCTGAAGCTCTAACTGACGCATCCGGACAGCAGTGTCTGCCTCCACTTTCCTGATCTCCAGCTCCGACTTCCTGATCTCCAGCTCCCTCCTGACATCAGTGTCTGCCTCCAACTTCCTGATCTCCAGCTCCGACTTCCTGATCTCCAGCTCCCTCCTGACATCAGTGTCTGCCTCCAACTTCTTGATCTCCAGCTCCCTCCTGACATCAGTGTCTGCCTCCAACTTCTTGATCTCCAGCTCCCTCCTGAACTGAAAATCCCTATCACGCTCCTCCTTCTCCCACTGTAGACGAGCCATACGCACTTTTACCCTGGCATCTAATTTAGACCCCGTAGGTGAGGACCCTGCCGAAAACGAGTCCAACTGAGGCATGTTGAAATGTTTTCCCTGTTCCGTAGCACTCTGAACACCTGGAGTAACATCAATGCGGCCTCCACCAGGAGACTCTGCTGCTACAGCCCCGGCCACCGTTCCAGGAGTTTCCACTGAAGTAGGCAGACTCAAAACCCCCTGTTCAACTAGTCCAGTTAGCACCGTAGCCTTGAGTTCACTCTTAACAAGAGCAGAGGAGACAGAAACGTGATAATGGTCAGCAACTAACTGCAAATCAATCTTCCTACACCAGTCTAGCTGACCCACAGTAGGACTGGCCACAAACTGCTCCAAAACAAAAGCCATCCTTATCAACGGCGACTTACAATTTTTTTTTTTTTTTTTTTTCTTTTTAACAAACTTCCCCAGATCCTGCCTACCAAACTTACCTAACTATCTTCTGGAGCGTGCCGGGCTCGAGGCGACTTTAAAGGCAAACATCAGTGGCCGAAACCCTGAAACGCCTGCCCCCAACAGGGAATAAATCCCCACCCAGGATTACCCCGAAAATAAAAAAGGCAAAATAAAAAATGAGTGCCTGAAGGAAAGACTGATTAAGCCCAGCTAGACACTCCCCTATCTAAACTGAGGAAGCTTTTAAACAGCAAGAGACTTCACAGCCAATGCTACACAATATCAACGCTAAACCACAAACAGATACTCACTCTTTGTCTCAAAGATCGGACGAGCCCCCATTTGTTACGTTCCCTCCAAAATCTAGGGGTACGAAGGGGAGTAACAAAACACAGAACGACCAGCACGAGAAAAAAGAGAGGAAACTGATCTCTTTGTTCACACATGAGATTTAATTCAACAATAATGGACAACCAGGTCCCACACAGAGACCCAAGACGACGTGCTGCACCCATGCAGCCAGAGGAGAAAAGGAGGCCCACTGCAGACTTCCTCAGGTCCTTTAAGGAAGACCCTGATTGGGGATTGGGAGCACCTGGGAGAGAGGCTGCACCTGGAGACAATCAGGCTGCACCTGGAGAATCAGAGGGAGAGAGAGAGAAAAACACACACACCCACACACACACACTACGGCACGTAACACAGACAAACAGTCAGACAGACAAAACAACAGATAGATTTAGGGGCCAAAGGCCTTAGTAAACAGATGGGTCTTGAGGGCCCTTTTGAAGGCGTCAAGTGTGGGGATGTTGCGGATCTCCGCAGGGAGAGCGTTCCAGAGGGTGGGGGCTGCCACACTGAAGGCTCTGTCCCCGAAGGTTCGCAGTTTGGTGCGGGGGGTGGTAAGCAGGCCAGAGTCTGAAGACCGCAGGTTCCGGGGTGGGGCATGTGGGTGGAGGATGTCCGATAGGTACTGGGGGGCATGGGCATGGAGGGACTTGTAGGTAAGGAGGAGGGTTTTGTATGATATGCAGGATTTGACCGGCAACCAGTGGAGGTGGATGAGGGTGGGAGTGATGTGCTGCCACGGCTTTGTATTTGTGAGTACCCTAGCAGCACAGTTTTGGACATACTGGAGCCTGTCCAGGGTTTTGTTGGGAACCCCAAACAGGACACCATTGCAGTAGTCCAAGCGGGAGGTGACAAACGCATGCACTAGGGTTTCGGCAACCGACTCCGAGAGTGACGGTCGGAGTCTGGCAATGTTCCTTAGGTGGAAAACGGCCGATTTGGTTACAGACTTGACGTGGGAGTTGCTAAACTTATGATTAACCTTAACAGTGTCTGGGTGTCATCGCGACCAAGGGGGCACTAATTGGGTGGGTTTTTCTGTTGTTTCAGTTTCTGCTGTTCTCTGTTCCGGACCGCTCCCATGCCACCTCTCAGCACAAGCAGCAGAGCTCATAGCACTCACTGAGGCCTGCACTCTTGCTAAAGACAAATCTGTAACTATCTACACTGACTCACGTTATGCTTTCGGTGTAGTTCATGATTTTGGCGCTATTTGGAAGTGTAGACAATTTCTAAAATCTGATGGCAAGCCAGTACTTAACCATGTACTTGTTGCAGGCTTATTAGATGCCATTCTACTCCCGTCTGAAGTGGCAGTATGTAAATGCTCTGCACACACCAGCAATACAGACCCTGTTTCCCTAGGAAATGCGTCTGCTGACTCGGCCCTGATTCCTCTCGCACCACACGCACACTCATTTGTTAAATTCCCGGTTCCCTCCATCACTGAAAAAATGTCATCACTAACTTCCATGCAGCAGCTAGCTCCACCGGTTGAGAAGGCTCAGTGGAAGGCTGCTGGTGCTGTCTTTGACCCCACCTCCAGCATCTGGGTTGGTCCAAATTCCAATCCATGTCTCCCGAGACATTTTTTTCCACATTTTGCTAAATTGACACATGGGTTAGATCATGTGTCAAAAGGGAGGATGTTAGAGGCTATCAATCAAGATTGGTTCACAAGGGGGTTCACAGTAACAGCTCAGAAGCACTGTGAAGCATGCTTAATTTGCATTACGCAAAATTCTGGTAGACCGGTAAAGGTTACAGGACCCGGAGCACATCCACCCCCTACCAGGCCATTTGAACACCTAATGCTGGATTTCATCGAACTTAGTCCATCAGAGGGTAAGAAACACTAATGTCAAATCATTCATCACCTCCTCCCTCCCTGACTCTCTGGACCCCCTGCAGTTTGCCTACAGAGCAAACAGGTCCACAGATGACGCCATAGCCCTCACCATCCACACTGCCCTCTCACACCTGGACCCGAAGAACAGGAACACATATGTGAGAATGCTGTTCATTGACTACAGTTCAGCATTCAACACCATTGTGCCCTCCAAGCTGGCCATCAAGCTCAGAGAGCTCGGGCTCAACAGCGCCCTCTGTGACTGGATCCTGAACTTCTTGACGGGCAGACCCCAGGGAGTGCGGGTGGGAAACATCACATCCTCCACCCTGATTCTCAACACCGGTGCCCCTCAAGGCTGCGTGCTCAGCCCTCTCCTCTACTCCCTGTTCACCCACGACTGCGTGTCCACACACAGCTCCAACACCATCGTGAAGTTTGCTGATGACACGACCGTCATCGGCCAGATCACAGACGACGAGACGGCGTACAGAGAGGAGGTCGAAAAACGGACATCTTGGTGCCAGGATAACAACCTCCATCTCAACATCAACAAAACCAAGGAGCTGATTGTGGACTACAGGAAGCAGCAGGGAGAGGGACACGCCCCCATCGCCATCAATGGGACTACGGTGGAGAGAGTCAGCAGCTTCAGGTTCCTTGGGGTCCACATCACTGAGGACCTGACATGGACTCTTCACACCACCACCATCACCAAGAAAGCTCGACAGCGGCTCTTCTTCCTCCGCAGGCTGAGGAGGTTCAAAATGGATTCCAGGATACTCTGCAACTTCTACAGGTGCACGATAGAGAGTATCCTGACTGGCTGCATCACGGCCTGGTACGGCAGCTGCACCGACCTCAATCGTAAGGCTTTACAGAAGGTGGTGAAAACTGCACAGCACATCACCAGGACGGAGCTACCATCCATGGAGGACCTTTACTCCCAGCGGCTCAGGAAGAAATCCCTACGGATTATCAAAGACCCCCATCACCCCAGCCACAAACTGTTCTTTCTGTTGCCGTCTGGCAGACGTTACCGCAGCATCCTGGCAAGGACAAGAAGATTCGGAGACAGTTTCTTCCCGCGGGCAGTGAGACTGTTAAACAATTGAACTGCTGAAACAATTTCAAAACATTCATCTGCTACTTAGTAATATATATCTACTATCTAATATATATCATTCCAATAACTTGTATATAGACTCGTACTGCACTATTCCACATACTCACTTTATTTTAGAACTATTTTTCTTTTTGTATTACTTTTACTATCTGTATTATTATTATGTTGCATTGTTGGAGAAGCCTGTGACATAAGATTTTCAACGACATAATTACTCTGTAGCTATGTCAGTTTGACAATAAAGAACCTTGAACCTTGAACCTAATGGTTGACATGTGGTCCAAATGGGTAGAGGCTTTCCCAGTAAAAGCACAGACAGCAAATTCTGTGGCAAAGGCACTACTGAGGGAAATCATTCCTAGATGGGGGATACCAAGCAAGATCTCTCACGTCATAAAGTAATCTACTGGGAATGTGTCCTAGAATGTATTTATTGGACGAAGCAGCATCAGTCCGGATAATGTAGTCGGCGACCATGTGTTTTTTTTTTGCAGGCTGGCCTCATATAAAAGTAATTATGGAGACATTAAGGTTGATGAGCAAAGTCAAGACTCTCTAAATGGTCGTACTCACAGCCATAGTCAAGAGATGAACTCCCCTGTTTTTGATTTCGCTTATTTCTCGGTCTCTGAAGTCTTACAGGGTTTGCACTCGATTGATCCTAAAAAGTCTGCCGGGCCTGACGGCCTCGACCCGTTCTTTTAAAAAATTGCAGCTCAGATTATAGCACAACCAGTAACTGATATTTTGAATCTCTCCCTGTCCACTCACACACTGCCAGCTGTGTGGAAGCAAGCTCTGGTATCGCCCCTCTTGAAAGCTGGTGATCCCACGGAGTTGAATAACTATCGTCCTATCTCAAATCTTTCTGTGTTATCAAAGATTCTTGAGTCCCTAGTTTCTACTCAGCTAAAACTTTTTTTAAATTCACACAACATCCTTAACCCTATGCAATCTGGATTCAGATCAAAGCACAGTACTGTGACTGCCAGTCTGAAAGTCTTAGACGATATTAAGGCTGCTTTGGATAAGAAATCGGTTTGTGTTGCATTGTTTATTGACCTAGCCAAAGCATTTGACACTGTAGATCACCACATTATGTCTAATGTTATGTTGGTGTCTCGTTTCGGTCACAATGCCATTTGCTGGTTTCAGAGTTATCTAACCGACCGTACTCAATGCGTCAGGTTGGGTAGTACTGTCTCTAACCCTGTCACCTTGGAGAAGGGAGTTCCACAGGGCTCTATTTTGGGGCCCTTGATCTTTTTATTATATGTAAACAATATTTGGAGATGATCAGATGCAATTTTCTACCTATCATATGTATGCTGATGACACTATTGTATACTCGTGTGCTCCTTCTCTGGATATGGCCGTTTCCAATTTAAAATCAGATTTTATCACGCTGCAGCATGCACTTCTTGATTCCAAACTGCTATTGAACAGTAAGAAAACCAAAGCAATGCTTTTTGCTCCCAAGTCAGCGTCCTCCTCTTGCCTCTCCATTGACACCCTTGATGGCGTTTCTGTTGAGTTTGTTGATACCTACAAATATCTGGGCTTTTGGTTGGACAGTAATCTGAACTTTAAACACCATATTGAAGTTTTAACAAAGAAATTGAAATTCACTCTTGGCTTCCTTTACAGACTTAAATGTTGTTTTTCAATTTCATCCCGTAAAAGGTTGGTCTCTGGCTTATTCCTGTCCCAGCTGGACTACGGTGATACAATCTATAGATTTGCCTGTCCCACTGTTTTGGCCAAACTTGACCCACTTTACCATGCTGCACTGCGTTATATATCAAATGCACCCTATAGGACTCATCATTGCACACTGTATAGCCTAACTGGATGGTCCTCACTTACTATGCGTAGGATGCAGCACTGGTTTTTATTAATGTATAAAGCCATTTTAGGTAAGCTTCCACTCCACATATGTGTCAGATTTGCCACAGTTTGTGACTCTTACAACCTCAGATCCAGTGCCTGGATACGGTTCCAGGTACCTACTGTACGGACTGAGGCTGGAAAAAGGAGTCTTTCTTATTATGGTCCTTGGTCTTGGAATGACCTTCAATCACGCCTTAAACTGAGGGCACTTGTCTCTATATCATGTTTTAAATTGAAGTTGTCTGAAGTCCTCACCACCAGCTGCTCTTGCAGTAATAAGTAGTGTACTTTTCTTACTGTCCAAATGTAGTGACTGCTTTTTCGTCTTTTGTTTTCTTAGTTATGTTCTCTGTATTTTATATGTTTGTGTTATGTGTTATGTGTAACGTTGCTGCCTTCTTGGCCAGGTCAGCATTGAAAATGAGATTTTATCTCAATGTTTTTATCTGGTTAAATAAAAAATAAAAATAAGGGCTAAAGTTTGTCTGAACGCACTGACTTATCATTATCTTTGTGGTCTAACACGAGTGCATTTCCTTCCTCATAAAACATTTAAACAAGTAATTGTGCATTGGTTTCTTCCCTATTTGTTTGCTAGTGGTCTTCTTCTTCACAACCTTTCTTGGCGCATTGCTGTTCTTCATGGTGCATTTCCATTACCAACTGGCGTAGCCTGAGGACAAGATGTGGAATGTGCTACATGCGTGCTTGCACAAATATCTGCTCATATTTGTGCATGAAACCAAAACAACAATGTGGAGTTGCTCCATAGCGCAGGTTAACAATTCGACAGGGCACCTTTAATTTGGTATGAAAGGCAAAGAAAAAGGGTGATAATCCTGTGCTTCATTATATGATGCCCTTTTGGGAATTTGATACCAGAGAAATTCAATTAAAGTGAGACAAAACCACTTTAGAGATCACCTTGGAAGAAGTCCAGGTCAGAGATGCCACATCAGAAAGACTGACAGCAGCCTCCTGATGTTTGTTTAACTTCTTGTAAAATTACAAAAGTTCTGTTCAATGACCATACATGTTTCTGTATGTTGTGTTTAACAAAGAGCTCCGCTGAGGCCTGAAGCCTTTTTTTTTTTTAACCAACCGTGTTGCGATGAGTCATCAAACGGACTGATAATGATCACATTTCTGACGTTTCTGGAGGCAGTTTAGGCAAAGTGTTTTCAACAGTATACGAGACATCAGAGGTGAGAAGTTTTAGATGTGGCTTTGGGCTCAGGTTGGTTCAAATGTATCGTAATTAAGAAGCTATGAGTCTTTCTATAACTGTGCCAATTGAGGGAAACAAAGCTTATTTTCTTTTCAACTGAAAGACATTTCATGTTACATATATCATACATTTGGGCAGAAATACCAACGTTGGCAATTTGTAACAATGACTCACCATTACTAAAACTGACTCACACATTGGGTCTAGCTATACTTCCTTTTTTCTGCTGCTGCTGAAGGACCAATTGACGATCTTTCAAACCACCGTTTAAGTCTAAAAGCTGTACATATTTGATACTTAAAATATGTATTTCTTTATGAAGTATTCAGTTTTAGTGTTGGGGATTCAAGGTTTTTATTCAACATGCAATCTTAATACATATTAATCCAGAGGAAAAACATCTAATTTTCTCCTGTGCTTTACTTAAGTGTTTTAATGCAGCATTTGGATTAAAATGTGTGTTTATCTAGTAGAAGTTACCTTGTTTAGTTAAGTGCACACCTGTGAATTTGAATGTAAACCATGCACAAAACATCATCACAAATATCCACATCAATTCATTGTTTTATTTAATGTCAAATAGAAGTGTTCGTATGCCAAATGAACAACACAGCCAATACTTTTCAAACATGCATTAAAGCCCAAGGTTTCAACACTTAGAATATAAAAACATTTTAATGTACACAAATAAATAATGAAATTGGAATAGCATTTGGAAATGATGGTCCAATGTCCTCATCCTGTCCTAACATCCACACACTGGCCTGTACCTTGAGATATAAACATATTATTTAAAAAGCTCAAGTGCAACCATCAAGAGAAAATGTATGAAACTTGACTCAACACATGCTTTTGAATACTGGTCACTTATTAGAGATGAAGGAAAGATATGATTGCAACTAAAAACAATATCGGTGAAGATTGAACCTGAATATGTCGTGCCACTTAAAGATGGGGTATGTAATTTATTTCAGAAACACTTTTTGTTATATTCCATGGAATGCTCTTAACATCCCGATAGCAATGAATATATTAAATGCTTTGACAATAAATACATACAAATATTTCATCTGTGGAAGCCGTAGCACTGTAAAAAGCACGACCAATCATTTTAGCCGGGCCGGCTAAAATAACTGGATGGCCTACCTGCCTGTCAGCCTTCCATCTGTGCACAAACTTATCTCGTGCCCTCATTGGTCATGTGCACGTTCGTGTGTGTTGGAGGAGGGGCTCTGTAAGGAAGTCTGAAGGAAGTTTTTCCGGTTGTGTATTTTCAAATTCTAGCGCACTCGAGCTGGTTTCTCCAAAATTACCTACCCCACCTTTAAGGTTGATTGGTCAAGAACTGCAGACATGTTTTAACTCTTTTATCATGTACAATTCAACACATCCAATCAGAGAATATAGGCGTTATACATTTTGCTAACCAGTCCATGTGGAAAGCAGCTACTGCAGCCCACCAGCTCTAAATACAGACTGTTTCCTATACAGATGCACTTGTGTGGAAGTGGAACATAAACAAGGCAATTATGGAAAGTGCATTCCTTTTACAAATGACGAGTTTTGGCACACACATAACAGATTATAAAAACCAAATATCCAACAGTGAAATACAAAATTCAGCACTTTTTCTTTGGTTACAAACAGTAAAACATTATTTATAAGCATCAATATTTACTGAAGAACCACACTGACTGGTACACGGTCCTCAGGAGTCCACTTTGCCGTACGTCCCCTCCGGTGGGCGGTAACATTTGGGAAAGGCCATCAGCTGCAGCATGTTGAAGGCATATTTCCTGCATCTAATATTCTTTTGAACGTTTTCAATCCGACATCCTTCTCTGGTGATCAAATAATGATGGCGAAGAGTGAGGTGGAAAAAAAAAAGAAAACAAAAAAATAAAAATGAATGAATGAGTTTTTGAAATTATGTTGATATCATCCAAGTTTCCATACAGCGTGTGATGATAAAGATAGACACAAAATATAATTTAAGTTTATCTCTGAAGAGGATGATCTCCCGAATCACTGATATGTGCTCCTTTTAAAGTATTTATTTGGATGTTTATCAAGTCAACACATTTGAATGATTACAGAAAGGAAATTTGGCCCATGCTAAAGTAAACCCTTCCAACAAGTTTCAATGTGAGCCAGGAGTAACAACTCAACCAACCAAGGAGCTAAATAAACGTGGGTTCTCACTGAGCAGCTACTGTGTATTTCCAAATTACTTTATTGGTTGTTGTTGTTGTTGGTTACGTCAAATCCCTCTGCATTACCTTTCCTTCATGGTTGCTGTCTTTACTTAATAATTTCACACAGGCGCATCAACTTAGAAATGTACACAAACACCTTGTAAACCTGCTAACCAATCAGAATCCAGAATATAAGGAGCATTCTGTATGAAATGTTTAATCTAATCTTTGGAATAATATTTCATTTTACTGCACTTGTCAATGCCAAGGGAACATAATGATTTTATCTCTAGACCAATGTTCACACTCAATATGTTCTTCCTTCACCTGGACTTGTTAAATACCCCAAATAAACTGATTATAACACATTCAAGTAAAACAAGAAAGACTTTTCCTGTTTATCATTTTTGAAATACTTGGAGGATTGTGTGAGAGTAATCACATGAGATCATTTCATATTTAAAATTTTAGAAAATGTGGGTCACATAAATACATAAAACTAGTTTTCAGCCAAGACCCAGCTCATGTATTCAGGTTTTAGTAGCTGGGAGTGAAAATAAAATGTATGAACTCAGATCTACCAAAGCTTCAGACATATATCAAAGATTACGTATTTGTTTGATAGCATATCGTGAGAGGCAAGAGCCAGATGTCCAGATTTCCAGAAAACAAGTCAAGTGAACGTTTTCTGTTCAAGTGAGTCCAATCATATGTTATTGAAAGATGCAAGTCACCATGTGTGTGTGTGTGTGTGTGTGTGTGTGTGTGTGTGTGTGTGGCCTAGCATTGCTATTCTTGTGGGGACCTAAATCTGTTTACACAGTCACGTGTGGGGACTCGCCTGCCTTATGGGGACAAAATGGAGGTTAGGGTTAATCATTAATATTAGGGTGAAGACTTGGTTAGGGTTAGGTTTAGGGTTAGGGTAAGGGTAAGGTTAAGGGTAAGGGTTAGGCATGTGTTGGTTATGGTTAAGGTTAGGATAAGTCTCCAGGAAATGCATGTTAGTCAATGTTATGTCCCCTGAAGTGATGTATACATGGTATGTGTGTGTGTGTGTGTGTGTGTGTTTGACGGTATATTTTACGACGGTTGTAACAACTGCAATGTTTTTAAAGTTGTTAATCTGCATTTTAGTATTGAAAATCCAATGGAAAAACTGCTCTACTACATATGAAATGTGTAACGCCTCTACCGCAACTATGTTGTACAAATATGTCAGTGCATCTGCAACATGTTCACAACATATCATTAATATAATGAGCTTCAAGAGGCTGAACAGTTTTTATTGGATAACAACACCATGTTAAAGCAATAAAAGCAGCATGTTACGGGGATGATGGGAAGTAGTAAAAAGTGGAACCATTAAAGGTTGATTTAAGGATGTTTTCTCCTATTGTGGAGGTGGATCATTACATAACAGTCCTGCAGACTCACAAAGTCCTTCAAGGGTTAGGGTGCATTAGCCTATTTATAACTGAAGTGTGACATGCTGCTGTTTATTAACTATCTACAAACTAAATGCCTTTCAACCATAACACATTTGGGATGGAGAAGTGTAGCCATGGAAATGGCATCACCTCTCAGTTAATCTGCCCTGCTTTATATGCCAACTGATAAGATGTCAATGTCTTTCTATGTCATTTGATAAAGAGTTGAATAAGAGGCGTAGAAAAGGGAGTGTATTTTCCTCTGTACTCTTATCGAAATTAGCCAGTAATCGTGACTCTAGGTGTCAGAGCATTAACTGCACTATGATCTTCTAAACTACGAGTGACCTTCATAAACTGCGTATGGGAACAGGTGTTCAAACATGTAACTTCAGGAGTTAGAACAGATTTCTGAAGTGGCAGAAAGAAAGAGCATGATGCACCACAGCTTAAAAAAACACATACATATGAATTCATTATTTTCATCTATTAGACAAAACATACGTAGTATTTACATAAATTGTTTGCTTTGCACTGCATTTTCTCAGAGCTTTATATATGTCAACATAGCGGTGATTCTGGTTTCCAGTTGTCCTCGTGTTTCCTCCAGCTGCAGTCAGTGTACGGAGCTCACTTAGCAACCCTAGGTATTTGAAAATCTTCCAAGAGCTACACTCTCATAGATAAACAGAACACACCATGATTGGATAACACAAGTCACATAAGTTATGTTGTTCTATCAGAGGATTAGGGAGTCAGACACAGATCTGCACCCCTGAAGCTAAATCATTAGGGTGAAAAGATGGAAAAGCATCAAACGTTTAAACGTCGTCTGCATAACCACTTTTGTTTTGGAAGAGGAAGGAAGTTATCAAGCTTTTCCGAAATGCAATCTGAGCTGCCAAGCACTCCTTGACTCCCCCGCAGGTTTCACTCCCCCGTGGGAATCAGGCAATGCCATCCCCTCTTTCAGAAACATGCAGATCTTATTGGTACCTGGTTCGATTCAACGTTTATATTTCCGTAAAAAAAAAAAAACTTAAATAGCTAATTAAATGCAAATATAACAAAAATGATCAATGTATTTGCATCATATTCACTGTATTGCAGAAAATGATGATCAGGTGTAAATTGAACCTCTTCAGCAGAATAACCCTCAAAGAAACTTGACTTATAAACTTCCACAAAACCACATCAGCTGTTTTATACGATGATGGAAGTAAAGGCTGCCGATAATTTGTATGTTTCTTATCAACAAATCACATGAAAAGATGGAAGACTTACATCAATGGGACTTATATTAGTACTGGGCGACGATTTATTTTACTATGATGAACATGGACACTGGTTTATTTGGAATCAATACCCCATATATCACTCTGTTGCTACAGCGATAAGCAGCTTTAGGAAACTACTGCGCTTTTCTTTCTTTTTTTATCAAATCAAATCAAATCAAGTTTTATTTATAAAGCACATGTAAAAGCGATTTTTGGTCGAGCCAAAGTGCTGTACATGTAATAAAAACACATTACTACAATCACAATAAAAGACAATAAATTACAACAGATATAAAAAAAAAAAAACACAAGGAAAAGTCAGGAGTCGTGCTCCGCTCTGACTAGAAGGCCAGAGAGAAGAAGTGTGTTTTTAGAGTAGATTTAAAAACCCCTAGGGTCTGGGCCGACCTCACATGGAGGGGCAGAGTGTTCCAGAGCCTAGGGCCAGCTGCTGCGAAGGCTCGGTGCCCTTTATGAAAATATGTTTTTTCTCTTACTTTTAGATGTACGTTTTTTAGCATGAATTAATAGGTTTGGATTAGGGGAGGCAAGTTAGTCCGGATTAAACAATGTTATTGTTGACAAAAAAGCACATACATTAATGCCAGGATTATCATTCAACCTCAACATCTGGATTTCAGAGGGTACATTTAACTTCATGTATATTGATATGCAGTTAGTGGTATCCTAACCTTAACACGAGTCTCAGGAAAGTTAGTTATTGTCAGATTTTAACTAATGTCGCGTTTCCACTACACGGCCTCGCTCGGCCCCGCTCGGTATGGCTGGGCCTCGTTAGGACTGGCTCACTTTATGGCGCATTTCCATTACAGTTTAGGAACTGGGGCAGTATCTATAGTAACGCAGTGTAGGCGGAGCCGTGACGTGATCTTCAGAGGACCCCAGAAAAACAACACAGCCGTTAGCTGTTAGCACTCAGAGCTCACAGCTCCTCATATATGTTCAGAAACTAGACAAAAGTTAAACAAGTACAAACCACAGACTGCCTGTGTCATGGTGAATACAGTCGCTGCTTTATTTATGTCTGTATAGGCCGTTGTTGTGAGTGTGGACGGTCGGGGCATATACTGCGTTAACTTAGCCAATCTCCATTTAGAAAACAAGCATTTTAAAAGATTTTTCGCCTGCCGTCTGTCTGCAGACTTGACAAAGCATTAATTCATGGTTTTTACTAACCGGTATCAGTATGTTGTTACTTCGGCATCATTTTGAAACGTGTATTACAATTAAATCACGGTCAAATATGTCCATCTTGTTGTAGTTGTTGCCCCCTTGCCAGCGACGCTCTCTCTAGTTTAGCATACTCAGCCCGACTCAGCCTCGTTGTCTCTGGCCCTAGACCCACGATTTTATGAGGCCAGAAAAACTGTGAATTAGGACCCGCCGGCCGGTACTAGGCCAAGTGGAAACGCAACCAAAGACGGGCCGCTGACGTCACAGCCCTCTTAAACCGGGCTGCGGGCTGTAGTGGAAACGCGCCATAAGTGATTCTCACAGAAAAGATTCTTGGCACATCAAGAAATGTCTCACTGCCAGGTATTTAAACCATCTCATTGAAATCCATTTACCCCAATCCTTTCCTGCTGCTGAAGGAGTAACACCACACAGCGTAAGGTCGAGATAAAACCACCGGCGCTAATCACCCCATCACGAGAAACAGCCAGCAGAGTCACACCACCACCACTTCTCATAAAAGAACAACCAGCAAACAGAGAAAAGAGGAGTGAGTAGAGATGGCATTAACAGCAATTTATTGATATTTTGCAAGCAGAAAAACAAGACTTAAAATGAGCCACACAACCAGTAAGTGCGAGCTAACGAGCAGCAGGGCAATGGGGTAAAAGTGTCGGGACGCTGGTTTGTTCTCTGTCCCGGCACAGGCCTCGGGGTCCTCCCAGTGCCCGACGTCCCCCTGCGTCAGCCGACTGCAGGGCGCCATCAGAGTGAGGAGAGCGGACAGAGACAGATCAAAACGCGGGGCTGTTAGTAAAGTCCACATGTTGTCTGAGTGGGCCTTCCAGCACAGATTGATCACTTAAGAGTCAAAACAGGCTGCTGCCAGAAGCCCCACTTCGACACAATTTGCCTCAAAAAGCCACAGAAAAGCAGGCAGTGACTAACGTAGCAGAAATGTGAGGAACAGGCGCATGGAAAAGCTACGTGTTGAGCCACGTTATGAAATGACTTGGTTGGCAGAGGATGGTGGAGAGAGGGGGCATGCAGGGAAAGCTTTCTGTAAACTATTTTAATTACTGTGCATCTGATCCTGCTGATATTCATTCAGAAGAGGAAGACTCATTGTTAACGTAGCGGTTTAACAGGTTTTTGGTGAAACTTGACACTGTGTTTTCGATTTCCTTTTTGGATAGCGTTTCAATTCATTCACTACGTCCAAAACAAACATAAATCCCTGTCAGCAGTAACGAAAGAGAGAACAACTGCTTCCTTTTGAGATAATCAGCATATTTAGACGAGTCCATGAGAGAAACTCGTGACAGGTAGTAAAATGTTTTGCTTGTGTGGATAATAAAACGAGAAGGAGACAGACTAGCACGTGCCGTAAACACCTGATAACGACATGTAGAAATCAGCGGTTTATGTAAATGACACACTTAGTGACATTTATAATTTTAATTTAGTAGCTTTCTTTTGTCGTGTTTTTCTTAACTGTCGCTCCTGTGCAGTATAAGGAGAAAGCATGTGATGACATTAGATAACTCTGTCATTGTAAACCAGACACGCAACAAACCCAGCAGATGGCCCCTTTAATAATTAAATAAGCACTGATGTTTCTATTTTAAACCACACTTGACCCTACCGATGAATCTAGTAACGTTCGATTGATTTAAATAACTTGAGCTTTAAATCACTGCCTGAAAATTATATACTCAGTAATTCCCCTTTTAGTTTGACACCAAAGTTAAGGGATAACACACTACCAGAATAATAGCGTAACAGGGCCCTTTAATCAGAAGTAGTGCTGCAGATTATTGTGTTAGTGTATATCTAAAGCAGTGGTTTTCAAAGTGGTCAAAATCATAATTTGAAAAATTATTGATTCGAAAATAATATGATACAGTACGGTAGTATTACGTCTGGGTCTCTGTGTTTGATTAAAGCTCGGCTCTGTGTGTGTGTGGAACGAGCCATTTTGTGTGCGTGCGCGAGCGAGAGAGAGAGAGCGCACCGGTACCGGCGATCGTTGTTGTTAGCTTCTGATGCTAGCGAGCTACGCTAACGGATATAAGGAGTTTTTTCAACAACAAAGTGGAGGAGAGTCCTCTCCTGTCAGACTGAGAGACTCAGTGAGCTAAAGGAATCTCTCAGTGTTATCTCAGTGGGTCTCAAACGTTTTGGTCACCATTAATGTAAACAATCATTTCCGAGGCACACCTTTATATGATCATTATAGTTATAAAAAAAATAAGAGAATAAATGAAAAACAGGTATGAAATACTATATCACAGTAAAAAAAGAATAAAGTTTAAAAGGATGATTTGTAAAATATCCATAAAGAAAAATTAAATCTGTTTACAGTTCTGTTTCATATGGGTGTTGAGAGAGGTATCCATAGATCTCTTCATTTTGCTCTCAAAGTGCACCAGATTGATGCTTTTAACTTCAATATTTAAAAATAAATCTTCCCGGGGGAGCTTGCCCCCAGACCCCCCTATGTGAGGTCCACACACCACCTATAAAAATAGCACTTAACCCCTGCTTACACCTATATGCCGTGAGCTGATTATCGAGCCTTCATTGTAACAGTCGCGGGTACATTGTGTATATGCGTGGGGATTGTTGCAGTATTCAACTGTAGCGCCCGGTACATTAATGGGAAACCCTAAATGTTTGAGCACCCTCTATGAAACGTCAAGCTACCCCACAGCACCCCCAAAATAAATCTCTGGCGCCGCCACTGAGCCTGACTATTTGTGTTGGGGGGGCCCGACTTTTTTTTTTCTCCAAAGGGGGGGCCTGACAGAAAAAGTTTGAGAATCACTGATCTAAAGCTTACATTTAACTTATTGTATCCCGCTTCTCTAGATCTTCACCACTTTCTCCATTGAGAAAAAATCCAAAACACACATTTTCCGAAATAATATAAAGCTCTGGATGCAAATACAGCTGTGTCAGAAGTATAAAGTCTAACTGCAGGTGCTGCATTCAAAAACTGAGCATTGTGGGGATTTTAAGACCGCAGAGTCTACACATGTGCAGCCTCGAAATTTCTCGCTACGAAGTACGCCGGGCTCGGTAGAATTCCAAGTATGCTGGACATTGGAACAGTCCTTCGGCGGCACTCGATGACGTAGTATGCTTGAAATAGTGGCTCTGGAGCAGCTTTACTCGACATTGAGAAACACCCAGAGATCTACAGTAGAGCTGTTTCCACCCCCTAAGGGAGCTGTATGGCATTTGTTCAAGTTTTCGAAGTGGCAGAAAGACATCACAAAGGAATAATAACATTCTGTCACAGATAAATCAGGAGGGAGTTTGTTGTGAATGTATCCTCATTATATTATATTTAACTCCCACACATGTGCCCAGGGATAGTTACATGTTTACCAGCTGTATTTGTCTTGGCAAATAATGCAATTACAAGGGTATGTTTTTGGAAGCAGTAAACCTAAAATCAAGAAAACTTCTTTCAGACGCCAACACTGTCCACAGTCAACAGTCCTTTGTTTTTACTGTTGTCAGATTTTAGTGTTTTCTATTCCAGAGGCCTGTACTACGAAGCTGGATTTTCGCTTAGCCGGCTAACTTCAGGGAAATCTCGGGCTTTCCGGTCCTACGACGCTGGTTCTCTTTTTAGCAGGCTAGATTTCCATGGTAACTTATGCTGAGCGGCAAACCTGCTCCGGAGCAGGTTAGGTGGCAGGCTAAGAGATCAACTCAGTGAAAGCACCGCCTGCTGACCAATCAGAGCTCAGTGTGCGGAGTTTAAAGCGATCAATTCATATTACAGGATAGAGGAAATACAGAAAAACTGCCGTTGCAGGAAAGACGTCCGGCCAAAATCAACTGACTGTGTGAACGTGAAAATTAATAGAATATCCCCTCCCATCTTCAGAGCAATCTGACTATTATAATATTAGCGTTAAGAAAGCTTACTTAAATATCTGCCACGACATAAGTAACCGGATCAGAGTAACATTAAGTACAGTCCGTGGCACTGTGAGTGCAGACGTCGATGTGTCCCATTATCATTCATATCATATCACATCATAATATATCATATATTTCCTTATTTGAGTCAGCTTCTTGAGCCGTATCTGGCCGTGCAACACTCACAGTGTCACATACTGTATGCAGAAGTATTATTTTAAGCAACACATTAAGTTGACGAAACACTCGAGTCAAATTCTCCTAATTAAAGTCAGATCCACTCGTGTCTTGGACGGGGCAGTGATTTCATAAACCTGTTAATGTACGCATTCAAACACTTTTTCTTTTACCAGCTGTATTCACCTTGCAGGTGCAGCTATGTGGCTTTTATCCTGGATAAAGTGTTTAAGTCATGGATGTTTAAAGTTTAACTTCTTCATATTTGACTAATATTAAAGTTCACTTTTCATTCAGGAAGTATGACGCTGCGCTGTCAGTACGCTTGTCGGTGTTTGAGATTGGTCGAATGCTCCAAATACCACCCCTTTCATGTGAACGTGCACCTAACTAGATAGGACACGGCTGGCTTGAGCGATCCACTTGATAACCAGCGTCGTAGTACAGTTTAGCCAGAGCGCGTATGTTTTGGATTGGGCCAACCGGCTAACTCAAACATATCCAGGTTAGGTTGAACCAGCTTCGTAGTACAGGCCTCTGGTGTTTTGTTATTTATGTATCAAACACTTAGCTGGAAAGATTTTATTTTATTTTATAGTGTTTTGATTGTAACAATGTTTCTGGTCTTGTTAACCCAGCTGCTTTTTGAAAATTACCATAATGTTGGAAAAGACTAAAGAATAATCTATTGATATTTACATATACTGCATTTACTTATTATTTATAATAACATGCTTCAGTCCATAAAACGTCTTTATGGTGCTCAAATATTTAGGGCAGGAAGGTGGGCGGCAAAAGGTTTAATTATTTTGGGTTTGTTTGATTTGTTTAGTCTGTGGAGAAGCTGGCCTACAGTGAAATTGCCTTTTTTTTTTTTTTTTAGCTATCAGGTATTTAAGACCTTAATCTGTGTCCCGACTACTTCATGTTACATTGGCAAATGAACATCAGTTTGGTTGGATGTAAGAACTGTTTTAACTGGTTCCCTTACTTTACAGGTCATTAGGCGACTGTATGTACGATGTACGATTCGTTTTTCAACCACACAACCTTTTTTTCCACCTTTTTTTCGACCCTGATTAGTCGCAGCGATTGAAGTGAGCTGTTATTCGTGTTTTGGTCATGTTATATCCAATCCTTTTATAAATCTGAGCCACACCTCTGCCATCAACCGGCCTGCGCGGGTCATTACCAAAGGCTCTTCAGATGTGCACTTCCCCGAAAAAGTTGTTGGATCAGAAGTTATCAGATTGAGATGGATGGCAGTCGCAAACATTAAAGGCGGCAGTGTCCCTGCAGCACTGACAGGAACTATGCAGACGATTGCCAACATATGTGCCTGTGAATGTGTGAAGGAAGGTGTTGATGGAGGAGGGAACACATGATGATGTTTATGCTGACACATCAAATGGTGATAAATGGAGGGGAATGTGCAGACAACATGTCTTTAATGTGTCAGCGTCAGATCATTAACATATGTTGTGGGTGCATGTTATTGCTTTCACCAGATATTTGTAATTACATGTGTCACGATCTGTCTGTGTTGAGTTTTGTCTTGTCTTTTTCTGTCTTTGGTTTCCTGTTTTATTTTTATTTTCAGGATTAATGAATGCAACAGCAATATTGGCTGAATGGTGAGACGACCCCAATTATGTATCCCTTGTCTCTTGTAGAACCAGCCATGCAGAATTTTAGATATACTAAATAATATAATAAATAAAAGGTGAATTGTATTTTATTTGTTTCCCCAATTTGCCCAGCATTGCGTCTTTCCTGTAACAATATATTTGACAATCCACAGATGTCATTATACATTTCTTTCACAGGAACTATTTATTTGGTAGAAAGTAGATCAGGTTGAAACACCTAAGAGGGAGGTTTGTGATCTCAAGAAAAACAAGTTGCTACTGAAGTTTGTTTAAAATGTTTTCATTGCATTGTGACGATAAGATCTCTGAGATTTCATCTGAGCAACTAAAATATCTGCATGGCTACAAACTACTGAAGCAAAGAAGAACACTATGTTGTATGTTTATTGCTGGCTTTTTAAATGCAGCATGTTTATGACAGGTTGGAACAATAACCTGCACCCATATAATAGTTTATACTGTCTTTTATCACTCTTACCTCCGCATACAGTCCAGAGCTCGGATGAAGAAGTCCTTGCTGAGCTGGTGTTCGTCGCGCAGGAGGGCACACTGCTCCAACGTGACAGACATGGAGGTCCGGTCTTTGGCACTTTTACAGCTGGTCAACCTGATGCCATTTAACCTTCGGCAGATCTGGAGGCAAGAAGAGAAATAAATACTCAATGTTTACATCCATCAATGATGCAAACTGTTTGGCAGTGACTAATCTTGTAAAAAGACTGATTTGGTGTGTGATATTTGTTCTAACTCCACAGATGATTGACACAGTAGGCTACTAGTTGTATAAGTGGATCATTTATAGCACAGCATCGCTTTGCATAGCTATGCAGACGATTGCCAAAATATGTGCCACTTAAAAAGAATGACTCACACTCAATGAAACCACTGTTAAACTGCCTTGAAGACATTAAGTCCTGGATGTCATACAACTTTTTAAAATTAAATGATGACAAAACCGAAGTTATGGTTTTTGGTGCCCCTCGGACCACTCCTATAGACCTAGGGTCCTTGGGCCACTCCACCAGGCCAACCATCACAAATCTTGGGATAAAGATGGACCCTGAACCCAAGCTGGACAGCTAGATCAAGGCAGTTGTTAAAAACAGCTTCTTCCACCTCATGCAGCTAGCCAAAATAAAGCCTTTTATAAATAGTGACCTTTTTGAAACAGTAATCCATGCCTTCGTCACCTCCCGCTTGGATTATTGTAATGCACTATATATTGGGATAAGTGCGTCCTCCCTTGCTCGTCTGCAGATGGTACAAAAGGCAGCAGCACGGCTCCTAACTGGCACACGCAAACACAAGCACATTTCCCCCATTTTAGCTTCACTCCACTGGCTGTTCATTCGAGGATTCATTTTAAAACTCTTTTATCTACTTTTAAAGCCTTCAATGGCCTGGCCCCGCCCTACCTCTCTGAGCTGTTACACAGCTACACGCCCACTCGCACTCTCAGGTCAGCTGATCAGTTGCTCCTGAGGGTGCCAAAAACAAAGTCTACGCGCAGAGGGGACCTCTGCCGCCCCTAAACTGTGGAACGTCCTGCCCTTGCTAATCAGACTGTCTGTTTTTAAATCCCGTCTTAAAACCCACCTTTTCTCCTTAGCATTCTTAAACAAGTAGATTGTTGCTTTTATTTGCTTTCAGTGGTCTATTGTTTTTACTATATGGTTGTTATATATTTTGTAATTGTTACGTTTATTCTGGTTTGTTTTGTGTTCGTATCTTTTATGTGATTTAAAACTTATTTTTATGTTTTGTGAGCTGAGCTGTGTGATTTTATATTTTATGTATGTCTCTGTCCAGCACTTTGGTCTGGAGGTTTTAAAGTGCTATAAATAAAGTTGGATTGGATTGGATTCATGTGTGTTTGATTGTTCATACAAAGGCCTTTGCCTATATTCCAAGTACATGTTACTTTGACCTCATTTGGATAAAAATGTGACCAAATGTTGCCAATTGTTAGTTTTTTTGGACACTCCCATAACAAATAGCCAGAATGTTAGGTGTCTTTTTAAACCAGGGTAACGACATCAATATATGGATGATAGTCAAACGTCATTGAGTAACAACTTTGAGATAAATGAGGAAAGAACTATGTGGAGGAGTTCTTGATCCCCAGAGGATGAATTAAAACCAATTTGTATTTGTTCAAAACTTTGGTATGCGACAAATTATATCTTCATTAGGGCTTTGTACCTATTAGCAAATGTTAGCATGCTCACACATCAAACTCAAAGTCATCATGGTTGTAGCCTTGTTTTAACTTCTAGAAACACAAGCGCTGTCGGAACATGTTCAACATTCTATGTTCATATACTGAAGATCAGGTTAAAGCTCAGCGTCTACACACAGTATCGTTTTCAGTCAATCCATTATGGTCATGCATGTTAGTTGGAAGCCCATGATGTATGGATCTGTCAAATACTAAGCTTCTTCTAAGAGTATAAAGATCACAGTTACCTCAGTTATGCAGGAGAGGAGGTTTTTTTTTGTCACATCTGTCTTCCTTGACAAGGACTTATCGTTACAATCAAAACACAGCTCACCGTTCCAGCAATCCATAGTATCTCCACATTCTTCCTCTTCTTTGTAACTACATTCTGGCCCAGGGTGTCAAGTAATTCCTTGATGTCGGTCTGTGTCTGGTAACACGGTAGACCTATTCACAGAAAACACAAAACACATTGCCAGTGAGAGGTTCTGTTGATGCTTTGTTCTGCTGGAAGTAAAAGTTTGAGGCCAGGCTGAATGCAGCTTCCTATGGATTCACTTGAACTTAACTTAAAAGTTCTACGTTTCGAAGGCTTTCTTTTTCATAAGCACAATAGCTACAGCAAGGTTTGAGCAATAGAAATCTTAACTCTCAAGCTTCTCCAACAACAAAACCTAAGATATAATCGATGAATAGACTTAAACTAGTGCAAAAGACGAGATTGTTCAATTAATTATAATTGATTAAAATTCAAGATGTGCTTCCTAACAGTTTTAAACAATTATTAGCCCACATCTTTGTAACTGTACATAAGAGTTAGTTCACTTACATTCTAGTGGCACCTTTTCACTTAATGACTTGTAATAGGCTTCTAACATCTCAAAGTTCCTCTGGTTTATTCTTTCCTGTAGAGAGATGTCTCCAAACCTGAGAGGAGGGGAGGAAGAAAATAGGCGGTTGTGTTGGAGCATCTCATAAAAACTCAATAAAACTTGTTTATTAACAGCGTATCACTAAAAGTTACAATATAGCCAAGTACCAAAGGCATTGTTTAACATAACAAAGGTGGAAATACAATGTAAAGGTTAAAATATGAGAATAGTTGCATTTTTTTTCCAGCCAAATAACATGTTTGTAAAATGTAATTTTCTTAAATGTTTTATGTAAGGGATGGAAATGAGCTCAAAGCTAAATCTGGCACTGTTACGCTTAACACATTTGACTGTTTTAAGTGTTCATTACTGTGCATTGTCCCTGCCAAATAAACGTTAAATAAATAAAAGTAGATGCAACATAGTTACATATTAAATATTTATGAGAAAATGCAATTCGAGGTTTGAATGCCTCCTACTCAGAAGGATTATCTTGAAATGTACATTTAGATGCACTTTGCAAGAATAAGAAATAAAGAATAAACCGTGCGTGACTCTTTATGTTATATAAATTAGATTGAACCAGATAGACGCTCTGGATCTTGTCATATTGATTATTTGAAGACAAGGATAGCACCAGATGAACACACTGTCTGCAGTACCTCTCTGCTATCGTCTGCTGCTCATTGATGCCCACGTTAAACAGCACCGGGAACACTCGCAGAGGCTGGCCCCCCCTGATCTCTTCTGGCAAGGTCTGGAAAACCAGGCGTGGTAATGGCACTTCTACAAAGAAGTGGTCTCTGAATGCATGGAGAAAAAGAAATAGAATGTTAAAGAGGGATTTGATGAGAGAATCATTAAATGGAAATCCAAAACGTTTTGCAAAAAGCTGTACAATTGACTGTTGAGACTCGCCTGAGCAAGCTGTAAAAACAGAGACTTAAAGTGTGTGTATGCATGAGAGAGAGAGAGTGCAAGTGTGAGAAACAGATTGCCTTACACATAAAGGGGGGCGTGGCAAGAGGAGCGTATCATATTATCACACTTGGCATCATGTGCATCGTATCCAGTCGAATACACTCGCTTGACCTCAATATCTTTTATTTTTTTATTTAACCTTTATTTAACCAGATAAAAAAGCATTGAGATAAAATCTCATTTTCAATGCTGACCTGGCCAAGAAGGCAGCAACGTTACACATAACACGTAACACAAACATATAAAATACAGAGAACATAACTAAGAAAACAAAAGACGAAAAAGCAGTCACTACATTGTGCACATTAGGACAGTAAGAAAGGTGCACTACTTATTACTGCAAGAGCAGCTGGTGGTAAGGACCTCAGACAATTTCAATTTAAAACATGCTATAGAGACAAGTGCCCTCAGTTTTAGGCTTGATTGAAGGTCATTCCAAGACCAAGGACCATAATAAAAAAGACTCCTATTTCCAGCCTCAGACGGCACGGCAGGTACCTGGAACCGTATCCAGGCACTGGATCTGAGGTTGTAAGAGTCACAAACTGGAGCAAATCTGACACATATGTACAGTGGAAGCTTACCTAAAATGGCTTTATACATGAATAAAAACCAATGCTGCATCCTACGCATACTAAGTGAGGACCATCCAGTTAGGCTATACAGTTTGCAATGATGAGTCCTATAGGATCTCAATATGACAAATGTTCTTGGCAATATGACAAATGTTCTTGGCTTAAAAGCACATATATGCAACTCCCTGACTTCCTGAAGAAATTACGTACTAGTTAAAATGTGGACTAAAGTTCACTTAGATTTAAAAGACTGAGCCATGTTCTCATTACAGGCTGTATATCACATCTGGGCTGCGAGGCATACTGTGCATTTTACAGGTCACTTGTGGCTTTGTTTGGCCCTAACAGCTCATACCACACATGCACAAACAAACACATCCACTGTTGTAGGTATTCTAGGCAGAGCTAGATAACTCGCATACAGATGTGAATAATCATTTTAAGACAGCGGATAATAAATCTTACATAACAAATCAAGCCCTGTGGTTTGCAGTTTGATTCAGAGGCTGCACGTGAACACATGTGTTTTTCAGCACAGTGGAGAATATAACAAATTACAAGTATAGCATAACAGTTCATTTTAACACCTCTGCATTTTCATACTGTGGTAAATATTTGATGTGGAACCTGTTGTTGTAAAAACACTAAAATAAGTTTCCGACTATGTGAAAGTCAAGACATGGAAAAGGTGGTGTGGCAGCGGGGTGTGGTTAGGGCGCCGGCTGCTGGTGTGAAGGGAGTGGCTCGGCCGGAGGCCAGACAGCTGATCGGAATCAGGTAATCAATCACTGAATAAAAGCATGTGGTAACCTGGTTCTGGTCGGTCTTGCAGTAGGCAGGATCCTGGGAGGTCGCCGAAGGACCTGTGGAGGAGCCCACACGGGCAACGTTTTGCAACCCGTGTTGTACACTTTGTGTTGGTGCTAATAAACGCCTGTGTTAAACCCAAACCCTGCTCTTTCCGTCACTCTTTGAACCCTGTGTGAGCAGAGAGGCTCACAGTGGCGCCTGAACAGGGACTCATGTCGGAAGGAGAAACCCCGCTGGGTCAGGCCCTCCAACGTCTTGCCCACATGCAGGAGACCACCACAGCCTTGCAGCGACAGCAGAGCGAGGCTCTGCTCGGGATCGCCTCGAGCCAGCGCGAGGACCGGGCCCTCCTACGGGAGCTGCTGCAGCGTCCGGCCGCCCGGGAGGCCGATCCCGCGACCAACCCGGCCCGACCGCCTTCGATTGCCCTCCAGAAATTGACGGCAGACGACGATCCGGAGGCATACCTGGACATCTTTGAGGGCACAGCGGCGGCGTGCGGGTGGCCGGAGGAGGAGTGGGCAGCGCGGCTATTGCCCCTGCTATCTGGGGGTGCGCAGTTAGCCGCCCACAGCCTGCCCACAGCCTCTCGGCATGTGTACCGATATCTGAGGAAGGCCATCCTGGACCGGCTTGGCAGCACGCCAGAGGGACATCGCCGCCGGTTCCGGGCACTCCCCTTCGAGGACGCTGACCGGCCCTTCTCATACGCGCAACAGCTTCTGGATGCAGCGAGCCGCTGGCTCCAGCCGGGGGTGCGCTCGGCGGAGGAAGTCGTCGGGCAGGTGGCGCTGGAGCAGTTAATCGCCGGCCTGCCATCTTCAACGGCGAATTGGGTCCAGTGCCATCGCCCCGCCAACCTGGAAGCAGCCGTCGTCCTCGCGGAGGACCACCTCTCGCTTCCCCGGCGGAGCGTGAAAGAGGAGCCCCGACCACCGGCTGTCTCAGCGGGCAGACCCATCCCAGCCCCGAGGAGGAGATTTCCTGGAGCAGCTGCCCTTCCTCCACCACCACCACACGGGCCCAACCCCGCAGCCCCGACACTTCACCCCCAAGCCCTACCTTACCCTCCTGTTTTTATCTCTCCCCAGGGTCCGGCCTACGCTTCTGGTCGTCCGGCACCACGGGGGGCTCCTCAGACGCCAGGGCTGGATTGCTGGCGGTGCGGGCAGCCCGGCCACTTCCGACGGGAGTGTCCTCTCATGGAGGTCGGACAGCTGGTCCGGGTTGCGGGACCGCCAGTTGCCTCCCCCGATTTGGAAGGGACGTACCGTATACCGGTATGTATACAGGGGGGTACACACCAGGCTCTGATGGACACGGGCTGTAATCAGACGATGATCCATCAGCGCTTGGTTCGGCCTGGGGCATTGATTGAAGCATCGTGGGTGAAGGTGAGGTGTGTGCATGGGGATATTCACCAGTACCCGGAGGTGACGCTGGAAATTTCTTATAGGGGGAAAAAGCATAGAGTCAGGGCTGGAGTTAGCACTCGCCTTACGCACCCTCTGATTTTGGGAACGAATTGGCCGGGGTTTGCTAAGCTAGCGGGGGCTATGGGGGTGCGTTCACGGACGGCAGGGAAATGTGAGTTGTGTGCTGTGTTTAGTGGAGAGTCGGAGGCGGCTGACGACGTCGAGGGGGAAACGGACACGGAAGGGGCCGCGGAGGTCCCTCTGGCCCCGCTGGTGTTTCCTTTGGAGGATTTCCCCCTCGAACAGTCGAGGGACGAGACCCTTCAGCACGCCTTCGACCAGGTGGTGAGTATTGATGGCTCCCAGCTACACCCAAACGCAGCACTCACTCACCCACACTTTACGGTGGTTAGGGACAGGCTGTATCGTGTGAGCCGTGACACACAGACAGGAGATATAAATACCCAGTTGTTGGTGCCAAAAAGCCGTCGGGAAATGGTTTTCCAGGCGGCTCATTATAACCCCATGTCAGGTCACCTAGGGTACGACAAATCACTACACCGGATAATGGCCCGATTTTATTGGCCGGGCATTCGCGCAGATGTGAAGCGGTGGTGTGCATCTTGCCGTGAATGTCAGCTGGTTAACCCGCCGGCCACCCCCAGGGCGCCTTTGCGCCCGTTACCATTGATTGAGGTGCCTTTTGAGAGAGTTGGTATGGACCTCATCGGGCCATTAGACCGGAGTGCACGGGGATATCGCTTTGTACTGGTCCTAGTGGATTATGCCACGCGATATCCCGAGGCAGTGCCGCTGCGTAATATCTCTGCAAAGAGCGTCGCACAGGCACTGTTTCACATTATCTCCCGAGTCGGGATCCCGAAAGAGATCCTGACTGACCAGGGCACACAGTTTATGTCACGCACACTACGCGAGCTGTATGAACTATTGGGCGTCCATTCAATACGGACTAGTGTTTACCATCCTCAGACCGACGGCCTGGTGGAACGGTTTAATAAAACACTAAAGAACATGGTTCGTAAGTTCGTTCACGAAGATAGTCGTAATTGGGATAAATGGCTAGATCCTCTGTTGTTTGCAGTGCGGGAGGTGCCCCAGTCCTCCACGGGATTTTCTCCCTTTGAGCTCTTATTTGGCAGGAAGCCCCGGGGTGTTTTGGACCTAGTTAAGGAAAACTGGGAGGAGGGTCCAAGCACCAGTAAAAACAAAATACAGTACGTTATGGACCTGCGAGCAAAACTCCACTCACTGGGGCAGATATCACGGGAGAATTTGCTCCAGGCTCAGGAACGTCAGCAGCGCCTGTACAACAGAGGGTCGAAACTGAGACAATTTTCACCGGGAGATAAAGTGCTTGTATTACTCCCATCCTCTAGCTCTAAACTACTCGCCAAGTGGCAAGGACCCTTCGTGGTCACACGACGAGTGGGGGACGTAGATTATGAGGTGGTGCATTCTGACAGGGGGGGCGCAACACAGATTTACCACCTTAACCTCCTGAAAGCATGGAGGGAGGTGGCGTCTGTTTCTCTGGTCACCACGGTGATTGAGAGAGATGAGTTGGGACCGGAGGTCATTAAAAGCAACAAATTAGCCCCGGTCTGTTGTGGCGACAATCTCGCACCGGGCCAGAGAGCAGACGTTGCTTCGTTGCAAAGGCAGTTTGCCGATGTGTTCTCCCCGCTGCCAGGGCGCACCTCTCTCATACACCACCGCATAGAAACGCCCCCGGGCGTGGCCATTCGTTCACGGCCCTATCGGCTGCCTGAACACAAGAGGAAAATTGTTCAGGCGGAGCTTCAGGCTATGCTAGAGATGGGAGTGATAGAAGAGTCCACCAGTGACTGGTGTTGCCCCGTCGTGCTGGTACGTAAGTCCGACGGGTCAATCCGGTTCTGTGTGGACTACCGCAGGGTGAACGAGGTGTCCAAATTCGATGCTTATCCAATGCCCCGGGTCGACGAACTCCTGGATCGGCTAGGCACTGCTCGCTTTTACACGACGCTGGATTTAACCAAGGGCTATTGGCAGATTCCCCTTTCTCCAGAGTCTAAGGAAAAAACGGCCTTCTCCACTCCGTATGGCTTATACCAATTTGTCACACTTCCTTTCGGGTTGTTCGGAGCTCCAGCCACTTTCCAGCGGCTCATGGACCGGGTGCTGCGTCCCCACTCTGCATATGCTGCTGCTTACTTGGATGATGTCATCATTCACAGTGAGACATGGGAGCAGCATATGCAGCAGGTGGGGGCAGTGCTCGAGTCCCTGAGGCAGGCGGGGCTCACGGCCAACCCGAAGAAGTGTGCGGTTGGACGGAGGGAGGTACGGTATCTGGGGTACCACTTGGGCGGCGGGCAGGTGCGGCCACAGATAGAGAAAACAACCGCCATTTCAGCCTGTCTGGCGCCCAAGACGAAAAAAGAGGTCAGGAGGTTCATGGGGCTGGCCGGCTACTACAGGCGGTTCATCCCGTCCTTTTCGGAGCTGACCAGTCCCCTGACCGACCTGACCCGAAAGGGTGCTTCAGATCCGGTCCAGTGGACGGAGCGGTGTCAGCTGGCGTTTGAGAGGGTTAAAAAAGCCCTCTGTGGTAAGCCGCTTCTGTATTCTCCTGACTTCTCTCTCCCTTTTGTGTTGCAGACCGACGCCTCGAACAGTGGGGTGGGGGCCGTTTTGTCCCAGCAGGTGGAGGGGGTCGACCGCCCCGTACTGTACATTAGCCGTAAGCTCGCCCAAAGGGAGGTGAACTACAGTACGGTGGAAAAGGAGTGCCTCGCCATACGGTGGGCGGTCGGCGCCCTGCGGTACTACCTCCTGGGGCGCCCTTTCACCCTCTGGTCGGACCATGCCCCGCTCCAGTGGCTCCACCGCATGAAGGATGCCAACGCCCGGATCACTCGGTGGTATCTGGCGCTACAGCCTTTCAACTTCAAGGTGATCCACAGGCCGGGTAACCAGATGGTCGTGGCTGATTTCCTCTCTCGCTCGGCGGAGGGGGGGGGGGGGGGGGAGTCAGCTTGCGGCCGGCGGGATCCCGGCCTGAGTCGGGGTATGTGGTTAGGGGTGTGGTTAGGGCGCCGGCTGCTGGTGTGAAGGGAGTGGCTCGGCCGGAGGCCAGACAGCTGATCGGAATCAGGTAATCAATCACTGAATAAAAGCATGTGGTAACCTGGTTCTGGTCGGTCTTGCAGTAGGCAGGATCCTGGGAGGTCGCCGAAGGACCTGTGGAGGAGCCCACACGGGCAACGTTTTGCAACCCGTGTTGTACACTTTGTGTTGGTGCTAATAAACGCCTGTGTTAAACCCAAACCCTGCTCTTTCCGTCACTCTTTGAACCCTGTGTGAGCAGAGAGGCTCACAGGTGGTTTCACAAGTTGGCCACAATTAACAGATTCCTATAAAAGAGGAAATGGCTAAATCATAGAAAATAAAGCTTTGGACAGTAGAGTAAGTAAGAGATTGTGCTTTCTGCTCTGACTCTGTGATGTTGTGATGTTTAGCATTCATCTGTTTGCATCCCACATATTTATTTTTTTACCAAAATAAGCAGTATTTTATCCTTGTACAGTATTTAATTTTATATTCTGTTTTAAGCTAATCTTATTCTATTTTACATGTATATAATTGAGTTACCTTCTTACACATGTACCTGCACACTGGTCACTTGCAACATTCTCTTGCACTATTTTATTTTATTTCTGTTCTTCTTGCACTATTTATTATTATTTTATTGTTTATGTCTTACGTATACTTATGTTGCATTGCTGGAGGAGCCTGGGACTTAACATTTTCATTGCCATAACTATACTTTAGCTACTGTGCATATGACAACAAAACCTTTGAATCTTGAATCATGTTCAGGTTTGAAAGTCCCTCGTTGCATTTGGTTTTAATCACTACATGACGGTAGTGAGTAATTGAGAGATGTTGTCTCACCGTCGGCCACACACTAAAGGCTGGAGGTCACTGAGGTCATCTGTCTTGGCCTCTGTGATCTGGAACAGAACTCTCTGCAGGTCTGAGACCCCCACCTCCATGTCCTCCAGCATCCCGATCTCCTCACCTTAAACGTTTCCACAAAACCACATTAGTAGTGATTTACCTCCTGCGCATCACGTGTCTGTAGTCATTCAAAAGGATGGTCGATAACAACAAATTAAACATTTACTACACCATCAAGATCTTGAGAAAAAACTTATCTCAGCATCATTTTAAGTGACTTAAGGGTACGACTAGGAGACAAATACTATTCAGAAACTGCCCAGATTTTGAGCTACAGAGGCCTTGTTTTCATTATAAAACTGTGTTAGATGTTCTGTCCTTCAGCTGTTCATGCACAGTTTCCTCACGTTGTTATTGTATTCATGTTTCTGTGGTCTTAATTTTAACTTTTGTTCTTTCTTGTGAAGCACTTTGTGAATTATATTTCTGTGAAAGGTGCTATACTAAATAAACGTATTATTGGTATTATTTATGTAACTGATCAATCTACTTCACTTCCTTAAGAGCTGTACAGTGAGCTTTGGCAGAACAATCTTGAAAGAAATTGCAATCATGTAGCTGCAGGTTACTGTGTTATATCTTAAAGGAACTCCCTTTAAATCTGACTGTGTATTGATCTGATAAAAATTGAACTATGACACTGTGGCAAACCCTAAACTGGATCATGTTGTATAAAGGGAGTATACTTCAAAAGAGCCTGTAATAAAGGCGAAACGGTGACTCATCTCCCTGCTAGGAGTTTTGAACCGTCACGTTTACTCGTCACGTTACCCAGGCTTTGCCAAACCACACTCACATTTTTGTCAAATGTGAGTGTGGTCGGCTGAGTTATTGAGGTGGTCCGTTCTGACTGATCCTAGAAATGAACTCACTGTAGGTGCTGAGCAGACTCTCGAATTGGGCCACCAAGCCCACCAGATGAAGCTGCTTCAAGAAGCCTTGGTCCTGCATTCCTGCGTACAGCCTCATCACAAAACCACAGGCTAAGGCTGCCAGCTGTTACGCGCACACACACACACACACACACACACACACACACACACACACACGTAACATGTTTGTGGACGTTTCTCTTGCCCAAAATAGTATGCAAATAAAATGTGTGAGCCTGCGTCACTTCAGAAGTAAGCAGGGGGGAGGAGGTCAAACAGCTGGAACTAAATCTGAGTTGTGTTTCATTAATGCTGAACGGTGTCGTAAATGCTTTGGTAGGGCTTTTTATGGGTTGTTTTTAAGTCACCAGTAGAGTATAACACCTTCTGTAAATACATAGATCCTGTCGGAGGAAAATTCTAAAACTTTTGGAGTATTTTTACTTGAAAAACGTTTTAAAGTTGTTTGGGCAAGCTAGGATAAAGTTTGGACTTTGCACGACACAATTAAACAATAAACAGCTTGACAGCTGGCCAAAAAAAAAAAGAAGTTTGTTGGACATTTGAATCTCCAAAGTGATAGATTAACTGAGAATAACCTTCACGCCAGATTAAAGGTCACCTATTATGCAAAATCCACTTTTTCATGTCTCTTCTACATCAACATGTGTCCCCTCTGTGTAAAGAGATTCTGAAAGTTTCAGGAAAAAAGATTCCCTCTCTTTTTGTCCTGATCCATTTATATAAAAACCTGTCTGAAAATGAGCTGATCAGATTTTGGCCACTTTATGATGTCATAACGATTTTTTGGCTTGTGTAACCATTACCCAATCACCAACCAAGGTAACCCCCCCCCCCCCACCTTATCACCTGAATCTCCTCCTAGAGCACCATTGTGTTCTTTTTAACCAAATATCTCTCAGAGGGGCGTGGGGAGGGGCTCCTTATTTTCATCTAAAGTAACAGACAGAGAATCAGCACTTTAGTAACTGGGCTGAAACAGAGGGGATTATGGGATGCTGCCATGATCTGTTTGGTGTTTCAGCCAAACACTTCAGAGACATGTTTTGTATATATCCGAGACCTATAATATATTGATGAAAAACAGTATAATAGTGGACATTTAAATAAGACTGGTCATTACTGAGGAAATCGTGGAGTTCTTTATTATCTTAGTGGCTACTTACTGCCTGACTGAAAACCACGTCGCGCCTCTGCTGGAGGAGGAAACCCTGGGGAATGCTGCAGGCCGCTTCCTGCAGGAGCACAAAGGTCATGGCTCTCTTTGCCTTCTCCACCACCTCCATCACACACTCCTTTAACCTGGTCACATGAGGACGCAGCTGCTCCCTCCACTCGCCTGCACACACAGATGGGATAACAAGTGGGAGATGGAGAAAGGAATAACAGTTATGATGGGGTTGTAAGGCATGTGTTCGCAGCCAGAAACAACACACACACATTATCTGTGAGGTCAAACCGGATCAGACATTAACGGAAAGCAATTGCCAAACAAAAGGAAACAAAACCAAAAACACATTACAAGCGGTTTACAGGAAATCAGCTATTTATTAAGAAATGCACACCATCTAGTAAAAATGGTATGAACATTAAATAAAACGTAAAAAACAATATGATCCAGACAATATAACACATGTCCTCAGGATTTGTATTATTGTTAGGTGAAGTGAATAAAGGCAAATGCATAAAATCAATTTGGTATCTTTGATTCAGTACATGTACTTAATTTGCTGTTCAGTTTTAAAGGGCAACACTTTATAAATCATGTAAGCGCAACCACGAGTTCAGGTCACATGCTGTATGGACGTCTCTAAGAAAACTGCTAATTTGTTTTTGTAGTGCAGCAGTGCAAAGTGCAAAGTGTAAAGGGCTGATAGAAATATAGATCAGATGGCATAGTGATACATATAAATAACCAGAATAAATACACTCTAAACATCACTGGTCCCACAGCTCTGAAACAGCTGTGCCAATCAGTGAAATATGACATCAACAATAGCTCTACGCTCCTCCAGGAAATTAAATTGTTGTCTGGATAGAGGCACGACATGAACACGCAGCACCACCAATCTGCAGCCACAGGCAGATGGTGTGGGGTTTCTCAGCAGTTAATTAGTACACTGCCGAAAGAAAGAAATCACTTTAAAAAATAGTTTGTTCAAGTCGTTTATATATGATCGCATGAATACGAAGCCATTTCAGTCACAATCCTCCACTGCATTAAGTCCTAAATGGTCACATCAGATCGTAATTGATGTGCCACATCAGCATTTGCACCAAACACATTTCAAGGATTCAACAACAATGTCTGAGAAAATAAAAGATTGGAATGGAGGCAACGATAAGCAGAATTAATGAGCCCCAGGAATCTGATGTCTCCTGCATAAATAAATAGTTATTACCAGCCAGTCTGATGTGTGTAGAGGAAGTGTTTGTTTTTTACGCATGTAATTTAATCAAGGTTAACACAGTGAAATGCCGTGTTTAATGGCAACACGCTGCAGACCGCACTTTTCAAATCAGAGCTGCTGATTTAACAACATATATTTAATGAACCCAAGAAGAAGAGTTTCATATTTATAACACAGCTGTTTACAACATATACTGTATGAATAACCCAAACATTGATGGATCAATGCAGACTGCTTTAATAGTGTTCCAGCTTTGACTATGTGGAAAGTTAATGTTTAATGCCAACATATTATCTTCTGTTAAAGAGTAAGTATTTAGTTTAAAAAGCCCATGTTGAAAGAAAAACCCTCCCTTTCCCCTGCCTCATCTAAGTGAGTCTCCTACCTCTGCATGCTGCATTAAAAAAAAACACAGACCAGCAGAGCAAATTTCAAGGTCAGGAAAATACCAAACTGAGCGCTGCTTGTTCTATTCATTGTACCACAAGAAATGAGAATAGAGACCCTTAAATTAACTGCCCAAATGCCTAATAGAGCCCTCACACTGTACCTTGGGTCAGTAAAGACACCATGAAATTGCCTCTTTACTTCCTAATGTGGTGTAACTCATGTTGAAACAGGATGTTGGAGAGCAAAATAGCGCAGAGACAGATTACTTGAAAGTGAAAGTCAATGGCTATGCTCCATTTGACTCTGACAGTGTGCCAATGCTTGTTTGTGGCAAGACTGGAGACACTGTTTATTATATTTAGCTAACATTTGTTAACTATGTTTTTCAGCTTAGCTCAACGCTCAACTAGTTTTCACACACTCCATTGTTGATGTGTTTAAACTGACTCAGGTTAATGGACAGCTTACTGACTTTTGTGAATCATTTCATGTAATGTTCTCTCTCTATCTTCCCACTGAACATAATATATAATCAAATCACAAGAAGTTGAGTTAATTAGGTCTGGGTAAACTATTTGGTTGAGTTTTCCATGTATGCCCTTAAACTACAGAATTATAAAGCGCTTTTCTAGGTACTCAAAGACACCATAGAACAGAAAGCATTATGAACTGACAGACTGACATGACGTGGGGGGGAGGGGGTTGGACAGGAAAAAGCTAGTTTGAAGCGATGGGCTTTGAGTGTTCGTATAAGGCTGGCAGGCTGGTTAAATGTCTGATGTGTACATTATAAACTGATAATTCTGTCAAAAAACAACAAGCTCTGAGATGAAACGGATTCAGTATGCATGCACACTTCTTAGACTACACTTAATATTGTACTATTGCATACTCAAAAGCTGCTTAGAAACAGTCATTAGGAATTGGGACAGAATTACTGTTTTTTAATTACATTTCCTCAATCCAAAACCAGTTTATGATGATCCCCTCACTGGCCAAAAGGGGGCAGTGTTTATCAAGCAATGTGCACTCAGTTCAACTTCAACATATTGAAAAGTTATTTGCGATCAGTGTGGACACGCACACACAAACAGAGGCACACACAAGCACAGTTGGATACCACTGATAATGTAAAGCACATCAGCCTTGCCCTTGCCTTGTCAGAAAAATCATGTCTTATCTCATTCTGCAAATATCGCCTCCGCACAGAGACGGAGGAAACAGAACTCAAGCTGTCATCTCCTCGCCGGCCCACCTGTCCAAACATCAAAACCCCCACAACGCCTTGTCATCAGAAGCCGGGCTTCACCGACATCCGCTCGCAGATAAAGTCTCTCTCATTATTCTTCCCATGTTTGTATTTAGACAGGCAGATGACCACTTGTTCTGTTCAGGGTCTTAATAAAGCTTCTCGGGGGGGGGGGGGGGACGACACATGGCCTTGTTCTTACCGGGCAGCTCACACAAACATATATGCAGAAATACACAGGGGTAAAAAAAGTAGATCTTATACTTAAAGGGGCCCTATTATGCTTTTTAGGGTTTTCCCTTTTCTGTAGTGTGTTATATAGGTTTGTAAATGGTCTGCAAAGGCTAAAATCCCCAAACTCTCTCTCACACACATTCCCCCCCTGCCTGAAACGCATCCATTGGACTCCTTTGTTTACTTCCGTAACATAGTGACATCACTATGTAAAACTTGCACTTCTATTGGCTAGCGCTCCAACACATTGTACATGATAAGCTAACAAGCGGGACATCTCCAAGCGGTTGATTAATAACAATACAGCAATCCAGCTAACCAATCAGAGCAGACCGGGCTCTGTTTTCCGACAGAGGGTGAAAAGAGGTGCTGCAGCACAGACAGTATGAGAAAAATAAAGAGCTTGGTCCTGCATTAAGATTCTTTCAAGTAAAAGAAAACAATGATTGGCCTCTAAATATACTTAAATACCAAAAGTAAAAGTACTCGTAAAGGGCCATTTCAGAATCATAAATAAATGAGTGATTTTTGATGCATCCATGTGTCTATCACAAATGTGTATTACCTTATATACTGCTAGATCTTCACTTATCACATATCAACATTTCTTTATTAGTTGATTTATATTTGATCAGTTAATAATCTGAATCTATAAAGTTACTAAAGATGAAAAGTACACACACACACACACACACACACACACACACACACACACACACACACACACACACACACACACACACACACACACACACACACACACACACACACACACACACACACACACACACACACACACACACACACACACACACACACACACACACACACACACACACACACACACACACACACACACACACACACAGTGCCAGTTGGCAGAGGCTCCAGTCGGCTCTTGTCTGGACGAAGGCTTGAGGCAGGATTTCAGCGGACGAAAGGGAGGACTGGGCAGCTTGCGGTCAGCAGTGAATGGCTCTGCATATCAAATACTGCTTTCATCCAATTCTCTGGCACCCATTTAAGTTTCTCTTCTGCTAATGCCTACACTCCTGTATTACTCAGGCTGTAGATAAACACAGACTTCAATGTTGTCTCCCTCAGTGAAAATTCATATTTATTTAGTTGGTTTGTATAAATATTTGGCCAAAAAGCCAGTTATAAGCTAAAAATAGCTAATGTTTTGGAGGAACAGGAATGGAAAATAGTATTTGTTGCCAAGGATAATGATGGATACATTAAAGAGAATGCTGCATTATACTACAGAGAAAGTTACCTATGATGCATCACAGTTTAAGTGATGAGGAAAAAACGACTTCTTAAACGGGAAGATTTTATTTTTTTAATATATTTTAAAGTTCAACTTTTGTATTTTTTCATAGTTTTTTTATAGATATACGTGAGGTCCAGGTGTTGGATTTCTCTCTGTAGGTACGTTTATCCAAAAGGTAAGTTTATTAAGTATATATACTGTATATATCTTTTAAACAATAAGTTATTTTTGGGTTGTCTTTCTGCTGCAATGAAATTGACCAACTATGTAAATAGCAACAACACTTTAAGTGGCTGATGTATTAGTCTAATATAGAGAACAGTAGATTACTGCTTCATTCAAACATGGGAAAAACGTTTTGAATAGTGAAGGGATGAATGGATGTCTATTATAATTCAATATAACCTTCATGCTGTGGTGACTAATGCTTTTTAATACTGACCTGCTAACATCAAACAACAAATGCATGGGCAAAATAAAACCCATCTGCAGCATAGACGTACTCCGCCTCAAAGATGTTTCACTGACGGATGGTTGTGCTTCACATAAACAACTTATTTACCGGGGTGGTGTGAGGTGATGACATCGGCGAGCTGCTGCTCAGGGACCGGCTCCTGCCTGCTGCCATCTTCCTCCTGGAGTTTATCCACCATGGCGATGACACAGTTGAGACATTTGGCCACATTTGCCCACACCCGGTCCTGAAGGAGCCGAAAACACAATCAGCAGTCAGACCAGAATCCCTGATTAGATCTTTCTCACTCCGTTTCAGAGGAGAGGGGAATCGAGTAAACCAAAATGTGTTTCAAAAACAGTTGAAGCGGCTTAAAGTATAACAAATAACTCCCATATGTGTAAGAAAAAATTGTTTCCATTTGCAGTCTTAATTGGCGTTGTATCCAAAAGGTCAAAAGGAAATGACTGTCTGGGTATTCTAAGATTACTCTCAAAGTATTTTAATTGTTTCCATATTTCTCTTACTTTTCTTGCACTCAAACTGACTGACTAACTGAATTGATGCTTTCACTTTTGTGTGCACGAATATGACAATTTAAATGTGTTTGAGAGTAATTAAGTGGTGGTGTGTATTTCTAGTCTTTCGTGCTTCAAAAATAGTTTGAACATGATAGGGAATTTATTTTAGTGATAATTAGGGCAGAAAACATGTCACACTCCTGCTGTCAGTGAGGCAGATGCTGTGCGCACACGCTAACACACCAACAGTCATACACACTTCATTGAAAAGAATCAGCATGACTTAAGATTCAATGACAAGGTTACCACAAAAATAATCTTCTGCCGGCTGTTTATCTTGAAGAAAATGTGGAAATTACTTTGAGAAAACTCATTAAATTAGAGTAATATCTGGTATACAATCAAGTAATTTAAAGTTTTTGCATGAATGACCTGTCATTACGTTAAAGGTCACCTATTATACTGTTTTACATCAATCTATTATAGGTCTCAGATATATACAAAACATGTCTCTGAAGTGTTTGGCTCCAAACACCAAACAGATCATTGCAGCATCCCATAATCCCATAATCCTGTTTCAGCCCTGTTTCAAAAGTGCTGATTTTCTGTCTGTTACTTTAGATGAAAATAAGGAGCCACTCCCCACGCCCCTCTGAGAGATATTTGGTTAAAAAGAACACAATGGTGCTCTAGGAGGAGATTCAGGTGATAAGGGGGGGGGGGTTACCTTGGTTGGTGATTGGCTAATAGTTACACAAGCCAAAAACATTATGACATCATAAAGTGGCCAAAATCTGATCAGCTCATTTTCAGACAGGTTTTTATATAAATGGATCAGGACAAAAAGTGAGCGAATCTTTTTACACAGAGGGGACACAGGTTTATGTATAAAATACGTGAAAACGTGGATTTTGCATAACAGGTGACATTTAAAGCCTTAAAAAAGTGTTCACGCTCACCCATTCCTCCTCGTCGTACTCTTTATGGTGCGGTATGGAGTCTTGGTGCTTCAGTGTCCCTCCTTCTCCTCTGGTCGTGGTTTGTGACGCCTCCACGTTATTACACCCCGCGGGGCTGTCAGTGATGGACGTGGCCGGGCTGTGGCCGGGGAGTCCCTGGACCGGGCTCTGGTTCTGGTCGCTGCCCTGGTGGATGTGGCCTTGATGCTGGCCCCCCTGCACCGGGGTCTGCTTCTGGTTCTTGGAGACATACCCTGGCCGCGCTGCATGCAGAGCCAGCAGAGCACTGTTGACCAGCTCATCTTTAAGTGTGTGAACAAATTGTTCTGTCTGTAGCAAAGAGGGGAATAAAGAGAGAGAGATACTGAAAGTTATTGCGAGGAAAAAACCACAGAATAAAATATAGGCGTTGGAAAAGCAAAAGAGGCAGAGTGGGGATGGAGAGAGATTGTCACATTGGCAGGGTGAGTGGGTGGAAGAACATACAGCGAGATTTATATACAGAGAAAGTGAAGAGAAATAAGGAAAAATGAACACTGCCGTTCACCATGAAGTAGCTGCTCTCCATTACTGCAGCACAGCCGGTGAGCAACAAAAACAGCAACAAACAACAAACAATTCAATTACTCGTCATCCAGCCTGCTCCTCCGAGGAGCGCGCCTCCTTTGATCTCAAATTCACCAGCTACTCTAAGTTGATGATGATCCCGGTACCAAGCAGCCTGACGCTCGCAGCCACCACTGCGTAAAAAATGATAAGGGCTCTCAAGAGTAATTGAGTTAGCACTGCAATAAGCAATTGTATTACCACCACAGTCTAACAAAACATGAGGCAGACACTCCATGAACAGAGACTGCTGAGGTCAATGCAGACATATATTTGCCTCATCCTTTTTCCTGCGTGCTATCTCCCTGATGTGAAGAAAGCAGCGAGCTAGTTGAGACTGCCAGACGTTGAGGAGATAGATTAGTCAGCACTGCAGAGAAATAAATATCCAAGTGAAGGCCAGAGCAGCCTGTCCCAGTACGAGAGCAGTGTGTGTGGAAGTCATAAGGAAGTGATTTTGAGATTTTTTTAGCTTGTCCTTAAAATGAAGCAATGTCAACTTGTGACTGCTTCTAATGTGCTGGATAACCTGTCAGCACTTTAGCAAAGGAGTGATTTCCACTTCTTTGATTGTGTTATTTGCGTAGTTTTTCCATTACTCATCCAACTATTCAGGGTAACATTAGAAAAATGCATAAAGCTTCAAAAGAACTGGAATAGAACAATTATATTTAATTCTTCTAATAGACGACCATACAGGGAATCACTAATCATTCTTTTTGACGACACTGAAGGTCCGCAGCTGGCTCTGTTGAAGTGAAGAAATAAAGTTCAACAAGGAAGATCTTTACACACATTTAGATTTGTTTTCCATTGTTTTCAGAATGTATGCATTTTCTCCCTGATCCAATTGTCGCTGTCCCTTATATTAAAAATTCTAACATCATCATTATATTAAACGAATACAATATAACAATCTTTCTGCTTGTGTTTCTCGAGCCAAGCGGGGGCATCAACATGCTCTTGGAGAGTATCCATCATATACAGTAGACATATACAGAGGTACATACCTGTAAAGTGAGACCTTTTGTTCATTTGTAATCTCTGTAAAATGTTTAGTTCCTTCCCTCTCTCTAATTGATGTAATATATATCAATACGTTTGCACATCACCATTCATACAGTACATTCAGCGCTGTTCTCTTTCTCTTCAGTTCAGAGGTAGGTTCCGCTTGTTGCTTGTTCAAATTGTTAAACTCAATCAAGTAGAAACTAGGTGTACAAAATATTCAGGAGGTTTTAATTGCTCAGTAGCCAACTATTTGCAGAGTTATCCCATCATGATCGTTTCTGTGCCTCTTGCCTTGTTTCAGTTCATTTATACAGTTAATGAGAAGTAGTCAAGGCTGATTTGAATTGGGCTTTTAGTCACCAGTGATGATCTCCACTGACATTAAAGCCTCTCTGAAATCCGCCAAGGCTGTTCTGTTTCAATAACGTACAATAATGTTTGTATCAGCTCTAAAATTGAAATGGTTATTTTCTGGCACACATTAAACCCTTCCGCGTAGCTTCATGCAAATGGAGCCTGTAGTTTTTGCGCAATCCTGCTAAAAACAACAAACTTTACCACAAACATAGCCTCTTTGGGAGAAGTAAACAATGATGATTCAAGGACGATTCACTTCACTGAGTTTATCTTGAAGATTCTGTGTTCAGGACTTGTTTTTATATGAACTAAACACTTGTACCATCACCCACCTGCTGGCTTCACTCTGTGGGATCATGACCTATCTGCTCTCTTCATACTGACCTATGCTTAACGAAGACACTTAACATCAGTGGAGTCTACACTTCCACTTGATCTTTTCCTATTTAAACTAACACAGACTTGTTTCTTCTGTAACTTTGAACACTTTTCACAAATCTTACTCATTAGAGCTGAGAAGAAGCTCCGCACTTACTTTAAGAGAAAATGTGACACTTTTCCTCTCATAATGCTACTACATTATACATTCTGGTTTAGCTGTTCTGCTCTTGACTTAAAATAATATTAAGGCCGTTTCCCAGCCATGAGATTAATGTTTGAGCAGAGAAAGCAAATTATGACTACATGTAAAACACCCAGTATTTCATTCATATCCATTTTAATTGCCTTGCATGGATCCAAATGAGTTCCATTACAGTAAGTCGATGTGTGAGAGTGGAAATCTATGGACAACACTGTGTATGTAATTGCTTGACAACATTCACTTTGCTCTAACACTATTGCGTGATGCACACAATCGTACACACAGAAGTAGACATTATTTTAAAGATACAAATGTCCAAATGACTTTAAAAATGAGCCGAGCTTCATTTAGTAACCACGACACTTAACTGGAAGTCAAAATGTAAATTCATATTCAAATTAAACTCTGCTTATCTGACCTCAATGTTAATTTGCAATCTATGAAACCATGTATTATTCATGATCTATTCTTGGATGAGTGAACAAAGCCACACATTGTAGTTAAAACAATCTGGGTCTTATTTGCACTTCATAACCCAAATGTCACAGAAGTCATGTGTTTGACGATGACAGAGCTCATACGGTAACTTTTTTATGAATTTCTTTCTCATTACCAACAAAAAGCAATCACATTTCCTAAAGACACAGAAAGTACCGAGGCTCGTATCCTCTAAGACAAGGATCTGCAGCGAAGTGCAGAAAACATTTTAATGATTCACTGTACCGCAAGATCCATATAGAAACTGTTCAAAGCAGAAGATCAGAGGTGCACTCCTTTGGGTAAGGGAGGGAAGCATTGCAGAGTCATTCTCTTTCCAAGGCTAAACCAAAGCAACTGTGCTCCTCCCCGCACAAAAACTGCTCAACAGTAGAGCTCCTCCACACCTACCTGTTTTAGAGATCTGAAACGCTCCACATCCCTTGGGAGGAATTCTGTTGCTAGTCTTTCTTCAATATATCTGCTGATGTGATCTTCACTGAGCAGAAGTGCAAGTCAGAAAGAGCCTCTGTGGACTCCTACTGTGAAAAATAAGTTACATTTGATCTAAAAAACAGGCAAACTGTAGAAATCTATTCACCTCGAATGGTTTTACCTAGAAGCATGAGAGAATGTTGTCCGAGTTAAAAATAGAGCCTTTCCAGTCAATGTAAATTCACTGGAGAAGTGATGGGAGGCTGGATGGGTAGAGCTGGTCAGAGTCCAAAAGCACTTGGCAGTGAGGACACTTACTCAATATTGCGAGAATGACCTCTATACACCATATAATTTAACATAATCATGCATAGACCATCAAACCACAACTATTCCCAGTTAACCAGTGGGACGGAGACACATAACTTATCCTAGGACACAGATGGAGGGAGGGGGGACGCCTCGAAATGTCACTGTGATTATCATCAGAGTGAAATAATTATCATCATCAACAGAATCATCTCCATGTAGAGAGAAGGAACAGCGCATCTGTCGGACTTTTATCAGAGTGCCGAGGAAAAGTGTTCTGGAGTGAAAGAGTGCATCGAGTCAGGCGGTCTGAACCAGGAAGGAGAAAGTGAGAGGCAGTGAGCACTTAATAAAAAATAACCTTACATGTACATCTTATTTGTATTTGTATTCATCGTTGCCCGACTCTCTGAAGGTGGAATTTACTATTTTATTAAATACACTTTAGAATCACTCAGTGTTTCCGCCTTACCAGGGCTGATAGGGTGTCCACTCGGGGGGGGGGGGGCGGGGGCTTGAATTTTGAATTGAGCCGTCCCTTATAGATACTATCTCTTTACGTTAGTGAGCCGGATCATTTGACTCGGCTCTCTTAAAGCGCCGGCTGTTTCGCCTCCCAAACGGCTCTTCATGTTACCACAGTTTACCACGGAGCCTCAGTTTCGCCGCTGCGAGGCTCCGGCGCTCGCAGTGCAAGCGCATGCTCCACTAGCATGCTCCACTTGCCCCTTGATTCTAGTCTTTATGATAAGCTAAGCTAACAAGCGGCTGTCTATAGTCTCATTTAATGCAGAGATATGAGAGTATAACGGAGCTTCGTTTAAACTCTAAAAGTAAATAAGCACATTTCCGGAAATTGTCAAACTATTCCTTCAATTCTTCAAGTGTGATCATGCGTTAACAAGTCCACAAAGATGTCATTGTGAATGCAAACGCAGTATTTTTGTGTGTCTGTAAATAAAAAAAGACAGAATTTTGTGATTGATGATTGAATGTGAAGGAGGAACTACTAATATAATCGTGTGATGTTATTACTGATTCAAATCGTTGGGGCTTGAAGAGAGTTGTCACTTGAACATCATCTTTTAAACACACAGAAACAGTTTCACACCAGCACCCTTCTGATCCACACACACATATACACAGATTTTAATCAGAGAGCAGCCCTGTTAGTGCTGACCAGGCCAGGGGTTTACTTGGCCAATGTGTGCGTGTCTAATCAAGGATGAGAGCAAGTGGTGACAGAGCGAATGTACCAATTAAGCGGGCTGATTGGGCTCTATTCCACTGTGGCAAAAACAATCTCTCCCACAACAGATTGCAATCTGACAGCACCAGATGTAATTCATTAATTATACTGATAAAAACGCCTCAACTCCATAAACCTCAATGCTGCTTTTCACTTTTGTTAGTTTGGCGTTTTTATGATGAGTTACGGATATTTTCCTGAGGTTGTCTGTTTAACGGTGCATGTGTGTGAAGCAACTGCTGGAATAAAAGTTTTAAAGTTATTTTGAGAAAACAAATGTTTGCTATGAAAGTAGCAGAGTAATATTACCAGATCTGGTATTAAGTCCGGATAACTCCTCCGAGAGGTTAAACATTGAGAGTGTCGCAGTCAATTTAGTCCTATACATACACCTCATTGAGACTCTACCAGGAAAAACGGTTAAAAGTTATATGCTTTGAAGCAGATAATGAAGTCGATTTTTGCGCTAAGTTTGGGTTTAAATGCACTCACCGCCACTATTTCATTTAATAGGCTTTTCATGCTGACAAAGTTTGGTGATGTGTCCGAGAATAAAGAAGTTTTGTTGCAGCTGCTTGAGGCCAAGAGGAATTAAGGGACAGTTCAGATGGAAGTGAGGGTGTGTGTGAAGGGGTTTGGGACTGCCTACCTTGTCAGAAAGGTTCTTGAGTGCTTCCCTCAGTCCAGAGGAGGAGTGCTCCTGGGCGGCCTGGAGGAGCTGGTCCGCTAAGATGCTGATGAGCGGCTGGAGGAGGCTCACGGTGCTGAGGACCTCCTGAGCTTTGGCTGTGTGCTCGGGGGAGTAGTAGATACACTGGTAGGCAGTGCTGAAGCTGTGGCGGAGGAAAAAACACATACATTAAGATTTGACAGCAGCTGTAGTTTCATGGTCATGTACTGAAATGATATGAAATACACATGAAAGTGACCCCAATCTGATTTAAAAAGAACTGGGCCACACTTGGTTGTAATGAGAATGTAGACATACAATGCTGGACAGAAGCTCCTCATATGTTTGTTTAGACAACTCCTGCTGGTTTTCGCAGTGTCCACTTGCCATCGGCGTTTGCCAAAACTAGCAGAGTAGGAAGAGACAGTATTTGATATCAAACAAGCTCCAAGCTGTACTGCAGCATTCACTGGCTGACCTGCTCCATCTGGGTGCAAGATGACACAAAAAGATATCCAAAACACACACAACTGATCAACAACAGGTTTCACGTTTATTCCCCATACACCACCACCATACATACTGTAGCATCTCTAATAAGGGCTGCTAATGTATAATGGCATTTTAAAATTATAACATTGCTGTGATGGAAGATATGAAAAATTGTTCTATTAGAAAAGCAATTATCTCTATGCCTATGGTGCATATAATGGACGTGATGCACCATGTCTAGTTGATAAAACACCACCAACCTACACCTGTATTAAGCCTAAGTGCCCTCCTGTAAATAACAAACACAACCTTCCCTGACAACGATCAATTGCCTCTAATTGTATTTGCCTTTCATCACAGGTGTAAATCAGTTCCTGACCATAGAGATCAAATGAAACACAGCAGCGCTCTGGAGCTTAAAAAATGACACCTCTTATAGTTATCTAGCAACAGAATAAAAGCTCAACAAACAACTCTTTATTCATTTGATTTAGAGTAGTTGATTATCAAGTACACAATGTCAAATGGCTATTTTCTGTTTAGAGGTCAAGCAATGAGAAACAGACAAATAGGGGTTGTTATGGTTCATTAAAGAGGCCCTATTTTGCCTTTTGGGTTTTACTTTTCCTATTGTGTGTTAGGTTTTTGTGCATGTCAATGGTCTGCAAAGACTAAAATCCACAAGTTCACACAAGAGGGAGTTTCTCCCTCGTAAACACTTCCCCCTGCCTGCCACTATGTAACACTGGTGCTTCTATCTGCTATCAAACACATTGTATTTCATAGGACAAGGGGTGGAACATCTCAAAAAGCAAATGACCACAACAGAGCCAGCCAGCTAACCAGAGCCGGCCAGCTAACCAATCAGAGCAGACTGGGCTCTGGTTTCAGACAGAGGGTGAAAAGAGGTGCTGCAGCACAGGCAGTATGAGAACAATTTAACACTTTTTGAACATGTAAACATGTCACAGTAGAGGCACAACATCTAAAATCTAAATCTGAAAATGAGCATAATATGGCCCCTTTAACACTTTGTTATGGTGCACTCTGAGGTCACTACATTATGCATCTTCAAAATGTATAGCAGCAGCGCTTTCCAGGTACCCAGCCTGAACTGTCAAATTGGACCTGCAGTCCAATGTCAACCCATTTTCCCTTTATGAATAATTAATACCTTCTTCATTTCCAGGGAGCTATTTAATCTCAGACAAAACACCTTTTGTCAGTTTCTAGATTCAGGGCAAATCACTCCAATCAAACATTCTCCTCGGGTAAAGTTCCCGTGACTTTCAATGAGTTTCCGCTGACTTCCTGCCATCAGATGTAGCGTGGAGCGCGGCAGTCATTTGCAACCCTCCCAGCTAGTTTAGAGTCAGCTCTGCAAGCCTCTATGTAGGCCAGACCCCAGAGCCACATCCTAAGGCATAATTGACATAAGAGAGAGAGCGAGAAAGGAAGGGAGGGGCACACACAAAGAGCTGGCAGAATACAGTATTCTCTGCAGTGCTGCTAATATTTTCACTGAGGAAAAAAGGGCTTCTTGTGTCGAACAGCACTACCTGATTTATCCATAAGTGTGAAAATCTGAGACCATAAGAAATGAGGTGTATTAGGTACTAGCCACTAACTAAGTCTTTGACCGGCTAAATTTAACATCTTGGCCTTGTCATTACGGCTAATGAGCTCCCCGGAGGACTATCACCCACAAGCTCAAGGCTAATCAAAGGAATCAGTAAGTGAGAGAGACACAGGGCAAACACCAACATGTATACGTGCACACTTCTGTTATCCCAACTTCTAAAACCGTACCTTCAAATGCTCGGATTTCAGCCACAGAGAATACCATAATTGAATAATTTACTGCAACAAAGTGAAGTCTGTAAACCCGTTTCATCCCCTGTGAGCTTACATTCGTCTTGTTACATTACACTGAACTAAAGAGAACCAAATCCTGAAGGACTGCAACAATTCAGATACTCCAGAAAGGAGGCAAAGGAGAAAGTTGTTGGAAGAGGACAATTGCTTCAGCGACTGAGATTCAATAACAGCCCTGTTGACTCATAAGTACAAATCCAATCCCATTAGGGAGCCTATGCAGGCAATAATGAATGTTGGGACTTGCCACCTGATGCTAGACGACAGAATTGATCCTCACTAAGGCTGGCTGTAGCGAGGAGCTTTAATTGTCTCATCAACATTGCTGTCAGTCCAAATGGGTCCACCCAGGCGGCAAACCATGAAAAGGTAAAACAGCAGAAATCTGTGACTGCAAACCTGATGAGAGGCCAAAGGGGATGCGTTTCATACGACCATCTGATTGTCATTCACAGGCTTGGGAATGTTTTCTATCCCTGATGTAATTTGGGAGTGCTGTGTGCCAAGTTTCTTTTAAAACATGGTCCCAATAAAACAGGGGTTGGACAAAAAAATGAACAACATAATCCAATACTACATACTACCTTTGTGAAACTTATAAAAAGTATATTTAGTTGAACTGTAAAGGGGGTGATTCAACATATGATTGATATATACTCATAAAAGGCCTCCTCTTTCACAAATACTTTACTCATGTTCAAAGGAGCTCCCAGAAAAAAAGGAATACGAAAAGCGTATTTACCATTTGTTTGAAAACAGAACTGTTTGATTTGTATGCATCAGCATATCAATGCAGTTTCCATTTGATCAAACCATTGTGAGCGTTTGATTTCAACAGATAATGTTTGCCTTGTAGCTCTATATTATCTGGAATGATCACAAAGAAAGCGGAAAAACCTTTGAAAATAAAATAAAAGGTTGGATGGCTATTAGTAGTATACGTCTGCAGATTCCTTTAAACAGCAGGAGCACGCATTTATTATTGTTCATTGATATTCATCATGTTATGTCAGCCATTTGTCCTGCAACTATGTAAAGTTTTAAGTTTGCAAGCAAGTTATGAATATTTATGTGTGTGCCTATAGACCTAAGAGACTAATTAACTCTCCATGATAGAGTGCTTCAGGAGAACTGCTCTTCTTGTTTTTCGCTCAGAAAACAAACTGACACTTGTCTTTGGAGTGTTTTAAACTTAACGATGCACAAGTTCAATTTGACATGCTGCATGTGAAATAAACATAAAAGAAACTCTCGCATGTAGGCAGACTTATGAGTGGAGATTTCAGTTAGATTATCTCAAACAAGAGCTACAAGAGATGAAAAAGTAGTTTTTCTGCAGACTGTGCAAAACTGCAATACACAGTGTACTTAAAGGGGACCTATCATGCAAAATGCACTTTTGTACGTCTTTTATACATGAATATGTGTCCCCGGTGTTCCAGGGAACTCACCAAGTGTCAGAAAACACAACCCTCTCTATTTTCCTCCATACCCAAATCTCTAAAAAAGGGGCTGCAACGGATCTGATCAAAACTGATCCAGATTTGAACACTGTCCTGACGTCAGGACGGTGGCGCTACGGCTATTGGGCCAACTCCACCAATCAGGAGGAGACAGCCACGGCCATTGCCGTTCGAAAGCGCTGGAGACGCTGTAGTACATATGCCAGGCCAGTAGATGGTGCTGTTCTCACTGAATCTGCCCTTGCTAAAACAGAGCTAATAAATGTCAAATTGAGCAAAATGAGGCATGGCTAAAATGCATGATCTGTTTGGTATTTTGAAAAAAAAAAAGTATAAATATGCCTTATATAGGTATGGTCCTACACTATATTATTCAAATATAGCATGATAGGTCCACTTTAAATTATACATGAGGAACCATTATCACATTATTCTTACAGTGACCAGCATACTGTACCTACAGTACAGCTGCATGCACGCTAATAGCAAACAGTGCACTGTGCATGGTACTCCCAGGTTTTATGATATTTTGGTAACACACAAACCCTTGTAGTTGTGTTTTACTGACCTGCAGACGAATCCAATAGTAATATTCCGATAATGGCACTCATTTCAGGTTTCAGAAAGTCAATTTTAACATCAGATTTATATTAGCATCTCTCAACCAATACAGCCTGCAGGAACAAATACCTTCACTTTTAGCTGCATAACTACCTATAAAGGATTGCATTTCATCAAAGGTCCTTAATTTGTGTGACACTTTGTCGAACTTTCAATACATGTTCCAGATCTTCATTTTAATAACAGCCTTGGTTTGTTATAGAAAACTCATTATTGCACTTTTTAGTTCAAACAGCAAACTAATGGTCCACCCAGAAAATGTGTTTGGTCCCTGTAGAGAAAGCTGTGAAGTTATTGGTGCATTTAAGCTAACTGAATGCAACCACTTTAGACTCCAAAGAAAATAGTGAAGTATCAGAAACAAACAATAGAGAATGCTGTGGGATATCTCTCATGATCAAAACCAATAATTCAACCCATTATAATTGCAACTCTCTTCCTCCTGTGAGAGAACATTGCTTTCCTCTCACTGTAGGTGAAGCTCCTCCAGAATCTATTACATGATGTCTGTACGTCATTATGAGGCGAGCAATACATTTTAAAATAATTGCTGCCGTACCCCAACACACTCACTTATAATGTATGATAATGGAATTTTTGTAATCCCCCTCATTTCCATGTGCACCCTGGGAGTGCCACGCGCCTCCAGCCATGAAAATACTGAAGGTGTGCTGCCAATCCCTCTGCACAATGCATGCACAGTGCACATGACTGCGCTTTGTTCCTGTACTTTGATTCGTGAAATGATGTCCCATGGCCTCCTATAATTCAAGTTTGACACAGGAAAAACCTCCATGAAATAGGACCTCTCCATGTGTGGTGCACCGGTTCATCAGGTGAATTTGAGATTAAAAGGAGACTAAAAGATTACTGTAACTAACTGTGTGTCCATGATGAACTTCCTCTTGGTCTTTCTAAATGATCAATGGGAATTGGTTATAATAGTAATGAGAGGGAGAGAACCGCTGGGCCCAGAGGCCTAATTAAGACAGCATCTCCGCGCATTTGCTAATTAATAGTGGAGAGGAAATTAATGAAGAGCTTGTGGCGTGCTGCTGACAGCCAGCAGGAGTAAAATGCAGCTACGTCAGCAGAGAGCCCTGCAGCACACCAGGTGACGGCCAAAGCCTCTTTCGTCATTCAGACAGCACACTGTAATCACGGCTCTTACACCGGGACACTACCACATACCCACAGTAAAAACACACAGTCGCTATACAGTATAGATACATGATCTGATCTCAAACCAGCTTATTTTTTCTGCCAACTCCATCTGCCGTTGAAACCTCCACCGGGCACTGACTCACATCAGTTCTCAGAGTATCAGCCAAAGCTTTCCTCAGTTCAGTCACAAACAAGAAACCCTGATTTGAGACCAGATAAGCCTCAATGCGGCTGCCAGCACCAGAGCTCACAGACCTGGAGCCGGCAGAGGACTAACAAGCTGCTGTCCATCAGCATGGAGCCCAGACACTGCCAACGTCCGGCGTCTGAAACACACACACACACAGTAATCCTGCAAGAAAGTTATTTTGTTGGACAACATGCTGCTAGTCACATTAAATCTGACCATTGGCCCCAAGAGACATGCGATGCAGTTTCCACCACTCTCTGTGTCCCAGAAATGTGTCATTCGGCAGTTCTGCTTGACCAGGAGGCCTGTGGAAATTACACAGCTTCCTTCCTCTCTGTAACAGTGGACAGATTTTAACAACACATGTACAGAAGAGCTCTACTGCACAGCTTCTGCTCCAACTAAATACTAAATACAGCTGACCTCACAAACAGGCACCTGTCTGACAATATACTGAAAAAAACAACACACACGTTAAAAATACACTACTGTCTGAATCCTACTTCTATACATGCGCAATAATAACACAGACATCAGCAGTAGAGGTAGGAAACAATTTGGAACCAAAGTGTGTTGCAGATTATCTGAATAATTCAAAAGAGGCTGTTAATGAGAGATTAAGTCACATCAGCAAATCCACAGCTTCATCTCGGGTTCAATTAAAAACGGATACAAATCCAGTGACTTTTAAAACATCCATTTAAGTGGGACTGCTTGCATTAATGAAAGATAAATGGGCCTGCCCTGAGTGTACATGAGCAAGGCTTCTGGAGGAATACTAAGTGTAGTTATTGATTAAGCTCTTTCCTGGCCCATCCTGAGAGACAAACTACATCACAGAGTCTGGTCATTGCCAAGTTTGTCCAATGCAGGTTTTTAAATGGATCTGGAAATAACCCCTCTTCCGCTCTTCTAGTGTCCATGGAACAAAGATGAATAGCTCTTTTATAGCCCTCCTGGTAACACCTCTGTGCTCAGGTTTTCCTTTTTACCCTTCCCTCAATCCTCTTCCATCTTCTCTTTGATGAATTAATATCACATTGAATGGCCAAGGCTCACATCTCGCCGATTGTTCACCTTTTAATCAAATGTGATTACAAAAGGCTGCCTCAGATGGGCAAAGAGACACCCTGGGAGAAGTGTAGAGTGCACACACACACACACACACACACACACACACACACACACACACACACACACACACACACACACACACACACACACACACACACACACACACACACACACACACACACACACACACACACACACACACACACACACACACACACGAAAAAGGTTTCAATTCCCATAATATAATGTAAGTCAATCTTTAACAATTAGCATGAGCTGCTCCCTTTTGATTAATTTAAGGTGTTTTTTCAGCTGGATCCTATTTTCCAATGTTTTGGTGTCTAAATCATTAATGTGCGTTGTATATGCTTCAAAACGTGCACATTATCTGTTAATGTTTTATTTCATATTCATACAAACGTGTCTGTGTTTTCCCTCACATAGGCTAAAACGATGATACTGTATCCTTGTTGAGAATATACTGTAACTTCATGCACTTTATCTACTCTTTGCACTTTGTAGTTGGATGAAAACTGCACTTCGTTGTACTATGTTCAATAACAATAGAGTTGAATCTTATCTTATTTATTCTAACCTCAGATAAGCTATAATTTCTGCGCAATTAAGTGACTCAACCGAACTTGTGCACGTCTACAGAGTGCACACAGTGTGAATGTGAAGTAGAGTACTTCACATTCACACACACAACTGAACAAAACGATAATCAGGTCCTTCTAGAATAAATATTAAGTAATTTAGTGCATGCATATTAAAACTGAATTAACCATGAAATAATGAATGTTACATATTGAAAGTAAACACACCTTTATTACAGTAGCCACTGCAGAATCAGAGAGAAACTCAGTGTATTCCCATTTCAGTCAGACAACTCACGTGTTTCTTAATATGTTTATTAGAAGCAGCATATAGTTTGAGTTTGGCGTCTAGGCTCGGGCCTCATCACTCCACAGATTTACAAAGAACATTGAGTGATGATTAGATAACTATCCCCTGAGCCTACAGGTGGAAGCTGGGGTGGTGGTGGGGCAGGCGAGTAGCAGCAACATGAAACACAGCAGCAGGAACATGAACGTAGCATTAGCAAGTGAACACAGCAGCAGCAGCATAGCGAGGCAGAGGCAGGAAGACCTGGCAGCTTAAATAGAGCGGCATGTTTAGGAGAATGTGTTTGGTTGGTTGTAAGAGGGACGAGGTGCGTCACGTGTTAATGTATGATTGGTGCTCGAGTTGACTGCCTGAACTAGCTCGCAGGCTTCGCCCCATTTCTGCCGATGACTGACAAATGATAAGACTCAGCGTAGGCCGCAGTCAGTTAGCCAGGCGTAAAATTGGAAAATTTAAGCTACAGTGAGTCATTAGCTAAGTCAAATATGAAACACAAAGCTCTGTCTCCCCGGAGAATTCTTTCTGAAGTCTAATCTCTCGTTCAAAGAAAAATGATTTCACTTCAGTGGATTCTCCAAAATGTGCTAATCTTATCATATTTCATGCTAGCAGATAAAACTGACCATCTTCAGCACTTGTGCACTTTAGCGTAAAGATATCTTTATTTTTTATTATCAGCACCCCCCCCCCCAAAAGTATTTTCCAATCAACTTATCCATTTCATAGCCACACCTCAGCCCTCTCCATCTTGCCTCTCCTCCCCTCTTTCTTGAGCTGCAAACTCTGTAACTAATTGGATCTGGCACGGTCTGTAATGACTTTGCGCTCTATGGGGAGCTTTGGGAAAAATCACCCTTCATTTCTTCTGGCATCACTCAAGTGACCACATACTGAACTCCAGTGACATATACCTCCGCCTGCATCTAAAGGGCAAAGACAGCAACATTCACAGGATACTGCTGATCTCAGGTCTGAGGAAGTCGTATGGACGAGTCTCCCAGAGTGCACTTTCTGTCATTGCATGTGAGCACACAATACATTTATCTTTGGGTCTACAGTATGTTTGTATAACACAATCATAGTAGCATGGTCTCATTCAATTTATTAAACCGTAGGCATTTGTGGAGCAAGCGATTTTTGGTCAGTGGATGAAAACACACACAAGACATATTTTCTCCATCAAGCAGACGGACCAAACATGAACATATACAATATCAAAAACGCTATCTAGTCTGCTTAAAGTATATCTCATTTCAATTAAGAGAAAAAGGTGAAACATTTGGCCGGAGTGATATTTGCATATATAGATTCACCAGTTTTTGGTTCAGCTGCATATCTGATATTTATTTTAGTAACAATACAAGCAGCGATCTTACCTTAGAAGATATATATATATATACATTCTTTACATAAAAGTCTGATTATTTGTTTTTTTAATTGCTTCTTAAGAGCTAACTCTAGGTGCATCTTGGATGTAGCAAAATGGGTGGCTCCGCTTTAATATTCATTTTCCGGATGGAGGAACACCCGCACAGAGGAACTTGTGACTCACCACACCTTTTCCATCATGTCTGTAGCCTCCGGTCAAGCTGTTCCAGTCTCAATTGAACATGGCTTGGCATTAAGTAACTGTGTGGGCTTAGAAAATCAAGTCCATAGGCCAGGGACAAATTTGTCTGCCACTATCAAATATACCCAAATTGAATTATTTTGTCAATGAAAGCCTGTTTCCACCTCAGCATGTGAACTGTATTAAATTACCCATGCTCCCTCTAAACACCATGGTGTACAGGTTAAGGTGATTTCCTCCTACCTTTTTTTCTCCGATTCATATCTGCTGAGGAGACGCTGCAGACCGCCACACTTGAACCCCTGGAAATGGGCTGCAGGCGCGCCCACGGTGACAATGTCATAAAAAGCATCTGTAAAGAAAGAAAATAAGGTTAATTGAATTTACAAGAGTGAGAGGAATAAGTCAAGTGAAGTTATTCATTATTATTGAAGTTGGTAATGCAGCAGTGAAAATAGAAATAACACAAGGTCCAAAACACACACAAGGCAATTAAATACAAATAGAATAAAAGGCAAAGCCAAGTTACCTTAAATGTTCTTTATTTGAAAGCAAAATGTATTTAACATGGTTGGATGGTATTGCTTATAGTTTATGTTGCTGTTAGAGTTTAGCGGTGAAATGTCTGGGGGTATAAAAGAGTGTTTGTCTATTTAGGTTTTTGCAAGTGGGAACCAGAAGGCAACGTCTTAAAGAGGCCCTATGTTTAGGGGTTCCCTTTCCTGTTGTGGGCACGTTAATCTGAAATCAACTTAATGGTCTGCAAATGTCTTTCCCTATAGTGTGTTATTTCGTTTGTTGTGCATGTAAGGGTTTCTCTCCCACACACTCCCCCCCTGCCTGAAATGCCTTCATTGGACTTTCTTCGCTATGTAACACTTGCGCTTCTATTGGCTAGCGCTCCAACACATTGTACGTGATAGCCAATCAGAGCAGACTTGGCTCTGGTCTCAGGCAGAGGCTGAATAGCACGGACACATTTGAGAAAAAAATAAGATTTCTGAGGCGTTCATTATGTCTTGATGTAGCGCTGGTCCCACGTTGAACCATAAGGACGAGCAATGTCACAGCGCTTCATTTTAATTTGCACACAGCCGTCACAAAGTAAATAAACACTTCACTGACTGCTTTTCTGTAGTGTGTTATATAGGTTTGTAAATGGTCTGCAAAGGCTAAAATCCCCAAACTCTCTCCAGAGGGAGTTTCTCTCCCACACACTCCCCCCCTGCCTGAAATGCCTTCATTGGACTTTCTTCCGTAACATAGTGACATCACTATGTAACACTTGCGCTTCTATTGGCTAGCGCTCCAACACATTGTACGTGATAGCCAATCAGAGCAGACTTGGCTCTGGTCTCAGACAGAGGCTGAATAGCACGGACACATTTGAGAAAAAAATAAGCACTTTTTAAAGAATAAAGCATATAAATATGTCGCAAAATACAAATATGAACCTGAAAATGAGCATATTAAGGCCCCTTTAATCTCTGAGTGCAGACAGACACTTCTGTTGAGTAATTTTGAAACTGCTACAGAACGTGATCTCCTTTGTTTATCTATTGTTCGGTTTGAGATTGAGAAAAGCATACAACAAAACAAAGTCATCAGAGACCTGTCAAGACGTGTTTTATCAACAGTTAGTGACATTATGTGAGGATTGTGTCAGTATTCATAAATATGCCATGCAGCAGTTCCGGGCTTTATGCAGCTTTAAACTTGAAATGGTAAAGTTGCTTGGTCTAGTTTCATTCGTAAGCTACACATTACTTATGAAGCCAACAGATACATCATATTTACGGACAAATAAGAAGCATGACATTAATCTGCTTTTACCACCAGTAAAGTTTCTTTTAGATATTCATTTAAGTTAAATATGACTGTGTCTGTATGGCTCTATAACTACAGTTCTATACTATAGGCGTTCTTTATGTCTTGATGTAGCGCTGGTCCCACGTTGAACCATAAGGACGAGCAATGTCACAGCGCTTCATTTTAATTTGCACACAGCCGTCACAAAGTAAATAAACACTTCACAGGCAGACTGCAAGGCGGACACAGAGGTGCTTACAACAGGCCTGGTTTTGAATGAGTAATAGATGAAGCAGACAATTAACTCAGAAACAAAAATGAGTAGGGAGGGGGGGTGAACTGGGGTTTATCGGGGTGAATATTTTGGTTTGTTTTAAAGCCAGGTCAGTTAATGAACACCTCTGGGAAAACAACAGTGCACAGCTCCGACCGAAGGAAAACAAGGCTTGAAAAATCTCAGAAAATATAAATTAATGACATAACACAGCTCCAAGTGTTGCCACAGTTATGGGAAGACATTGTGGCCAAAAGCCTCCCGTCCCCCAGCACCACCACAACAGACCGAATGGAGGTTTGATCCGGGGGCTTCGCTACTGCCCACTGCTTCTTCCATTAATTATCCCTCCGCTCGGCCATGAGGCTCCCTGTCCGCCACACTTTGGGCCCCCGGAGTTTTCTGGATGTCCAAGTCCCCCTTAATTGGTTCTCCCACAGCAGTACACTGGAATACAATGGTTGGTTTCAGAACATCAAGCACGGAGACCAATTTGTGCTCAATTTGCTGGTTTCCCTCTCTACACCACGCTTTTCTCAATACATCAACAACAGAACAAGCTGTTAGAGACAGTTTCTCTCTGAAAGAGGAAAATTGATTGCAGCAGTGAGTGGTTATAATTCATACTTAACCAATTAAACGGTCCTGTTTAACAAATTACAATACATCCTTTTTGACCCAAATGAGTGCTGAACAATGCTTTCAGTTCAGCTTTGCCAAGCAGAGATTTTTAGGCTGGAAATATTTTTGTCATTTTGGAGATAGAAGAGAGCCATTTCGCAGCAAAAACAAATGAATACTGCTTGGAGCTCTAAAGTGTATTTTTTCCCCCGGTTTCCATTTCTTGCCGATAATCAATAGACAAAATGAAAATGAATGGTTCAGCGTTGTTGAGTGGATTGCATAGCCAAACTCAAGGAAATGCATCACTTCAGAAAATCAAATGGAACAATAGAGCAATTGACTACAGTTGGAAACTGAGACGATTACGAAGCGGGTTTCATTATTTCCTGTGCCTGACTGATTGCAATCATTTATTCCATGTTCTTTTGCCCTTTTAAAATCGGAAAATGTGCAATTTCATAGCAATTCACTATCAAACTAGGTTTAAACAGCAAAGAAAAACTAGAAGCTAGCCTGATAATCACACTGAATGGCTTCATTTCTGCCTGCATGAGCCTCATTGTGTGGTGATTTTAAAGATACATTTTCGGTACTTTTTTTGAATAAATGACACTTAAGATAAAGACAGGATAATAACCAAGAAGAGAGCGAGGGTTAAATCACGCGCAACAAAGGTCAAGTGCAGATGTTCCACTTATATTCAATGGTTTTGACCACTATGTCACGCTGTGTGTCTCAACTTTAATAAAGTTAAAATTGTTCTAAAACTAACACTAAGATATTTAAACCATCATACTTGTATGTCTTTCTGTCTCAGCACTACCTTAAAAAATCATGCACCTACTACAATTACTGTAGTTATGTTTAAAAAGCTTCTACACAGCGGTGAAAGACCGTTTTACACTTCATCAAATTATAATAAAGCAACTATTCTTTTACGAGCATACAAAGCTTGACTAAAATCTGAAAAATAGTATCATGAGTTCAATTAAGCTCCATCTCAAGACAGTGCCATTTTAATATCTCCATTACATACAGCACCACTAGCAACTCATTTTGTTATACAGTATAAATGTGGGAATGAATAACAGACAGATAGTCCATCATATATGACATGAACATGCAGTCATCATTCAAAAGAAAACTCTTCCAGAATGACATGCATGTCTGTTTTCATAAAATCCATACACATCTACTGTAACTCACTTGTATATGAGCTGATGTGCAGGATGAGAATAAGGGAAGAGGATGCTTATGCATAAAAAGCGCAATCAATAAAACATTAAGTGAACTGAAAATGATATATTTAAATGTTTTAGATTTACTTGATTTGTGTGACACAATTCAGTTTTGTGATTCAGCTATGTATCTTTAGATTCCTGCTTTCCCCTAGATTTCTTAATCAACACTGAAGCCGATGGGAGTTGTGTTATCCTGCAGGTTATCTATGTTTAAATGCAGTAAACATAGTCCACACACATCCACACAGCTTTAAGCACCGCTGTCTGGAATCGAGTCAAGGTGTGAAATGGCCCCAAAGAGGGTAATTATCAGGGTGTCTATCAATCAATTGACAAACTACTCTAACGCTTGTTGTATCTTGATCTTACCCTTCTTTCTCTGTGTTGACAGTGTACGACATTCTGGATGTAGGATAACTTGATTTTTACACTTTGTATCTGTCATCCCCGATGTCTACAGTGTAAGAAGCTAGGTTTATGTCAAGATTTTGTCCGTCTTCGACTGTGCATCAATCATGGAGCGTATGGATGAAAATGGAGCCCCCTCACAGGTAGAGAGGTAGCAGTTAGTTGCCTTAATACACAGAGACAGTTTCAGGGCAATAACAGGCCCTGCCAGTTACAGAGCAGGAGACTCCCAGTCTCTCTCAGGAAAAACGCAAAGGGCTTAATTAGTGGTTTGTCTATCTTCTCAGGCCAAGTTAATTCTCACCTTTCAACCTGAGCGATGACCTAGAACTGCCCTGTCTGAGACCCGCGAGGATCTCTGACAGATGGAGGAGTCAGACGGAGAATCACAAAGGGAGGTGACAGCCACAGCAGATTATAGAATAGGGTTATTTAGCAACATCTTTAAATGTAATTGCCCTCGCTCATATAAAACTACAGAGACAGGTTGATCAACTCCACCTTGCTTTGTACAAATCTAAGCATATCCATGGTCTCTCATTGTTTTTTGACATGTAACACTTCTCATGTGACATGTTTTTTCCTTTTATTTCCTGTATTATATTTTGTTTTTATGGATTGGATTATTGGTGACGGATGGTAAGTTGTTTCTTATTTTGTTGTCTCTGTTTCTATCCTATATGAGTAAAGTTTTCTTTTTTTTGCTAGTTTGTTTTTCTCCTTAACCCTTAGATGCACGAGTGACTGGACCCTTGTATAATATTTAGTATTATATTTTGGTTCACATTAGAAATATTTTATATTTAATTTTTCACAATTTATAATTTTAGACATTTCTTTTACATTTTGAAAAAAAACGTTTTGAACATATTGTCCCAAAGATCTCTGCTATTCTGAGACCCTCACAGTATTCCAGTCTTTTTTCAAAACTCATGTCTTCTCCTCTTGTCTACTCATAGCCCACCCCTCATCAATCCATGCCGGTTGATCAAGTTTGATAGTCTTATACCCCCCACCCTAACCTTCCCTTATATTGTAAAGCGATTTTGAGTCCTTGAAAAGCCCTATACAAATATAATGTGTTATTATTATTATTATTATTATTATTATACTGACCGGTATCAGATCTTGCTGTGTAAAATAATCTTCCTGAGAGGTGTCACTTGTGATGTAGTCTGTGTGTTCTACAGTGAATGTATTCCTGACAGCAACAGGTGATAAGAATCAAAGGTTCCCATAGGATTCCATATAAATGAATGCGGGTCATTTTTGACCCACTTATGAAAGCTTGGGGTAGAGATACAAAAACTACAATTTCTTAAAATGTATAACATTTCAATTAAAAATTTGAATGGCATGATATCCAAAACATGTTTTTGCTGGAATATGAAATGATAAAAAAATGTAATTACAAAGATACTTCAAGAAAACCACCTCACCGGGTCAAAAAAGACCCACTTATGCATCTAAGGGTTAAAGGCCTGCGGCTTCTTGACCTCTGCCGTCCCCTTTTTATTTATACATTTTTCTAATTTCCTGGATTTTATGCAGCCTTATAATGCAAATAACAATGTTCGAAGGTTTGAGGTCAAACAGCTGCTGAGCCAAGTTGCTTTTCAGCAGGTTTGTTAAACATTTGAAAGCAGTCTTACTTCATGTTTTTATAATAATAACAATGTACGGAATACAAATTTGAAATAATAAAATAAATGTGAAAAAGGCTCGCCTAAATCTGCAGATCCCCTATGCCTAATGGGGTTTTATAGCCAGTTTTAGCTCATTTTGATCTGTTTGGCCTGCAATTTTATTGTTTTGGTTCGCTATGAATACTCTCAAAGCGCTGTTTGAGTAAAAATCTCTATTAAACTAATGAACAGTACCTGCTCAGCCCCAGCAGACACACACTAAGATGGTGAACATCACAGAGAATTGAACAGCTAAGGAGGCGGATATGCGGATAGGCGGATAGTAGGCTTAGAGCTAAAAGAGTGTGAATATGACTTAGCTCTGCCAGGTGTTAGTATTAGGTGTAATAATAGATATAACAGAAGTCTAAAGCAGTGCTGTATTACCTGTTTTTCTGGGGCACGTCACCCTCATCCTCTGGGTGTGCAGGTTTATTGGGATGAACTCCAGAGATTTCTGGGCTTTGCAGCAGCTTGGCTTGAATGAACGACCTAAAAAAAACAGAGAATATGTCATATTGTCATAAAACATAACTGAGATGGTGGATGGTATAAAGACAAAAAAAACATCCTTGTGAAAGTTTTCTTGCGTTATAGAAATCTCTTACAGCTATACTTAATCTTACATCATATGGTTTCCCCTTTCTAACCTTGTTTATGTGCTATACACACAAAGACAGAGGATCAGATTAGCACACATTAGATAATAGGTTAGATTGATGCAATGTTCTTTGATTATCCAATGAAAAGAAACATTGATTTAATTGAATAACTTAGATATATTTAATGAGTCACAAAAGGGAATACATAGCACCAAATTAAAATCCATTTTAATTAGAGCTTGTAGAAGAAGCTGCAGTGCAGATTCAATTATACATGGTGAGGCTGCGGAGGTTTTCACAACTTAATTGCCACAATAATCAAAGTAAAATGGTGGCAAATAATGCATGAAGTCTGATGAAAACTCTTTTTTGTTCGTCTTTTAAAATACTGAAAAATAAGCTGAAGTTCCAAATTAGTAAAGTCTAATTTACCCGGCCATTTTCCCACCAAATACCTAATTGCTAAATAAACTGTGACAGATACACAGACACTATTCAAACAATTAACAACAAACTGTTATTTGTTTGGCATTTTAATGTAATAAAATAAATGTCAGATGCCAGATCATTTAACACACTTCGTAAATCAGATAAATATATCAATAAGAGATCAACTAGCAGCTCAAAAGTACCTCATTATTAATCAATTGCCTATAATATCCACTAATGCTCAGTGTATCCTTTAAGCACAGGATTGTATGCCCTTTGCAGCCACTACTTTGCTTAAAACGTCCAATTAAAATGTTCTGCCAAACAATACTCTTTGGCTGAGGTTTATATTTAAGCTCAAAACACAATCCGACTCTGTTTTTTGGCTGTTAAACTTCAAATATGGAAACAGTGTTGATGAGTCTCTTTGAGGAAAAGCTTTCAAGAACAATCAAGGAACAGAGGCAAAAGTGTTGTGATGTTTCCAGCAAAGGTAAGTCATTTCAAATGAAGCTATTCGAAACAGATACATAAGACCAAAAAGGGACAAAAAACATTATCCAATAACCAAGTTTCATTCTCTAGTTTGGCATCAAACATTTAATTAAATCCTCTTTTAAGAAATATAACTTTGAAAGTCCTGTTTAAGGAATAAGCTTAAAAGTAGAGAACCAGCAGAAACTGCTTTAACTGGTTGTCCTGCACCCGCACTGCGAGGGGGACCCAAGTTCCCATCAGCAAAAACACGTCGGTTTGCTATCCTGGCTCCAAAATGGCGGAATGAGCTCCCCATTGACATCAGGACCGCAGAAACCTACACATCTTCCGGCGCAGACTAAACACTCATCTCTTTCGACTCCACTTCGAGCGATATAATTACTAACAAAGCACTTATATACTAACAAAGGACTGGCTTATCTAAAGCTAGTTGAGTAGCGCTTGAATGCACTCTATGAAACCTGATGTACTTATATGATTCTGTTTTCTTCAAGTGTGTATCTTCTTGGTCGAATGCACTTATTGTAAGTCGCTTTGGATAAAAGCGTCAGCTAAATGCAATGTAATGTATTTCCTATGAGAAGGCATGTTGTTAATTTAAATTGCATGTAAACAAATACTTCGAAATATTGTCATTGAAGAGTGTAGATATGCAATAACATGTGCTTTTGTTTTTCAACTGTTCAATTTTTATATAATGAAGTTATGTAGGCCTTTAGAAACATGTTTGTCTATTGAGTATACAACTGAATAGACCGTAGGATTCTGTGGTGCTTTATTCATGTTATATCTCTTTATCACATGACAGTAGTAATCTAAAAGTGACATTTAAATGACAAGTTTTCCTTAAATTGTCTATTAATAAAGCTTTTGATTCTCCTCTGTCTTCTGCCTGCCCACAAAGATCGTGGCTCATATATCCACTCAGTTTTTCTCTTTCTTTTTTCTCAGACAATCTGCTTTTTGCTGATGTGGGAAACACATCATAACTTTCCTTTGAACCAGAGGAAGTGATTATATATATATATATATATATTATTATATCCCCCCGGGGAAGATGTACCAAGAGAGAGTAAAAAACATTCATGAGGAGAGTTAAAAAAAACGTCAGAAGAAGTATAAACAAAAATATATGCTCTTTTTACTCTTGTGGTAGATAAAGAAATATTCATGACTGTTATTTTAGATAAATATATAAACATCTCAAATTCAGTACGCTAATCATGACAGAGTGAATACATGACAGCAACATTTATACCAGGATTCTATACCAAATCTTTGTACACACTGAATGATTTGTGTTAAAACTAATTTAGAATTAAATGACAAAAGTTCTACTACTGTTTCCTATTATTACGTGTTGTAAAGACTTGACAAGGACTATATAAATGCAGTTGATTTACCATGAAGGTGAAGAAGTGGGTATGCTTGCGTATGTAGGTTAATTGTAGCATAATGAAAAAACTGAACTCTTCTATCTGACATGTGCCCTGTGTGTGGAGAAGAACTAAATTACGCAGCTGTACTCACTCCTATCCATCCTGTGTTTTAATTACTCTCGAGGCTGCACACCAGCATGCACCCATCAGAGCCTCGCTGCTACAGAAGGTTTATGTTTACACAGAATTCGAGATGAGAAAATCTGTTACCTGCCACACATTTTTAACATCGTTTGGCAGGTTAGCCAAACATGAACACAAACACACTGCGCCTCCATTACTGTATATAATGTGGAGACTGCTGACCCACTCAAGCTGAAATGTGTTACCCCAGAAATGAAATAAGTTATGACTCAGCTGGAGCCGACAGCTAGCTTAGAATTATGATTTTCCATCACTGAAAATCAATCATATCTTCTTCCTGAGGTGATAACAGATTTGCTGCTAAGTGCAAATGTAAACAGATGCCATTTCCAAACTGTAAATATACAATCTGTCGACTTAATACAGGGAAGACAACAACATGAGCTCCACATGGCCAGATTCAAAGGGGTTTTATGCCTTTTTTCGAGGCACAGATGGGACACATTCTGCCAATAATACAGGCTTTATTTATCAAGCAGAGGCACCAGGCAAGGGTCAGATTTCATGTGTCATGTATTTGTCTGCGAGACAACAGCCCTATTGGCAGCACTATAAGACCTGTACACAATGGTGGTGGTAAATGCTAAGCATTTATAACAGTAGTAGAGCAGGATAACAGTGATCATGCTTACATGGAAATAGGCAAATATAAATTGTGGCCTGAAAATGGCACTAAATGAAATGTTGAGAGGGTCACAAAGACCATTAGATTTGTTCCTCAAGTTACCTCCAATATGTGTAGCATAATATCATTTAAATTATGGAGACCCATATACAAATACATGTCGTCATCACCTCTCGCTCCCTTTCACAATCTTAAAGGTCCCATGTCATGGCCATTTCTACTGATCATAATTCCATTGTTAAGGTCTACTAGAATACATTTATACCGTGCAATTTTCCAAACTCACATTGGTTTCTCATACAGCATCTCTGTAAAGTATGTGTATTCACTCTCTGTCCTACACAGCTTGTTGGAGCTCCTGCCCCCCCCTCCCTGTGAGCCCACTGTGCTCTGATTGGTCAGCTCGCCCACTCTGTTCTGATGAGTCTACCACCGTTACAGCTGAACATCAGTGATTATGTGTTACAATGGCGTTAGCAACCAGAAAATGACACCAGTAATGACAAACAAAGATGAGAATGCTGCGTGGGGTCTGGGTGCTGTGTTGGCGGGACGTTGCGCGGCTTGCTGCTGTGAGGAGCGGACAGTGTGAGCTGGGTTCATTTCCTGCTTGCTGCGTGGGGTCTGCGAGACAGCGAGACATCACGAATGGACGCGGGAAGGGGGGGGGTGCAGAGGGAGCGGCAGCATCCCCCATCTGCGAGGCTCCACTAGCACCCGCGAGTTTTACTCGCTACAGGGTGTACTTTGAGGGTTTTTGATTTTGCAGACCGTTTACATCAGGGGTGGGGAACCTTTTTCCTCTCAAGGGCCATTTCAATTTTTACAACATCCTCCGAGGGCCCGTACAAATGATTGACCTCTGCTTAAAAATACTAAAATCACAGCCCATTCATTTCGCCTTTCTTTCATGCTGTGCAAAGAAAAAGCAACCTCTTAATCCAGATACCTCACCATGACTCGCGCATGCACGTGCACGGTTGTGGCATGACCACCACAACAGAAAGATATGGACACAAGATGTGTGCAAATGTATTTAGTTTCCTATCCATGTGAACATGATTTAAGTGGGGGGGGGGACCTAACCTTCTCTAGGGGGGTCCGGGGGCATGCTCCCCCGGGAAGATTTTTTTTTTTAAATGTTGAAGTTAAAAGCATCAATCTGGTGCACTTTGAGAGCAACATTAGGAGATCGGGATACATCTCTCAACATCCATATGAAACAGACCTGTAAGCAGATTTTCTTTTTCTTTATGGATATTTTACAAATCACTCTCCTTTCAAACTGTATGTTTATTAATAACAACTTTTTTTTACTGTCATATAGTATTTTATACCTGTTTACTTTATTCTCCTGTTTTTTTATAACTATAATGATCATATAAAGATGTGCCTTTATTTGCTTTATCTATTTACTGGTTGTAGAAAAATCTTCTTATATTCGTTAGCATAGCTAGCTAACCAGATGCTAATAACAACAAAGTTATTGACTGTATGATCAGTGTGACAGATGAGCAGATCGCCACTGGGCTTTCAACTAAAGACACAGCCACGCAAAAACTGCGGTGTGTACGGCTCCTTATGGGTACTGCACTTTCTGAAGTGACCTACATGCTGTTTGTGCAAATCTCTTCACCCACAGAGGATCTAACTGGTCTCCTCAGCGTACGTCGACAGATCGCTTTGCTAGGAGGAGCTTTACCAAAGGCCAACATTCAAGTGAACGGCTGAGCTGTCCTCCCTGCTCAGGGGCTCTCAGTGTCTGCTCCGAGCTCTGGGGACCAGGCTAATGGAGCTAGTGACCGTTGTAGGTTAGATGAATTAGCCGTATCAGATCCCCATCTGTTGGCCCAGGTGGGCTGGCCATGTGACAGAAGGGCTGCATGCCAGCAATACTGACCAACATCTGGCCACCATATTTTCTTCCAATCTATCCTGTCATTTCTTTGCTCTTTGCCCCTCTTCTGTACGCCTTTGAATCCTTTAGAAGATGAGCAACCTATATATCCTGCGCTATAAATGTCTGCCTGAGTGCCTGAGGACAAGTTGAAAGGAGAAACCTAAGATCACAAACTACAAGAAGAGCGTCTTGTAAGTGAGGGCTGTCAGACCAATGTAGGTCTGCAGCATGGTGAAGGGTATCATCTTTATGGTCCTGTGGCGCAGGGACCACAGCAGGACTTTTTAATCAATCCAAAGTTAGATATGTTATAGACACAGAGGAGGCTGCTGTGAGGGAAGAGGGTTCAGCCTGAGAGAAGCAGGAGCGAGTCACGTCTTCTCCTTTTTTTCAACTCTGATTCAATTTATGTCCTTCAACATTGTGGTCATTATTTTTAAGGGCCTCTCCATATTAAAAAAAAAATGTTTTCTGTAGTTGACTGCAAACGAGAACATGTCTGGACATCTTTACCTGGAGGACACAGACTGTTGTTCAAATACAGATATTAAAGAGAGGAAGAAGGTGTGAGCCTTAATCTACAAACTGTGGCTTTAGGCTTTAAGCTGAAGTCATCCCACAAGTGGAGTTTAAGAGTGACTGACAGTTTTGTGCAGAGAAGTGCCGGCAGTGTTGGAGGCCCAACAAAGACAGCGCTAAAAGGATTACGTGGGTGCATTCAATTCTCCAGCTGGTAAACAATGAAAGTAGGGATGATTAATGTATGAATGGAAAGCAGTTATTAGAGTAGCTGAGGTCAGCTCTTCATTAAAAATGTATAAAATGAAATCTGTGAGGGTGCTGAACCTGAACATGGCGACTCTAACTCAGCATCCCCGCGAAGAGTTTCTCTCCTCTTCCTCTATTTCTCCAACTTTGTTTTCAATCCTGTTCTGACTTGATAAACTTTAAATGATATGCGCATTCTAGTAAGTAAATCTTAGTCAAGGACAGCAACCGTCATTGCAACATGCAAACTAAAATGTGATCAATTCATCATTTTATCCTCGTAGACTTTTGTGAGAAAGTGGTAAGAATACATTATTGATATATTGAGCTTGTAATGTAAGGTAACCTTGACCTCAAAGTCTAATAAGTTCATCCTTGAGTTGAAAGAGCCTTGTGTTGCTGGCACTGAGGCATGCAAATGTAGAAACCCTAAAGAGTTGGAGCATAATATAATGTGCATCCTCCCATTCATTTGAAATGCTTATTTAAAGACTATATAATATGTGTGCATACGTTTAAAAGACGTCCTGCATGCATTTCGTTTTTATTGCATTGTGTCAAGTGCCATCACATTGATAAATCCCCTTAAAGTATTGATTTGTGAGTACATACACGTTAAGACAACCACACCAAGGGCGTCAGTTTTTTTAGAAGACATTTTAACGGTCTTCAACATATGCTCTTTTAGGCAATGCAACGTGGGGATCAGAATTAAGTTTGATAAGATAATTACAAAGATCAGGAAAAAACAAGAAATGTAAGGAAGTGTTTTAAGTTTACTGATGTGATGTTCTTTCTCGAGCTTAAACAAATCAAGTATTCTTTAACAGGCTCAAATGAAAAATGGTTTACAAGGTTGCAACCGTTTATATACAGTATATGTACACAGTTTTAATGCCTTGTGAAAGCTTCCCTCGGATAAGGGAACTGTGATTCAATACTGCCACAAGCAATTGCTGCCAGCGCTCTGTATATGTCATAACTTAGTCCGGGCAATTTTTATTTTAATATGTTGTATTTATATATTTTATCTTATTCTACTTTTACTTTTACTGTAATCACGTGGTTCTAGTTCTCCTTTCTGTCTGGCTCATTCCTTATCCCTATATCATCTCATTTCATCCTGATATTTTGACATATTTAGTCTTTTTCCACGTAGCAGTCGGTGAATGACGGTGCAAAACATTAGTATTAGTATTATGTATTTACCTATTTTTATATATATATTACAATTTCTACAAACAATTTCAATTGTATTGTATTTGTTTGTTTTCATCAGCCTCCCTGCTGTGGGTTGGGGAGGTGGATGTTTGAACTATTTTGTAACACAATGCAACATTTGAATGAAAATGTTTCTGAAAAAAAAGCAAATGTTGGCTGAGTTCTGGTTATTTTATAATGAGTAAGCCAAGGGGGTATTTCTTTGTGCTTAGGAAAATACACATTAATGTATTCTATATTTACATGGCATGCTATGTTTTCGTAGTGTACAAATAAACCTTTGTGAAACTTTTTACAAAATATACTTTAAAAAAGGTAATAGAGACATAATCAGCCATTTAAAAAAATGGTGGGGACATGTCCAGCGGTGTAAATGACACCAATGAATCCCACACACTAACTTCTCTCGTGAAATATGCCACTTAATGCTTTGATTGTCGTCATATGACTTATTTGATTAACAATATTTTCATTCCTTTTCCCTGTCTTTGCTCAACCGCTGGTCTTCACCCTAAATCTGTCTCCACTCTCCGCCTGTTTTATTGATATTGCTTATCAATAATTAATCTGCAGCGGCGCGCCCACCCAACTTGTTTAGCAATGTCTGTCATCCTGCTGAATTAATGCAGGCCTGGATTAGAGTGGTGAGTTGGGCCGGCGTTCCTTTGTGTATTGCAGCATCTGCGCCACACAAGAGACTTGTCAGGAACTATAATGACCAATGCCACATTATCCACCCCCCCTCAGCCTCCCCCCCCCCCTCAGAGCTCAGGAAGGCAGAGGCTTAGAGGCCATCATCTCTTATCAGCTGGGCAGTGCAGAGTAGCAGAGACAAATATCTAATTATGGAGATGAGAGTAAAATTAATCAGTGTCCGTAATGTCCATATGCCAGTAGGAAACTAAATTATGCATAGGAATAGATAATGAAGAGGAAACAAATCCAGAGTTATTGAACAGTCAATAAGCTTTTGTATGTCAGTGTTATTATTTCTATTATAATCTTAGTTTGTAATCATTTCATACGTTTAGTTTTGGGCAGAGACAAAAAACGTACGACCACCGTAATATATTTTTCCTGAGTGCTAGTAAGGCTTTATACGTTTTCATCCTACTTTTGAGTGATTAAACTAAACACAGCAATAAGTCTCCTACATTTTCTAAATCCATTACAAACACCTCACTGGCAGTCTGAGGCTTAATCACATGTCCAATGTTTCCTTGTTAAGTGTCAGAAGCAAATGAGAACCAGCCTAATTACGTTTCGTGCTCACATTAGAGCTAATTGCGTGGATTACATTTATTATGTAAAACATTTGCAGAAAAGTGTGAACAAATATTTGCATAGCAAGTAGAACACAGAATATTTATAAACTCCTATTTGCAACCGTTTTTTTAATGTGCTCTGCAAACGTTTAGTTCGACAGAACTCACAAGTGCAAACACATTTCAATTGCCCCCGATGAAACCTCTGTTGCTATGGAAACTCTTTGACAGCTAGTAGATAAATGAAACAACCTCACACTAAGCTTTCCATTGACACAAATCACCCAGAAACCATCGTTTGATGCAGACTTGTCCTCTCTTCTTGGGCTTAACATCACAGGTCAGGGGACGCTGCTGGTGTTTCTTTAAACTATGATTGAGTAACAGGGTGAACTCTGGGAAATTATACACCTCGCCCCTTTAATTATACACCTCACATCTTTACTCCTATAATGTCTCTATATTTAGGGACCGTACATTACAGTGAGAGACAACTCTCACTACAATCAACCTTTTGTTTCACCAGATAAACATTTTTTCAAAATAGAAATTACATCAAGGAAACATCAAGCATCGTCGGTGTTATTATATGATTTGTAAAACATATTTTTCATATGTGTTCACACTCAATGCACTAATTCACTCTATAATGTTATTAAATCATATTGATGTATTCTGTACACACAACATATATTTAATGTCTCTTCTCTTTGGACAGGGATCTTTCCTCAGTTGCTCTTCCTGAGGTTTCTTTCTTTATTCCACATTAAAAAGATTTATTTGTGGAGTTATTCTCTATCCAATGCCAGGGAAATAAAGGACAGAGGTAGTTGCATACAGATTGTAAAGTGGAGACAAATGTGTCATGTTGAGCTATATTGACCTGAGTTCATGTGTGTGTGAATAAATGTGTGGACAGATATGAATGTCGTACCAGTAATCTTGTCCAGCTCAGCCAAAGTCTCCTGGTAGGAGCCGATGATTCCTCCGTATCGGGTCATCACCTCTTTTCTTAAGTTGTCCCAGTGAGGAGAAAGCTCCCCCAGCTCCCTCAGGTGCCGGACCCTGCAGAGAAACACACATCTGTGAGGACCACCGTCAGTGACGTACACAAACATTGGTTATCTTGCTATATTGAAAAGCTTATTTGTGTTTAAAACATACTAAAACATAAAACAATCCAATGTAAGGGAGGAAAAGTAATATGTGTTATATATGCTGCATCTAATGTTGGGTCATAAGCATGCTTCCCACACTCTTTCAAATCAAAGTTTTATAGTTAGGGTATTACAAAATGATGAACAGTCCATGTAAAATACAGATGCAGAATAGTACATACTGAACCACACACGCACGCACGCACGCACGCACGCACGCACGCACGCACGCACGCACACCGTCTGATTTAGAAAAAACCTGAACCTCAGGCTAGAAGCTTGTGCTCACTTATCCAATCTTCCCTGTCAAATTCATTGCCTGCTCCTGCACTTTTTCGGCCATTACGCGTAAAATAAACCCATCCGGTCTTTACTGGTGTCACTGGAGTGATCCGTCTCCTGTCCTTCATCTAGTTGTACCTGCAGCCTAAGGCTAAAATCATCTGTGCTCCTTCTGTAGGAAAGAACAGGGGCTGTGCATGAGTGTGACCATGTCTTTGTGTTAAGGGGGACCAATTTCCCCGCGTACGACCCTCTTTCATTGGTTAATTAATTGCATCAAGTGACATCAGATGGACTTATCATTCAGAAACCAGCCCTCAAGCATCCATTGAAAAGTAAATTGCACCTATATTATAGAAAATTAGAGGTTGAAGGAGGTTCAATATGTAATTGAAGAAAACAAACATGGTCATATGCATTGCTTTCATGATAACAGGCCCAATTTTCAGTGATTATACCTCATGCATTTTGTATAATGTATGTCTTGAAATGAAAGGCTGCACGCTCGTTGGCCCGACTTATTGTTAAGACTGGGAATAATTGCTTGAATGCATAATGTAGTAGTTATTTCTTTGTTGTAGTTCAACTACTACAACAAACATGAGGCGCTGATGGCCTCGCCGGACCATTTCCTGGTCTCCTCCAGGTAAGGAAAATATTTTTAGATTACTTTGAAGTATTTCAATGCTAAGCAGAACGCAGTAAAAATAGCCCCAGAGATAAAGAGACAGAGTAAATCAAGGTCATTGTATCAAAGTCATGATCAAACCCAGTCTTTTAAAGGGTTTCAGCCAAATCACTCACATGTCCCTATGTCGTTTTTTCATTTTAAATGTAATTTGTTTTGCACCCAATTTGGACTAGAGCTAGACTGATACATTGTGTGATATAATCTTTATTTATGTAAGCCTGCAGGCAAGTTTAGACAGACCAATCTGATGCTAAACTCACACGACACAGTCTCTCTTTTAATTATGGAGCTGTGCTTAAGCAGTCAGTGCTCCGCTCACTTTGTGGCTGCATGCCTGTTGCCTTTGTTGTTGTTTTGTTAGCATTTCCAAAACCCCCATCTCCACCTCCAGCCCAGCATCACCCTGTAAGCTCACAGCCCACCTTCTCCTAAGGGGGTAGGTATTTATCGTTGTTACTCACTCTGTTTCCCACTGTTTCCTTGCGGGAAGGTAGTAAGTAATAAGTGATTGCAAATATATTATGCCAAAAAGGATTACGTTAATTCAGGAACAGCATCTCCATCACATAGCTGGCTTTAAGGGAGCACTAACATGTTCAATTATCACTTTCAAAGGGGCCCTGTTATTCTAATTTTCACGTACACATTTGTATTTCATGCCTTACTGTGACATGTTTACATGATTTCATTTCTCATACTGCCTGCCTGTGCTGCAGCACCTCTTTTCATCCTCTGTCTGAAACCAGAGCCCAGTCTGCTCTGATTGGTTAGCTGGTCGGCTCTGTTGTGATTGGTGAAGGGAATTGGAGGGATAGCAAATAGAAGCGCGAGTTACATATTGATGTCACTGTGTAACGGAAGAAAGCAAAGGAGGTGTTTCAGGCAGGGGGGGGGGGGGGGGGGGGGGGGGGGGGGTGTCTGAATTTTAGCCTTTGCAGACCATTTACATGCACAAAAACCCACTTAAAACACTAATACGACCTTTTTAAATTTGATGACTAGTATGCATCTTGGTCACAATACAAGAAAAAACATGATAACAGATTGTTTACTATATGTCAATATCAGTATCTACCTCAACAACCCAGTGTTGGACGGGCTGTAGTAAACACCACAAATGAATTCCCATTACATCAAATGTCTAGGAAAAAGGCAGAAATCTCAGGGTGGGATATATCAAATATGGCAAATTAAACCAAATATCATCTGCAGGGGATAAACAACTAGAGGTAATTGAGAATATGTATTACAATGTGGGTAAACTGACTCTTAATATACACACACTCCAGCACAGTATGCAATCAGCTTACTTCATATACATAAAGCAAACATTTGCTAATGATCTCAAGCCCAGCTAAAAAAACACTGAGCCCCCTGTAAAACAAATGTTACATCACATACAACACTTTACTCATTCCTCGCCTCTGTGTACTTCTAAATAAACCTGCAGCTGGAAACAACCTCGAGGAGGAAAGGCGCCACACGCTGCAGGATTCTGCCAACACGCTCTGCAGGTGATCGTCAGTAAGTTATGCTTATGGCAACGGAAGATAGACAGGGGGCTTCCTCACAAAGGGAAGTACACTCCAGATTACCATGAGCAGAAGGAGCTTACAGGACCATGGGCAGCAGCACAGGCATGCGTCTGATTTAAGGTTATTCAAAGGAAGCATCATTTTTGCTTTTGGTGTATAAGTAGTGCATGAAATCCTTCTGAATTATCAAGTGATTGAAACAGAGATCAATAATCATGTTTATTTACAAGATGGTTGAGAGATTAGCATTTTTGTATATGAGAGTGCCATTAGGAGAAAAGGAGAAAAACAACAATTTTTCGAAAAGATCAATAATTTTACATAAATGCAAGCTAATGGGCAGCCGCTTTGAAGTAGATTCCTCAAATAGAGAGTAATATATTTGTTCCCGCGTAAACACTTGAACACCATCAATGAGCCATTACCTTTTAACCCTCAGATGCATAAGTGGGTCTTTTTTGACCCGGTGAGGTGGTTTTCTTGAAGTATCTTTGTAATTACATGTTTTTATCATTTCATATTCCAGCTATTCCTCAAAAAACATGTTTTGGATATCATGCCATTCAAAATTTAAATTTAAATTTGATACATTTTAAGAAATTGTAGTTTTTGTATTACTACCCCAAGCTTAAGTGGGTCTTTCTTTACCCGGTGAGGTGGTTTTCTTGAAGTATCTTTGTAATTACATGTTTTTTATCATTTCCTATTCCAGCTATTCCTCAAAAAACATGTTTTGGATATCATGCCATTCACATTTTAATTTACATTTTAAGAAATTGTAGTTTTTGTATTATGCCTCAAGCTTCCATAAGTGGGTCAAAAATGACCCGCATGCATTTTCTATGGAAATCTATGGGAAAACGTTTTTTTTCAAAATGTAAAAGAAAATGTCTAAAATTATAAATAGTGAAAAATTAAATATAAAATATTTCTAGTGTGAACCAAAATATAATACTAAATATTATACAAGTGATTTTTCTTAACCAAAATGACAAAAATGGCATAAAAACACATATTATTCTAATACGGGTCCTTTTTGACCCACTTATGGAAGAGTGTAGGGTCCAGTCACTCGTGCATCTAAGGGTTAAGGGTCTACGATCTTTACTTATCTAGTTTACATAGAATATGCAAAATGGTACTTGATCCTTACATTGCCCTTTATAAATGCTATTCACAATTGTCACTATGGATCTAAAACCTCTTACTATACATCTCAGCCACCGCCATTCGTGCATCATGTCAAAGTGGATGTCAAATGGTCTCTTGAGAGTTTTCATTTTGTGTTGGGAAGTTTGGAGTGGAGGGCAGGGTGGATGATCCCGCTTTGAATAAAAGATAATGGCTAAAATAATGGGGAAACATATCTGCTTGCTAAATGAGTGTGATAAGGCAGTGGGACGGTGGGTAGAGAGATACAGTATCACCTCCTTAATCAGAGGCCTATTGTCTGGAAAGTGAAGGTGTGATTGGGGAAAGGTGAGATAAGAGCCATGTAGGCTGATTAGCTGTACGCATGTTACAAAGGTCACAGCGTCCATCAGGTCTGTTCGTGTTACCTCTAACCGCAGACATCTGGAAAAAGTGTTCCATCAAAAAGTAAAATATCTGCAATTTAATTTTCATGGTCCAATAGTTTGGGGTATAAAACACATTGTGGATTACGGCCCCTTTCAAAAGCACTTATTTTTGTTCCCTCTACATAGATTTTATCTTTATTTCATGCAAACACCGATGAACATTCCTTGTAAGTTTCAAACTACTTGGCAATAAACATTATTCTGATTTACATTCATACTGTGGTGAGAAATGATCAAGTTTTACATTTCATACAATATGGCTGGTTTGTTTTTAAACTATTATATATAATGCCTGATAATGAGTGTCTGATGGATATACATTCATCAAATATATATATATATAAAATAATTGCATTCTGTTTGTATCACTTAAGTATACTTAAAAGATAATGAATAAGTAGATTCAAATAAAAAGAGAAGTAGGCAGAAAGGGAGTTAGAGTTAATAAGAATTCAAAATGGCTGAACACAATGATTGGAATTTAATTAAAAGACACGTAGTGGCTGATATATTCTAATCATTCATTTTGACTCAAACATTATGCAGGGAGAATTAAGCGACGGACAAATATGTAAGTAGAACAATATGCTCAAATTGACTTGAACAGATGACTGGGGCAACAAAGACCTTTCATAAAGAGCAGAGGCCTGTCATGCGGCACATTTATTTCATGGTGCGTTATAGTGCCAGTTAAATGTAATCACACAGGGCTTTGTGTGTGTGTGGCGGGATAAAATCTGCGTGAGAAGACTGAAAAGCAAACCCTTTGTTTACAACCCTGCAGCTTGCATCGAAAAAAAACAAAAACAAAACCAGACCTATCCAACCAGCAGTCATTAATACTGATCCTGGACGTAGAGAACAATTGGAAACAGTGACGCCGCATGTCAAAATGTCACCTGTATGATCTTCAGTTGATATACAATCACAGTATGTATTTATTAACAAGCAAAGAACGGACATGATTTTTTTTCCACTAATGAGAAAGCAGACAGCTCTTAATGAATGGGGTTTAATCGACACCCACACACTGACACTTTGCTACACATGCATTAATTATCTTTACGCGTGCACACACAATAGGAGTCATAGCAGCTTCACTGGAGGAAAGAGGGAGAATCATCCACCTCAGTGTGCGCAGACTTAGATTAAAACATGACTGTAAACATCAAAGCGCACAAACAGAAGGGAGAAACATCCAAGATTATCTCGGAGTGGCGAAGCAAACTAAGCCACCCACCATCCGCCGCTGCTCTCACAACTTCGCAGCACTAACTGAATCATTAAAAAACCCCGAGCTAGCACCGGGGTGAGGCTGGCTGACAGAATCGGCTAAATGGAGAGGCACCGTGGAGAAAGACAACATTTACAGAGGATTATAAGAGAGATGCTTAACCGAGCTGGAGATACGGTACACGTCCCTGTTAATAAACAAACATTGTATATGGGAGTCACGCTTTGGAGCCTGCTGTGTGCGCAGGAGCTGTATTTGAAAGATAAGTCATTTAATAAATAATCTATAATTATCTATAATTTAACGAGCTTATATTTTATTTAAATAGAAATCAGGGTTAGAAATGATTTTTAGAGTTTCATTTTCTTTACCGTAATCAACTGTGAAACCTTTCAATAACCCTGAACGATATTATTACATTACATGTTACTTGTTAGACGCTTTTATCCAAAGCGACTTACATACTCCATACTGTGGACAATCCCCACAGGAGCAATTTGGGGTGAAGTGTCTTGCTCAGGGACACAACGACATGCTGACTGCAGTGGGGTTTGAACCCCCTGATCAGAACACCAACGCTCTAACCACTGCGCCACACGCCTCTCTCGATATTGTACTCACATTACCTTACTGCATTTACATTGAAATAAAAAACACTGTGGATTGCTTTCTGTTGAAATGTGCTTCATAAACTAGCCTAACCTTGATAAATATATTTTCTACTGTTGATACGTTTACATTAACTCTTCATATTGACCTTTATATTTGAATATATTACATTTGATCATATTTTAACTCATGTGTAATGGCTGTTAAAACGCTGTACATTTCCCAATATGGGACAACAAGTAGTAAATCTAATCTAATGTGGGAACCATGGTCTGGGAAAGCTAGTCAATTAGTCAATACAAGCTGTGTGATTGTTTCTGTGTGTGTGTGTGTGTGTGTGAATGTGGCATTGAACTCTGTGTGACCCTTCAGGTGCAAACTGTGATTACAAATCAAACTCTCCTCCCCCGACCACCAAGTTCATCACAGTCCCTGATTGCATCTTATTGTGTCTTCTCTTTGTATTTTAGCGAGTAAAGGGTGGTTTGTCTGGATGTCTTTGAGTGTAATGTGTGAGAAGGGGTTGCCAGGGACAACAGGCCAGTTGAGGAATGATCCGCCTCCACAAACACTGGTCGCGCCGGAGGGAGGTGGGCTCGGTCGGGATCTAATTACAGGTTCACACTCAGGGATTGGGGAAACATCACCTCTCCTTGTCCCTGTCTTAACCTGGACTTATGCTCACACACTATCAGCTGGACCGCACTTTCATTGCAGTTTTGTCCTTGAGTCCCGTCGTGTCCTCATGCTGCATTATATGTGTCCTTGAAGTTATTATTCAAAAAGAATAATAATGATTTTTGGCCACTTCTTTTTTCTGACAGTAGATTGGTTTTGAAAACTAGTGCAGTGTTGAGACAACAATCTGCACCACAATGATGGAAAAAAGGCAATCTACTGACTTGACTTCATGTTTCTTTGGCTGCGCTCCTAACAGACACACCACTTACTGTTCTTCTGCTATATTTCAGCGAGCAACCTTATCTATAGTCCCTTTCTGATAACATAGAATGAATTAAGCTTAATAAGGAACTATATCTACAATCTGCCGTGTGACACAAATAACTGCAGTGTAATTCTTAGGTTGCTAGCAATACTGATAACGCTAATTACCAAAAATATTAAGTATAATATGATTAATAGCTTAATTAGGTAGCATTTCAATGTAATGTTTGGATCACCACTAGTAAAGCACTATGACTACATTACATTTCTTATGAAGAACGTGTATTCTTCAGGTCACTCTCTTAGTCTTCTTATTCAGGCGGAAAGAGACAACAATGTCATAAAGAAAATCACTGACATGCATGTGTGACTTCCTTCACTGCTCAGTACACGATCACTCAACTGTATCTCAACATAGCAGAGAGCTGTTCACTACTACTGACTAATCCTCTAAATCTCATATATAGTATGGTTCCTTTAAGGAGTATAAATTAAAGATTTGGGCTGATGAACCACCGGTGGCAGGATGTGAAAGGAGCTTTCTTACAAAGCTCTTTGAGAGAGAGTGTGTTTGAAAGAGACAATGTTTGTCGTTCTCTGGATTCATCGGCATAGGAGCTTCTTTTGAAGTGTTAAACAGCTCTGAATAATTCACCCCTCTCCAAATACAGGCGGAACTTTTAAACTATCATTTACATCGGTGAACTGGGTCGAGAGTGACTGTTTCGAAACCACACACACACACACACACTCATACTGTACACACAATGAGGTAACACCTGGTCGGAGTTTACTTTTTTCATTGACTGGTTAGTTGATGAATGCACAAACAAGGAAATTAGCTTTCTGACGCAACAGGAACGCTGGCAGTGACATCTAGAGGATCAACGCTAACATTAGAGAGTGACTTACCTGCTCATGTCCTCCTGAATATACAGTGAGAGCAGCTGTTTGGGGATGCTAAACGACAAGGTGCACTCCTCCATTTGTTCCCGCACCAGCATCCATTTGCTTTCCACTGTTTGAAATCTGTACACCTTGCATATTGGGTTCTTGAACACTAAGAGAGGGAGACACGGGAAGAGAAGAAAGGCATATTGACAAATCATAAAATATATCGCGTTTTCATCAATGATAGTTCTGACTATCCGAAGGTAAAACAGATGATCTAAACCATCTTTGACAGCCGGCAACCTCAATGACCGACAGACAGAAAATCCTCAAAAGTCACATGAGGTTTTAAGCATACATTTAAATCTATAATCAATACATGTGTCTGCCATAGATAAGGTGTTGCTCATCTTCCAATTCCTACTCTTTCCACTTCAGTGGCTGTTAATCTTTGCAATATTATTTCCCTCTTCGCTGGCTAACAGCAGCATCCAGCCCTCCCATTAAATACATGCTCAGATGCAGCCCCATCTTCTTCATTTTTTTTTCAAAATGGCTAATAGCAGCAATCGAAGGCTGGAGCCCAAAACAGCTCTAATGCTCTTATCTGCATGCTAGCAGCAGAGGGCAAGAAAGCTGTCTGCCTTGAACAGTGTTTACCACTCCTTTCCGTTTCCACAGCTGCAGTCATAAAGGAAGTCACTCAATAAGTCGGAGCTGAAGCACCCGGGGTGAAACGTTGACAATCTTGCTCTAGGCAGTCAGAAATGCGTGGCACCAGTAAAATGTTTTTTTCGCTTGAATTTAAAAGTCTGACTTCTGCTCCTGCCGACAGCACAGAGAAGTCTCCCCTCACCAAACCCTTCATACGGCACTGTACCCTGATCTGACCTCAGATGGCCCTTTCTCTCAAAGTCATCTGTCTAAGTGCCCGAGTCAAAGTAATCCTGCCGGGGCTACGTCATTTGTCCTCGAGTGTTTAAGTTCAGTGATGCCCTTCAATGCAGATGGGCTCGAGAAGGCGCACTGTAGTGAGAGTTCTTACAAAGCACGGGGATTTTTAATATAAGATGCAATGTCATCATGAGTTATTTTGTTTTCTACATTTATTTTGGGCAAGCATTTGAAATCAAAACATAAACCTGGTGATCATAAAAAGAAAAGTTGCCAACAAGAAGAGATGTTAATTTGATTATTGCAATGTATGAATCACTCTCTTCAGCATCAGCGAGAATGCTTTTCTGGCAGTATTTTCCTTAACGTTAATAAATCCCATAAAACTAAAAATGTATCATACTAACAAATATTGTCCCTGTAGCCGACGCCTGATGTAAAGCAGCATATTCCTGGTGCTTAAGACATCAATAATTGCCCCTCAGAAAAACACATACATTGGTGACATGTTTCTTCATTAATACGAGTGGTCACTGCATTTCATTTTCAGTCAGCCCTAGATAAATCGTTTTGGTGCATCGAATACTTGCTAGTGGAGCAAATGTGTATTAATCCACAGTTGAAAATAGTCCCCAATGAATTCATTATTTACTCGTGTTTGAGTGAGTTCCGCTACTACAACACCAAGCTGTTGTTAAAGATAAAGATATTTCAGACTTGTTTTTTTGATAATTATATCTTCAGCAGGAAGGAATGGGCTTGGGGCCAGAGATGGGGTAAGGAAATTGGAAAGTATTGAAAGGCAAACTAATGAGTTGTTAGCCTTGGAGAGCCAGAGCTTTCTCCACAGTGCTGATGGAAGGTCTGGTTTCACACTTTATCATTCTGGTTTATGGGACGAAATGCTCTGGGTAGTTTGTATTGCATGGAACCAATCACTTTTTATTTGGGGCGATGAGAAGCACAGGATGCATGGACAGTATCTTTTCAAACGTTAACACGCGCATAGTGGAGGAGGGGGTGAATGTCACATGACCAAAGTGGCCAAAGGCAGGCTTATAACCACTGTATTTTGTCAATTCTTTGGATTTGTTAACATGAGGTACAATGTAGTGTTATTTGCAGACTTCTAAAGTTACAAATTATGCACCTGACAAGATTTAATTTGGACATAGCCATAGACCGTAACCGTGATGAGCATCTTATGCCATTTTTAAGGCTGTGTGGCAGAATTCTTAACCATTTAACGACACTTCTCCATACAAAAACATTTATTTCACTCAAGAGACACATGTTCACATCGAAACAGCAACAATATTTCGATTTTTTTAAAGATTTTTGTTAAAAAGGCTAGATTTAACTCAATTTCTATTAGTTTGCAAACATTATGTATGGATATACTATGTACCCAAGACACATACATACATTTAGAGCTCCACTGAAGGACAATAGCCATTAGCCAAATAGACTATAGAGAGGCTTATTATTTCTTTCTGCACTGCTGAAGTTGATGTTGAAATTAATGATGATTAAGGTTAAGCTTGGCCCTGGAATCACCCCAGAAAGGATTCATAATTGCATCTAGATGACATGGTATACTCAGGCATTGTTGGCAAGGGGATTAGAGAAAGTGAAATGGATGACAAAAATAAATGGGAACAAGGAGACGCATGGAGAGAAGGGGGTGAAGGACCAACCCTTAATCAGAAGAGCGACAGTTGCTGACTTGTACCGCCGTCAGAGAGGAAGATTAACCCCTGAACTCCCCCCTGCCATCACACTAATCTGACCACCAATCAGGCGCCTCTGTTTCCCTTCCCGACACCTCTTAAGAAAATGACTTCCCGAGATGTGCTGTGCGTGGGTTCCCCCCCCCCCCTCCCCGCTCTCTGCATGCTCATTTCAGAAGGTAATAAAAAGTGGAAGAGCAAATTGCATTACTCAATCTGCCGGGGTCTGCAGGGAAGGTGTTGTTTTGACGCGCTGCAGATGTGCACCTGCAAACACGGCTGCACTTCACTAGCTAATGGCCACAGAAACAGTAAGCGACAATGACACCATGACAACAGGCGTAAGGCTGCGGGGGAGAGTGGGGAGCTGCCGGGAAATCTGGATAAAATAGGAAATGGATCTGTGGAACACTTTAATGCATGGGAGGAAAAAAGGAAACTAGTCTCCAAAGTGTCTTCTGAAAAAGGTCTGTGAAGTTTCAGCGCAGCAGGAGTTTGACCTTTTCAAGTCGAACCCTTTTCTGTCTGCATGTCTCTCATTTTCTCTGTAGAATTCGCTCCTTCTCTGCCAGTGAGATTTCTAGCTTTCTGGGTTGCCAAGAAATTAATCTCCCGCAGCGAGAAGTGCTTCCTTTTCTCTTTCGGTTAGAACCAACCTTTGTCTCACACTATACTTTCTTGCTACTAAAAGCAGGATGAAATATACATTCCACAACAAAATAGGATACTTAAAGGATAGAATAGAGTAGAAAGAAAGGAACATCAGAGAACACATACACTTGTTTTTTTTGGTTGCCATGTTATTTAGCAATGAATTACACACTACAGGCGTTCAAATGTGAATCTTACCTGGACCTGTCAGTGGGTTATTGTCTCTGTCGATGCAGGAATGGGACGCAGACTCACAAACCAAGGGACACTGGGAAGAAAGAGAACATACATTATTATAATATATTAATCAAATGTAATAATGGTATTTTTCTGAGGACCAGAAAGGCTTTAATCATGATAATGACGTACAATGACCACACCCATAAGCCAAGTAGCCATGAACAATAATTCACAGCTCACAGCGCACTGAGAGTTAAAGTATTCAATACCAGTAGTTGACAGACATTTAATCATCATTTTTTTAACATAAACTCTAAACATGTATGTGGATATATGTGTGGAATTTTTTTATAAACAGCTACAGATATAATGCATTAATGGTTTCATGTGAAAATGAAAATTATCTTTGCTTTGCATTACTACAATAATGCCATTTCATCTCAATGAAACTGCTGTATGCGGATTACAAACACTACATTTAAAGACTAAGGAACATAAGGAACCACACAGATCAAACACCTGCTTTCTATTTTCCTTCAAATGTTAGCGTGTTGCACTTCTGCCTTCACCGCAATCAGTGGTGTCACAGCAGGTGACAGCTGAAGGAAAACACACAGCTGTGATTCACAGACTGGGTAGCGGGTTACGAATGTATTTTCTCTGCTGCCATTTCAGTCCATCAACTCATCAAATAGTTGTTTCATCCTTTGACAGCACACATCAACTGATTGACAGTGCAGTATACTTCTCATATAAAACAACAACATGTCCAGAACAAATGAGATAATAAAAATACAAAATGAAGTGTCCTGTCCTCTGGATTTACCTCACTTCACTAATACGGATGGGGAGCGACACAGTTGAAATCTTCAATCAAAATGTGTTACTTGGCAACAGAGCTATTATCTTTAATGGGGTTCTTTCAGTGAACCGACAATGGAGATGGAATTTAGGAAATAAAATAGGCACCTCTACTTCTTTTCATATAATGAAATGTTCTAGTTTAGTTTACCAAACCCACTCTGACTGTCAACCCTTCATTCTCACACTTGACACATTATTACACAGCAATTATAACAGTGACAGATTACCATTCAAAATGTTTCCTATTTTGAATAATGAGAGGCCCCTTATTTCTACTTGGCAATCGTTTTTGTGTGTTTTTTTTTTCTGATTTTGCCTGCTGAAATAACAACTCTCTTGCATGTGTATCAGCTGGAGCTAGCTAATAAGGCTAACATCAGCTCCATGAGTTATCATACGTTGTCCCTGGTTGACTTTGTTAAGTTTCCAGTAGACTTTTTAAAATGCAGAATCTAGAGAAAAAGGGGCTTTACATGCATTACGTTAAATACATCATATTTTGGGAATTTTCCTCAGTCCAGCTCTTACATCCAGACAAAAAACACAGTTATCACATTTATACTTTCAAACATAAGTACCACAATAAAGTCCTTAAGTGCTTTGTGACACACTCCAGAGCAGCATAACCTCCTCAGTCAAACTAAACTTTTCTAAGCTGGTGCAGACAGTGAAGCGTCTCATAAGGCTTGTTAATTATATGGCTTGTGTTGGCCTTCCACTTCAGAGTGTGGCATACGGTGGTGCCAAGGACTGTAAAAGGGTAGAGCTGCATGACTCGGACATAAACTCAGCATCCTCTTGTTCTTTCATTTCAAGTAAGCCAGGTCAAATTATAGATAAATTAAGCTAATTTCTTTCTCGCATACATTTTTTATTTTGAATAACAATAACAGAGTGGTTTATGATTTCTTGTTACAGAAGAATACAAAGGGCTAACCAATGTGTTTGGCAAAGGTCTCACTATTTTGGGTTATAGTAGTTGAGTTTAAACTTCTCCAAAATGAAAAAGAGTAAGGGAGAAGGAGTTTCTAGTGTTACAATACACTGTTTCAGCATCTAAAATTACTTTCACACATTAGAGAAATACTGCAGAGAAGATATGTCAGTTCTTTTTTAACTGCAACCTAACAAACACATTTCATTTCGCAGCTGTTGAAGTGACACTGTAAGCTAATTTGCCAGAGATGCTAAAAATTGCACCTTATAAATTAGAGCAGATGCATTCATTCTTGTGGATTTACTGTTGTTGCGATATCCCTTTTATATGGCATAGTGTTAAGTATAAACAAGTTAATTTAACAACAAGTGCACAACTACTGTATACCTTTCCATCCTGACACAGCTTCTCATAAAACTCAAATATGTCCATGTAACAACTGCTAGGCCTTTGATGCTAAAAGCTTTCGATGCCTGTTGATGCATTAAGTCTGGGACTCATCATCAAAGCAATGCTGACAACTAACAATTTTTTTTGGCTCGCTGTCTGTCAGCTCTGCCCTGTTTGATGAACCATTTAACACGGCTAGACAGGACAACCTGTCCCCAGAAAAGGACTTTAATGACTGCTAGGAACTATCCATCACCTCTCCTCTCTGAGAAACTGATCCTGAATAAAAAAGACAGCCAAGCTCACACAAACACGAAAAATCCAAAATAAAACATGTCTGTTGAACAAATCAGACAACCTGGGAATATCAGCAAGCATACAAGAAAGATATCTGGTGATAAAAAGTATAAACAATGAGCCAAGGATCACAGCTGCAGAAGGAGTCTCATTTTAATTGAAGGCAGCGAACGGCGTGTGTTCGATGGAGCTTTGATGACTAAAATATGTAAAGAGATCAGATCAAAGGTGATTGGAGTCTCTTTCTTGTTTCGGCTGACTGTTTTTAAGCTGTTCGTGGGATATTCATGAGTAGCAGCGACTCAAGCAATGACCGGAATGATCAAACATGTGCTTTAAGCCCTTGGAAGAAAAACACACACACATACAGGACATTCAGGCAGCAGGTCACACACACTGCTAAGGTAAATTGAACAACAACTTCCCCACAAGTGAGTCTTGAGTCTCAAGTGACCCCCCCCCCCCCCCTTAATGTCTGTCATACCCCTTCTCTCTGTGCTGCCCTCATCTTCTACACAACACACAAGGGGAAACATGCGTTGACAACACACACACATGCAGGGCGACACATTCATCAAGGCGACATGGGCAGATTGTCAGTGACACTCTGGAGCCTAGCAGGGAACCTCCCTGCACCAGCAACTGGGGGGCGGGGGGGCAGAACCAAAGCCAGTCAGCCATGTAGAAGCCCTTGGTCAATTATATAAGACAGTGAGTCATACACACAACACACAAAATACACACACAACAGCAAATCCAAAGCAGACATGGACTACTAAGTTTCCCTACTGCCTTGCAGGGCTGTGCTGTAGTGAAAGAAAACGTTGAGTGTTCCCCTTTAAAGATCAGAAACATCATTAAAGCTCCTTCTTTACTTTTTAATACCCGGCTCTGGCTCTACAGCACACACACTCTCTTGACAAATGTTCAACAAATCAGGCTCCGTTAGGAGTGGACGGAAACAAATTAAGTGAAATCAGAGTACATACAACTTCATTTCTGGTGAGGTGGCAGCCCATTCGGATGACACAATCTTCAGCTTGCTGTCAAACTCTAAAGGAAAATACTCTTTCTTCCTCTTTCTCTCGCCTGATTATGTGAGTCACTCCAGAGCCGGGTTAAGCGGTATGTATTGTATGAGATTAGAGTGGAGACGGGGGCGGCGGAGCAGCAAAAAAGCCACATTGAAGAAGCATCTGCCACTTGGTGAGATGAAGGAAGGCTGCAGGCCTGGCGACACAATCCCACACAAACAGGGTCAAGTGTATGAATGTCGGCATGCTAATTTGGTCAGTCTCTATATAATCTATTCTATAAATGACAGAGAAACAACATAGACAGACATCACACACACACATCCCTCTAAATCCCTATTAGGGTTTACTGAAGTTTTTTTAATCTCATTGGAGGACTTGAGCAGTGCCAGTCTAATCCTAGCTTTAGCGCTAGGCATCTGCAGCACGGAGACTCCTGCTTTGTGTCTTCACTCGGGTATTCTACCTTGTGTGACGGTAACTCGGTGGTGATGTGGTCCAAGTCCACCTCCTCCATCTCCCCCATCTTCAAACGACTCACCACCACTGTTCCTGCTGCGCACACACCATCAGATGACCTAGAGGGAGACAGCAAGAGGGAATTGAGTTACATTTAATCTGTATATAAAAAGTATGTTCAGTTAAATGATCTTTTCCTCGAGCTACTTCCCCTCCAATGGCCTGACAAATATACATCTCCATGTTGGGCCCTCTAAATCTCCAAATCTAATGAGCTTACTCTGAGCAGCAAACAGGTTGTGGAGTTAACGCTGGAATCGGGACAATTTCTTTCACTGACAGATTTTGCAGAAGAGTGTGCAAGTAGAATAAACCCGAGCCTGCTCCAGAGGGGAAGTTGGCGGGTTGAGGGAAGGAACATTTTGTATAACTGCTCAAATGGCCGTTTAATAACCCCGGCTGTGTGCCCTGACAGACACGAAATTGATACTAGAGTTTTCATATCAGAGAGCCCGACCAATCCCGTAGCCAATCATGGAGCCATGATTAAGGAGCTGATAGAAAATCTATAGTATTGGCAGCAAGACAGATGCTCTCAAATGAAGAAAAATGGTCCCTGGGCATCGCACAAGCAAGTCTGATCACCTAAGCAGACCCATCTCTAATGCGCTCAGTTCCACTCCAGCTGGAGAAAGATATTGGATGTTGTGTGCCAGCCAGAGGTCTGGGGACACAGCGGGGGAAATGACACACCCCTGAGTAAAAAGGGAAAAACACAAGAAGGGTGATGGGAGCAGAAAATATGCTTTCAAGGCCGATCCATCTTGATCGGACACGAGGGGGAGAATATAATCGCGCCCAGGGGAAAAGAGGATAGGGAAGAAGAGCGTTGGAGGAGGAGGGGTAGGGACGAATGCGAGGGAATACAGAGGAGGATGTTTTGGATTCCAATGAGGGACAAGTGTCTCTGCAGTGGGACACTGGGAGCTTCAGTTAGCGCTTAATGTCTTGTAGCAGTCCCCGAGCAGAGAAAATAACATTGCTTGGTTTATAAATCTAATCATTGTCCCTTGCCAGACACCTGTCTCAGTGTTTACTCCACTGCTCATCTTTCTGTTTCCTCATCCTCTCTCTCTCCCTCTCTGTGCAACAGAGGAGAGCAGCGCGGTGGAAGAAAGTCACCCTGACTTTGAACAAACAGCGCGTAATGACAGTGGGCCGCACATAATCGAGGAGATGGAGATTAACATGCATCACATTCAGTGATTGTCGCCCCTATCCAAACCTCAGGGGTTACAGTGGCCCCTTCTACTCTTTAGATTGCACTAATAAAACTCTCAGTTTAAACAGACAGGGGAGGTTTTGTTAGGACTGCTTTAAGAGAATTGATTCATGCCTCTGAGAGATATATTGTGATTCTTTTGATTTGCAGCCAAACGTAAACTCAGCACCTGTTCAAATACAATCCTTATACATTATTGTCTGTGAGGAAAATAACTCTTCAGCAGCTCACTCTGGAGATTTGATTAAGCTCCTTTGCAGCATTGCTGGTTTATTCTACAAATTCTACAAAGTCAAGCAAAGAAAAGGGCATAGACATTAACTTCCTGACAGAGTGCATTCGGCAGTGACACAAACCTTCTTTTTTTGGAAACTGAAGTCTTTTATCATGCACAACTGACCCCAAATTAACTTTGAAGATTCTGTGGAGAGCTGTGAATTAAAGGAAGCGCGACTCCCCCCACCCTCACCCGCCCACCTCCCCTTCTCCTCCGCCCATCTCTTTCCGTCTGTTGGAGCTGGCAACGAAACAAATCTGCGGATTGTACTTTGCCTGCAAGCCCATCTAATTGGCCCAGGATCTCTTTTATGACAACACTTAATCAGACGACTTTGTTAGAGTGACACAAATAATGTGCTTAAAATGGCTGCTAAGAAATTGGCACGATTCAAAAGAGAATTAGTTATCAGGAAAGAGCATTACATTTAACAGTTATTTTCTTTTGAGAGCCTCCCTTGCAATTCACAAACACATTTTCCAATGAAGTAACATATAGTGTGATTAGCTTTAAAAAACGATCTGTACCCTGCTGGTCTGAGAGGCTCCTGATCTATGAGCCATATGCGTTATGTGCGTATAAATATCATAGAACAACTGCTCCATTAAGAGGCAATACATCATGTCTATAAAATAAAAGTATCCTGCTGTGTGTCAAATCTTCAATTGCCTCTTCTCAGAAATAACAACACTCTTTCTTTTTAGACACATTTAAAGAGAATTCACAGTATATTATCCGATAACAATCCCAAAAATAAAATAATGACGTTGAGTTGAAACATGACTTACTTCTTGCCAAGTTCAAAAAGTAAGGAGGCTCTTTGTTTAATAAATGTTATCCTTGGAAACAAAATACACAAGCTGAAATTGCCTAATAAACATAGACAGCACCGGCTATTCAAAGAGAAGACAACAGGTAATTAATCGAGGTGACACCTTGAGAGTTCGTCAATTAATCTAACCGCCCCGCTGCGGTTCTTGGTCGAAAGAAATCTGACAACTCGTACAATGACTTTAATCAATTAAATGATACCCTGAAGGAGAATGTCCCTAATTTTTTAAAAAGGTACCCAGAGGGAATTCAAGATTTATAAGACTAACTAGCTTTCCAAAACCACCACACTTGGCAAACAAAAACAAAATAATGGTTCCAGTTTGAGTTAATATATTCAGCTTCCTTTTCAATGAGAAATAAACACAGTACCACTGGATTTTCATTGTATTAACAGGACCATTATTAGCCCTTTCCCCTGCTACTGTAAACACTATAATTACTTCCGTTTGGTGGTTAGAAAGCACATACAGATGGTGAACGTAATTATTTGTGATTCTATTCCTTGTTGAAATGAGCAGGCATACTGCGATTTAATAGCATGGCCAAATGTTTTTGTTTTGTTATGAGTTTTTTTAGTGAACAGGAACAGTGCACAGTCAACATCAACAATTTATGAAACACAGAGATGTGATGTGCTGGGATTTAGCAAGTTTCTATTTTCAGCTCATAGCCTAAATAAGAAAATATAAAATGTCATGTTCTAAGTACATTTGGAGATACATTAGATGGTTGCTTTGTCTTGGTTTGTAGATTCAACCTTATATTTCTTATTGGGTCTCCCTTGAAAAAGAGATCAATGATCTCAATGGGATACACCTGGATAAATAAAGGTTTGAAATGAAATGAAAATTGCACAACTTTTTTGTGCTCTGAATATAGTGAAAGTGGTACAGCTCTGTAACTCATTATGTTGATGACAATGTGCATGTCCTTAAAGATAGTCAAATGGACAGAAACAGACAACTAGAGGAGTACAAGTGGCCAACCAATGCCCTCTTTCTGCTGCCTTGTGAACCTACAGAAGAGAGGTTCACACAGGGAAGGACAATTGTAATATATTTTTGGCCTGAATCAAAACAGCCCTTGGTGGGAGAAGTTCATAAAAAAAAACTTCAAAGCAGCAATATTTCTATGGCCGTCAGGTGCTATTCTCAGTGGGAAGCCTCACAGAGGAAAAGACCTGACAGCCACGGAAATCGACCAAAACACCACCGGCTTTCCCCCCGCTTCAACTGTAGGGAAGTAAAAAAACACACAGCAAGACCTGGAAAAGCTATTTTGTTTCTTTTCTGTGGATATTTCCCACAGAGGATCTAGTCCTTCAGGACACCTTGAAACTGTGCATTGCCTCTGGAGGAGGAGTGGTCTGAGAAACATAATTGACAGGATCCTACACGGGCAACAGGAATGCTGCAGCCGTGAAGTGTAGCAGGGGAAGTGTGGATGGGATTCTTGACCTATATAAAGCTGGACGGGTGGGCTAAATATAGCACCGGCTACTTTTCACTGAAGACAGATGTTGGGACACAGGACTGTAATAACGGGGAACGCCAGCTATAGAAGGGTTACTGAGAGTCCTGATTTGTATTGGGGATGAATGGCATTACCATGTGACTCAGCAGTACATCCACATTTTGCAACTTGAGGACTGACTCAATCAATAAGACTACACTGCAGGCATTGTTCATGGAGCAGGCCAGAATCACCAGGGGACCCTAAACTAAGCACACACTCTCCGGCTTGTCTGGACCACTTGAAGTATATTCCCAAAGAAAAAACTGCCCTGGTTTCCTCTTGATGAAAGATACTTCCACAAAAATACATATACTCAGTCTGAATCTGGAATTAATGCAAAACAAGCTGTGTAACTTGTGTTAAAGTTTCATAAACAAATCTGTTTGGTAAGGACATTTTATGCTTGAAACGGATGAGTTAGCATCACATTTTCCATCCAAAACAGGATGATTTATCCCGACTACAGCAGTGTGATAAAACTCTCCAACATGTAAATTTATGCAATGTAAAAAATATGTTTGTCTGCTGCAATACATCTGTAATATGCCGAATGGGAGCTATGTCGAGGCAATATGCATACTTGCACAAGATTTGTGAGTTTTAACGCATCCTATTTGTTCCAGTCCCATCACACACACTTCTGTATTCTTGCATGACGAGAAGTGTCTTCACACTACATTTACTTTTATGCTGGTGCTTAACCAGTGTCAGAAACAGTCCCGGATAAGCTGTTTTCACAGAAGAAGCAAGGTGGAAAGAAAATGTGCAGAAAGGATACTATTTCGTTTAACCAATCACATCAATACAGGCTGGAGCTCAAAAGAAGGTGTTTGATGAAGGCTGTGTGCAATGTTTATACATTTCACAGAATTTGAGAAAGTCTAAAGGGGGAGGTGACGAGAAAGCTGTTTATGTAGAAAAAGAACACCAGAGTTAGAATATCCCTGGTGTTACATAAATACAGGCTACTTTGGCAGACACATCTTCATAAATACATTATTCCTGGTTAGTTAGACACAAATAAATAATTTGTACTGTCAACATGAATAATTTCCCATTGCATTGCAGCTGTGGGAACTAGATACTGCATATTAAATATTAAAAGTAAAATCAACAAGATTCAGTTTGGTCCAGCCCATTACAGTAACAGGCCATGGGAAAAAGGAGAAGCAAAAAAGATGGTGTCAATTGAACACCGCAGAACATGTGTGTGGTGTCAGGATGTGGCTTGGATGAGAAAAGGTCAAGAAACTGTTCTCACCCTCTCCGCCTGTTCTGTTTACCACAGGCCTGTAGAGACCTATAACACTGGAGCAGAAGAATAGATGCTGCTGGTCTCACTGTTCATGGCGGTATGAGCTAATTGTGGTGAACTGCCGATGCTTATGAGAATGGATTCAAAGCAGTGAGCTCTATGAAGTGGTGTGGTGATGATTTATTTGTGTAGGCTGACCCTGAAATTAGCATCCTCCAAATGAAGCAATGGGATTTTTCCATTGGATTTCTGTATAATGCAGAAAATAAGCTCTGTGGCAAAGACACATGTGTGATACTTAACACTTTGTGTCCAGCAGAATAATCTCCATATATTAAGACCACTTGTTGTTGTTGTTAATATGTGGTGTTTCTCAGTGATAGTGCAATTGCCACATGTAAGAAGCTATCCTTAGGCTATAAAGGAACTACATCAGTGTTGCATGGATGCACATCAGCACCTCCAAGGACGATTTGTGTTGGCTTGATGACTTTAATTAGTGTCATTTAGCCCCTTGCTGTTATGACAGCTATCCTCCATGACATCTTCAGCTTGTGTTAACAACTAAAAAACACTTCGAGACAAGGTAACCTGAAAAGGTTCAATGCTAACTAGTTTGGGGGTTTTAGGACTCATTCCTGCAGCACTCTAATGGTCTTTGTGTTTAACAAAACTTTACTATCCATATTTTCATGTGATCTGCTAAAAACATCTCAGTACTTTACATAGACACTTGGATTCTTGTATTTAAATTCTGTCTCTACTATTTATGTGTGATTTTATCCATATTTATCTTAGTTTTGATGGTAAATTGACTGCATTAATATAGAGATGTTTCAGTCTCTGCAACACCTGCTAGGTAGAATAACATTCAAACTCATTTTGGCCATCCAGAACAATTTGAGGAAAAGTATCTTACCCAAGGTCACATAGACATTATTACTGCAGGAGCTAGGAACAGCTGCCCCATGTTATTTTGCAGCTGCTTAATAGTGAGTTTATTAATATATTAACTTTTTCTAACCCAGGTTGTTAATATAATCTAACAGGAACTACTGTCAATCATCAATCAGCTGCTACTACACTTCAAAATGTTCACACACACTTACTGGGATTGACACAGGGCGCAGTGGGATGCAACATTGAGAACACACACTACTGTGGCGTTAATGGCCTTTACCGCTGTGCAGAGCCCTTTAAACTAATGTACGACAGTTGTTGTGTGCCAAATAATTAAAGTTGGATATAAGGTCTGATATGCTGTATGAATTGGATTAGGGCTAGCACTAAGAATCAATCACGAGGAGAAATGTAATAACAGTCTATTAATCCCTCACCTCACCCAACCAACACACACACATTATCCATTGTCTGCTTCCAATACGAGCTACACACACAATCTCATAATTACTGCAGCACGATACATGTCCTGTTTCAGATGAAGATGATCAAAAGGTTACAGTTGTGTGCATACGTGTCTGCCAATAAAGTTTGCTGGCATACATTCAGTGTGAAGTCATTGAAAAGTTAAGTGCGGATCAATGACAATTGAATGAGTGTGGGTGGAGACAAGGCTTTAACATGAGAGGGCAGGCGATGCAGAGCTTAGATAACACCCAGATGACGACCTTCATCCCCACTCTCTCAATGAATACTACGTTGTCAACAATTACGTAGTTGGGGGTCAAACTAAGCCATAAAGCCTCTCTTCAGAACATTAAACAACTCTATAAATGCTCACACATGCACATGAGTGTGGAACAGAGAGACACTAAGGCTTCATAATTATTTGTCAACATCCATAAAAGAGACCACATAACAGCGTCTCCTCTCATCCCTGTTCAACTGATGGTTATGTTGTGTAACCTCTCCTGAAAAAGGAACACACATCTAGACCACCACCACTGATTCACTGGATAATATTACGGTTATTAATATTGTTTGAATGAGTTTTGTGTTTAAATTATGTATTTTCTTTTAGTTTAAACCCTGGCTTGACATGGACATGCTCAAATGAATAGGAATAGTTCCACTTTATATACGGTTTTTAGCATCTGTGTAATAATTATATGGGAAATTGACACCACTTCTATGTTAGAAATGGTTAAACACTTAGCCTGGCTTTGTCGTAAGGCAATAAAATCCACATACCAACACCCCGGCTGCTGAGTGTCGCTCCATATTAGGTGTAAAGATATGTGACACACAGATGTGGGACTTGTTTTTGTTACCTGAAAATCTGCAACGGGATCTTTTTCGTGGCGCTGGGAGACCGAACAGAACAGAGCCATAAGAAATACCTCAGGTGAGGACGCACTAACAAGCCTTTGTCTGTGCTTTCATTGGGGGATTGGAACGGATGCTGCAAGCAAACAAAACCGTGTGGATGCATCTGTGTTTTAGGGAGGAAGAAAGAGTGTGTGTGAGAGCGACAGAAACACACAAAGAAGCAAGAGCTCCTGTTGCTCTGGGTAGTGATTGCTGTGTGCTGCAGAGAAGGACTGTTCTGTCCTCAGATTGCTGTCCCGATCACATTATGTGACTATTGTGGTGTGCACTTTACAGAAATGTTCTGAAACAGGGTGGTCACACATTAAATGACATTTCGTGATACTATTTTAAGCTCGACATTAGGCTACACTGTGTGACCTTATCGCAACGTCTTTCCCGTGCATGCATCTTTTAGAGGGGAACAAATATAAACTTAAATGAACAGCTTTAGTGCAGTGTGCAGAAGTCCACAGGTATGAAATGAGATTGATAACGCTGTAATACAGTACATGTCTTTATCTGTGCATGTCTTTGAAAAGTGCTTAAGGAAGCAGTTTAAACGAAATAGGTAAAAGCTTGAATACACTAAATGGCTGGCGACTTCTAGAAATGTTACTTTACTTTAAAATGCATTTAATTTGTACCAATATTTCCCCTTGTTATGTGTCTGTGTTTATTATATCTACGCTATTTTAAATTAATGAATTTAATATTTTGGGAGAATAAACATTTTGATATTTTGGGTTGTATCGTATGTTATTTGGTCAGTTCTTTTAGCTTGTAATGTCTCTTTGTATTACATCAACTCTCATATTTGAGATGTTTTAGTAATATATATATTACAAAATACTTTCTGTTTAGTGTTTGGGCCCCTTTTCTTAAGCTGACTTTACTGTTTGTGAATCAGATGCATTGATTTATTGATACTGAAACCTTGAGGGATTGTTTTGTCAACATATTCTTTTCCAGATCAAGGATGAACTGTTATCCTTGATATTTCTCTTTCTCTCTCTTTAGCAGTGTGCCATGAGAGAGGGACAGCATTGTTTTATTCCAGCTCTACAGAGAAGAAGCTCAGCTGGTGTTCTTCCTCGTCTCTCGTTGCAATCCTTATTTGCCCCAACCATTTAATTCAATTTTCTTCCAATATATTCTTAGTTTTTTCTCTTTCTTGTGCAAATTGAGGCCAAAATGATATGACATAATTGTTACAAGTGTAAAGTATGTCCATTTCTGTTTTGTTACAGGCACATATGTTAATTCATGTTCTCGCAGGATATGTGGTGTTGCTTAGCGACACAACACTAATTGCGGTCTACCATTATCCACTGTATTAACAGTCATTAAATATGTGCTTCTATCAGAACATCGGGAATTAAACATACACGTTTTAGAAATGAGTCTGAATTGGTTTCAATTTCAATCATCTTTAGGTGTATTCCATACTTTACAAGCATTACTCTACAGTTGTACTTTCACAGTAATAATTTCCATGAGTAAACAACTGTTCACAACCCAGAAAATAAAAAGGAAGCTCCACTTTTAGGAAAAAACACAAGAGCGTCAATCTGATTAGATTCCTGCTACTTCCAAATAAATGATTGGTTGCTTGTTGAGACTATGTCTGTTTGTGTGTGTTAATGTGTTTGTGCGTGTGTGCGTGTGTGTGTGTGTGTGTGTGTGTGTGTGTGTGTGTGTGTGTGTGTGTGTGTGTGTGTGTGTGTGCTTGTGTGTGCTTGTCTGATTGAATAAAATGTCTGTGCTGAAAAACTTGCGACTAGATCCTATTTGTTAGGAACTTTACAGGTGGGAAATACACTTGCCACCATCAATAACAATATGAATGCTGGAGGAGACTGCAGTGCCAAATACAATTCATCCAAAACACTGACCAGCAGGCAGGGATTACCAATACAATCTAAAATAAGCATCAGCATGGATCTTTTTCAATAGGGGGAATGAAACTGAGATGTTTGCTCTGAGGGGGGTGCTGGACTAAAGGTCAGTTTATTACATTTATTGAAATAGATTATCCTCCGGGCCGTTGCACATGCCATATGTTCTTCAGTCCAAACTGCTCCTTGTCCCTGCATGAACAGGCTACAGAAGCTATGTTTAGATATGTCAACATGGCGGAGCTGCAGAACAGAAGAAGATCTTAATCTTTTGCTGGAACTAGATGAAGATCTAGGAGAACACCAGCATTATTACAGTACATTCAACATATCTCATTTGAAATGGTGAATGTAATAACACTAATATGCCATATCTTAAAGCTGCCTTCATATGACCAGCTATTCTATAGTGAGAGCGGTGTATCCCTGGGCGTTGTGAACCGCTCAAAATGATTGCCAAGAACTTTGCTCAAATCATTTAACATTGGACCTTGCAATGCTGACTTTCAAGGTGAAATCAATCAGCTGTATGAAGCAGTGCAAGCTAACAGGGGAGTTCAAAAACAACTCTGCACCCAACCTCTCGTTGAGCAATTCGCAAATGGCTTATGATGTGAAGGCAGCTTAAGTATACATTTAAACTAAATAATTGAGCATTTGTTCACTTTTGCTTTTGGTTTATGTTAAATTCATTGGCCTTTTACAGTTTCAAGCTCATGGAAGTCATACATGCCTTAAAAAGCTATTTTACAGTCAAACACACACATTACTGGGAATGAACTGAAACAAAGACATCCAATGTGGAGATAAAGATGATAACAACCATGTGAGTCTTAGGGCTCCCTAAGGGAGTCAAAGTCACTTAAAAAAACTCGATAGGAAAGGTCATCCATAACTCTGCTATGAAAACTAGCCTTTCAAAATCTGATTAGTGCAGGCAGCAAAGAGCTCCCTTCTTCTTCTCTTTGGTGAATGAAAGGGATTTAAGAGCTGGCTTTTCACAGGTCATTGGAAAAGACAAGGCAAGTATTTAACATTCTGCTTGCTCTCCGTGTTAAAAAGACACAGCGATGGGGTTCTGCAAAGCTATGCGTCCTCCTGAATAATGTAACTTCAGACTAACATGGAGCCATTTAGGAATGTGAACCTTATGCAAATAGTGGAGGGTCTGTACTCTGACTGTAATAATAATAGAACCTCTCTGCTTCCTCCTTGTGCAAAAAGACCAAACTTTAGGCTAGACATATTTATTTTACTACTGCTGCACCTCCATCTCTGCCTCATATTGAAAAGAAAAAAGCCCACGTACATAAATAAGATACAATTCCAAGGTGCAGTATACTATTACTGAGTAATGCAACAAAATAAATATTTGACCTTGACCTAAAATAAAGAATGCATGTTTAGACTAGACACAGTCAGCATTCATTACAAAAACATGAAAGCTACTGTATTTACGTCTTCCAGTCCCTGCGGTGTGTTTGTTTTCTGTATGTGTCTAAGCATGCCAATGTCCAAACCAACACATTCATTTGCACCTCCAAACTCCTTCTGCTCACACACTAAGTATATCATGAGAGGCCATTTGCATAAATTCAGATGATCAACACAATAGAGATACAGCACATACAGCCTTACCAGTGTACTCCAAACAGTGTCAACATTATGAGTCAACATGAGCTTCTTGTTATGGTAATGGGGGAACCATGTCACAGTTGATATGGAGCATGCATGATTGGACAAACACAAAAACAATAGAGGAGAATTATCTCTAGAGATTTCCGAAGGTCAAAGGAATCAGACATCAAAACAAATACAGCAGCAAAATGAGCATTAACCTTCTCGTAGTGACTACACAAGTCTTTCAACCTTGAAACTGTTTTGCACACATTTTATAAAGTGGCAGGGAATGAAAACTGAGATCAATAATTGTTTAAAGATATTTGGATATTTTGGATTTTGGATTCCTTAAAGAAAGTAAGATCAGATGTGCTTGTTTCAAATGCTGAATGTTGACTTATAACTTACTATTTTAGAAATTGAAGCTAAACAAAAAGGTAAGACCTGATTAAAATTCAACGTATTAAAATGTTACTGTTGGAAATCACAAGTCTCCTCTTTACCTGCATCCCAAGACTGTCACTCGAGATCTTTACCTCAAAAGGCTTCAATCAGAACAAGGGAAACCACTATCCCTAATACTGTTATGTTGGGAGGAAAGGGAGGGGAATTTATTTCTTTAATCCATTAATGATAGAAAAATCATCCACCGTATATCCACCATTCACCAGCTTGATTACACAGTGCACACTATCTCGGATGTTCAGTGAACCACACTACCATCATCTACAGTTGTATCGGTCACGTAAAGGCCTTTGCACATAATGTTGTACACCCATGAAAGTGATATGATTGGCTGATATTTGCAATTTGACTGATCTCTCTCTGCGTGTCCTATTAGATATGTTTTCCAGTTAAGGTTGGACAAGCTATACTCTTACCCTATTATCCTTATTAGTACAAGGGGTCCAGTGACATTACACAAAAAAACAGAAAAGCTCTGCGTACCTCGAAATTGGCCCATGGGGTAATCATCCAATATAAGTGGAAACAGCTGTGTGGATGTCAGTGTTTGTCCTCTTGCATTAAGGACAAAATACACTGGTTTTATGCGCTTAATGTTTGGAAATGGACTTACATCTAGCGCCAATCTACTTTCCGACAACTCATAGCTCTTATATACTACATTTTCCCTTTCGCACACATACGCTACATGGTGCCAAACCTCTCATCATCTGACCTACTGCTCATTCACACACTCACATACCATTTGCTATGCATTCAGGAGCAATTTGAAGTACAATTTCTTGCCCAAGGACACTTTGCCATGTAGACTGGAGAAGCCGATCTTGCGATTACCGGACCACCCGCTCTATCTGGTAAACATGGCAGTTCCCTAATATTTGCAATCCTTAAACTTCTTTCAACTTTTCATATCTTTGGTAGGCTGCAAAATCCCATCTTACTTGAAAAGTGGGAAAGGATATAAAAATGAGAGAAACTGCAGATCCAAACTTCACAGAGATGAGATAAGTCTTAAGCCTCCAGATGTGTGAGTTATACAACATCACTAGGAGAGAGCGTGTGTGTATGTACAAGTGTGCTATGCATACAGTCATATGTCCAAATGTACACATTTCTTCAGATTTTTAACCGTTTGATTTCAAATTACCATAAAGATGGAATTATGTAGATTTGACTCCCTTATAAATTATGTTGAGATGCAGCAAGAGGCAGCAAATTGTTTTATGATGCAAGAAATAAAAACATTTGAATATCTAAAGCCATTATATGTCTACAAATGTACACTACATTGCATTATTGAGGGTGATATTGAACAGCGAGGCTGACAGGATATTATGCATGACCTCGCGTTCTTTGTTGCACAAATTGGAAATGGAGCGAGTGGAAGGATTGCATTGCTCTCCGTTACATGGTCCCAGCAGGGTGCTTGAATGATGGCACACAACAATTTAATCTCCAAGCAAAAATAGAGTATGGCATAAAAAAAAAAGACAGAAACCTGTGAGACACGATTTTATACACCTACTCTCCCTTTTTCCTCCCTCTATGTTGTCCTCATTAGAGTGCTCTCATCACTTGGACAAGGACTTGAGCTGTGCCCCTAGCATGCCTTCGCACCATGTCGGGATGGATTTAGTAAATCTCTCCTCCTTATCTTTGTCTCCAAACACATCCCGCTTTCCTTTCCTCGCAACATGTATCTGTTGTGTTGCAAAGACAGCTATAGCAAGACAAATGATTGACCCAGGCTAATAGATCTTACCTTGTTTATTGTGAACGTTAGTTAACAGCTCTCACTTTGCTGGGGGCTTTAACGGAATAGTAATTAGTCATGGCAGGTAATTAAGAGCGCTCGTCAATGAGATATTTCTTTGTTTCGTCCATTTTCCTTTGAGAGTTGCAGTTGGATGCCAAGCTGCAGCATTGGCCAAGTTAGTTATTTTCATATTCTGCCCATGAGCCCTGATGCCTGGGGGATCTTAGATTATGCAGAAGAACTATGCGGAAAAATGAAGCATTTTTACTATTGAAGGAGAAAAATGAGCAGGCCATATGTGCATTTATTTTTATCCCACCTGAGTGCCTTCTCTCCCTCTTTTACATACATATGTGGCATGTCTGCATGTGTATGTGTTATTATTACCATATATACTGCATGCAAAGTGTGAGCCTATGTGTTTGTGTGTGCATGGTTATTCTCATGTGTGTATGCACTTGTGTGCATGGTAGGTGATGAGATTGAAAACCTATTCCACCTGTATAAAATGCATTATATTCAATTATTCCTGACTCACACACACACAAACCCACACACACTAACACACACATTGGCTTCCAAGAGTCCCCTCAATGTGCGAACTACAGATAAAACATTTCCCACGAGCAATACAATAAAATGCTATGGCCTTAAGTGTCCTTTAGTCTCCCATAAATGCTTCAGTACATTTGTTCCTCCATTCACTGCTACATAGATAAGATAACTGAATGTATATGTTTTGTAATTATCCTCATTTTAACAATTGATTTTCCCCATACTAAAAATTCCTCCACTTTAAATTGAGCAGCTAATGACTACATAGTGAAAAATGGCGACATATGTATGAGTCTGTGCGACTGTCACATGGGAGGGAAGAAGACTCCTTCCACAGAGTCGTATAATAAGCAAGTCTGCTTTGGCACACAGGCAGATAAGTACACACATTTTAATTTAATTATTGTCTGGCATTTTTGTGTCATGTTGTTTACAATATGGAGATCATTAATTTAGCATTTCCCTAAAGGACTCTTTAACCAAATGCACACAGAATGCTATTTGTGTGACTTAGTAAGACTGTAATCACAACCACTACATGCCTAAGATCAACCCAAAAACCTTACTATGTGGGTATCAGCTCTCTAAACCACAAATGAGAGGGAAGTCCCCGTAATCTGGCTGTGTGGAAAGATTAACGTCTCCAGAAGATGACTAATTTATAAAAAGCATACATTTTCTTCTGTAGAAGCGTATCTTAGTTGATCTTGAGGCTTTTAGGTCATGCTCAGATACAAATCATTCACGGGGGATACAATGTGAGGGAGAGTGAGCTTTCTCTGGGTAAGTGTGAAAATAGGTCCATGGAGATAGTGAGTGCTCTGGGAGGGGGGGGGGGGGCAAATCATATTATCATGATAGCAGGCTCAACTGTTGGTGGGATAGCAAAGTGAGGCTCTATCCAATGGGAATGGATGAATAAGCCATGAAGCCAGGCAGCCAAGCCACTGGTCTGAGATAATGTAGCCCTGCCATAGCAAATATCTTGTGCACACACACACTCACACACACTCACACAAGGACACAAACGCATATCAAAATCAAATCTCAAACCGAGCCGTAGAACTGGGTCATTGAGTGCCTCTCCTACTGAGTGTATAAAGTTTTAGAGATAACAAGACGAGCAAAAGAGAACCACAGCGTGTGAGACTGAGAGGGCAAGAGAATAAATGCTGAGCTTTCAGCGGGGTTGAAATAACAATATCAAACTGGATTAAGTCCCTAATTTCGCAAAAGCTTGCTTTATACCCCTATGTGCACCTCCATTACCTTCTGTATATTTTCACATTACCCATTGTTCCATTAAAAAAAGACTCTGTGTGTAGGGTGAAGGAGGCTTGCTTCAATCTTTGGAGAAAATAATCTTCCTTCCCGTGTGTATACATAAAATGCATTATTGAGAGACCTCTGCAGTGCTGACATCCTTCCAGCTCCTGTAGCTCGGTGTTGTGTTGCTCGTCCCCAGTCCCCATTAAACCATGCTAGATTTAGAAATGTGCGTGCCAAACTCTATACCGGAGGTAGAAGCAGGTACAACCCATCTTAAGTTATTCACTAAAAACAAGTCTGCAGAGCCTGAAGAGGGGCAGGATAAAAACTTGCAAATGTATGCAAATTGGTTTCTCGCTTGGGTTTGAAATAATATGTAACAAAATCAAGAACAAATGACAATTCATGAATAAAGCAACGCTAAATCGCAAACCATTTAAATCACTTGTTACATTGCTATCAATGGCTAAATTCTCAAATAAAAACCTAAGACCATTACTCAGCATGACGCTGCAGTAAATACTACAGAATATGTACTGAAAGCATCTTTCAACCAGCAAAAAATTAAGAACCCAATTATGAGCGTGATACGTTACTGCATTGTAAATAAACACTCCTGACTAAGTCTGGCTATGCGATGCATCATTGCCAAGATCTAGGAGCACTCTGAGGTACAGTAGCCCGTTCACTCTGTGTGAGTTATGGCCACAAGGGAATCAGGCGAGGAGTCCAAGTCCATATAACACTAAACCACAGAGAGATTGACTACAGGCTCTGTGCAGGGCAAAGGCAGCCGGCTGCAGTGGGACAGTGTATTTGGTGAAGAGGAGGTTATAGACAATATGTATTTTAATATTCAAACATAAGTATCGGACGATGGTTCAAGCTTAAAAACGAAAAAAATATATATGTGCTGGGAAAAGGGTTTTATTCGTATTGACAACTTTGAAGATATAATTAGTTGCTCTCAGCCATTTTGAGCGTATTAACATATTTCAGCTTAATGTTTTGTTTTTGCATCTTTACTGCTTTTAATATAGTTCAAGCAAAAGCAGGCTGTTATTTTATCCACTATACACAACCTGCAAAACACCAAACAGCAGATAGCCAAGGTTAGCAACTAGCTGTGAAAGGCTTAGCTGTTACATACTTCTTTGGAAGTCAATGAAGCCAAAACAAAAATAAGAGTAAACACTAGACTCTTATTAAGTCAACAGCTCCAAAACCTTGCCAATGTTGCTTCGTACTGCTAGATTGTTTGCATAAAATGATATGGTGATCACATGTAAATAAGCCCAAAACAGTTAGTACTGCTGATAGTTATCCAGTGCACATTATAAGACAGAACATGCAAAAGCCTGCACAGAAAGAGACACATTTTGAAACTCTGGACATGCACTTACATTGCAGGCAGGTTACAACGAGCATTCTGCTGTGAGCTGGTTCTATCTGAGATCACAGAGGTGTAACCTGGAAAGACTGAGGTCATGCTGCTCTTATGCAAGTATATCTTCAAAACACACATGCACACACTTGGAGCAACGCAGGTACTGTATAGCCACACACCTGCAAAGAGATACATATTCTCAATATCATCTGCTATTACAGGCAACTTTGGGCTTGTATTGCTGTGAAGTCGCTGACTCTACATGTAGGCTAGTTACTTTGTGGAAGTGTTCTGTTTCTGACCATTATACCTGTATAGTTTGTCCTGTTGCAGGATGGGTCCCACACACACACACACACACACACACACACACACACACACACACACACACACACACACACACACACACACACACACACACACACACACACACACACACACACACACACACACACACACACACACACACACACACACACACACATGCTTTATTAAATGTCTTTCAATTGACAAACTGCAGGATGAATTGCATGACTTTACAGTGTGCTGGCACCCACACACAGGATTACCAATGCTGTTTGCCCACAGGCTTACATGTGAGTGTGTGCAGCTACACACACACACACACACACTGTACAAGACCCTGGCCTGGCTGGCAAGATCATCAGTGGTTCAGTTAGCCATGGAAAAGAAAAGCCTTTACACACACACACACACACACACACACACACACACACACACACACACACACACACACACACACACACACACACACACACACACACACACACACACACACACACACACACACACACACACACACACACACACACACACACACACACACACACACACACACACACACACACACACACACACACACACAGGTCACTGTCTGTGATCTTTTGTCGATACTTTTCTAACAATGCCATGAAGTGAGTGGGCTGAAAATAGATAAATAATACAACAATGAGTGAGAAAGAGACCGGTTTTGACCTCAAGTAGGGGACCATCTAAAGGCAGTGTCAAGCTTTTATAGGTGTGAAATATGTGCATTGTGGTAAGGTCTCCGTTTTGGGCTTCTCTCTTCTTTTTCTGGAGAGCTTTGTCACTTTTTTGGGCGTGTTTCAACACTGCAGCTATCTAAAACCTGACCTCAAATAGCACAGTGACATTGCTGCTCAATCATTTCCTCAGAGGACATCAGTGTTGAGTATCTGCGGCTCAGACTTCAGAAGCAGAGCACACACTTCAACTTTTAATTTTGTTCAAATTTATTCTTATCTTTGCTAACAAACTCAAAAAGACTGCAGTCTTTAAATAAGACATTCAACATGTTCTGTTTGTGATTTTGAAGGTGCATTACAGATTCATCATCAGGCTGACTTTGTGTGCTGACCAAATTAAACATCAATAATTCCCTTTAAATCAGTTTTCTGCTCTTTGATAACTAAAAGGTCGAGACTTCAAAGAAACAACACAAACTTCCGGCTAGCCCTTTGTTTGCTGTTGTTAATCGGTGTGTTGTATAAAAGCATGTGCACTGCTTCTGTTTCTATGAGGAACACCTTCCTGCTCTTTGAGAGCGGCAGAAAGATAACATTTTATCATGAACGCTTCAATGGAATATACATAGTGTCTAAAATAGAGACCGTCTTTTCAAAAGGTCCATGTAACCAACCCTCTCACTCATTCAACGTGACACTGTCAGGAACCTTAAAAAAAAAGCTGACCCAAATCTAACCGGTCGGCCTTACAGGAAACCAAAACAATCCGTGACTAACATCCTAAACAGCCACACATGAAAGTGAGCGCGCGACCTGAGAGAGGAGCTGAAATGCAGGAAGAAATCCAGGGAATAAGGAATGAGCTGGAGGTGGTCGGCCCTGCAGCAGAGTGAACTTTACTGAAGGCCCAACGTCACACACACACACACACACACACACACACACACACACACACACACACACACACACACACACACACACACACACACACACACACACACACACACACACACACACACACACACACACACACACACACACACACACACACACACACACACAGGTGCTGGTCAAACACCAATTTCCTCTCTACATATGTTCAGCAGCAACGTCAATCTGGAGCCTATGAAGAGAAGTTGGTCAAAGTCGGATTGGTTTTTGAGGTCAGTAAAGGGAATAGTTTATTGTGTAGTGGAGATAAAAGCAGTCCCTCTTTCCCTCTGCTGAGCAAAGTGAACTCAAAGTAACCAACTTTCTGCAACAACTAACCGAAGTGAGGATTAGAGTCAGGAAGCAAAACTCTGTTACAAATAAGAACCAAATCCAAAATGCCAGGTACCGGTTAACCCAGAAAAAGAAGAGAATTTCAGTGCTGCTTATCCATTTCTAAACACGCACATTTGCGTGCTCTTTGGACTTGGTAGAGCTTCACAAATAATTACATTTCTGGTACCGATCAGTAAGCGACACGCATCTTAACTAAGTTGTGAATGAAGATGAAATGAACAGATAATTATTCAATCTGATAATATAATATCAACAACCCAATTAAACCTATCCATTTACAGGTTCCACAAACATTATGAAGCAAATTGTGAGTATGAACATTAATCTGTTTAAAGGTTTTTATATATTTGTTTTTTGTTTCCTGTAAAAAAAGCATGTTACTGTAACCCTCAAAAGAATGAAATCCAGAACAGTTACGAAATGGAATCGCAGAAACGAAATCAGAACCAGAATTGTTCAAATCCAAATGATACCCAACCCTAGTGGGGGTCAAAACATGGTAGTAAAAGGAAGTATCTGCTCTTAGAGAATGAATTACAGTCAGAGCTGCAGTGGAGCTGCCTGGCCAGCAGAACTAATGTGAACTGTGAATCAGAGGCTCGTCCACAGGTCAAACAGCCCAGGGTGAATCATACATGCTCATGAAAAGCTGCTCATCTTTGAAATGTTTTCTCACTGTATGAACCAACAGGCAAACAGACTTTCCTCTGCGTGTCAGTCTTAGTTACGCATGCATCGTCGACTGCGCACTGTAACACATTGCTGCTCCAACACTTCCCCAGCAGCCGCTCTTCAGGCCATGATAACTGTGTGTGTGTAGGGGAGATTTTAAATATGTTGCTTGTCATTATTTAGCACAGTACAGATGTCTGAACTGCTGTGCTTGAATAATCTTTTGTCATTAGCAGCACATCGATGAATAAAAGTCATATCTGTGTTTTTATGTCTTATTATTCTTTACTCACTTGACTTTTAGACAGTGAATAGCTTTCCAAATGTTCTGGAATGATTTTCAACAACCCCTAAAGCAGGGGTCCCTGACCTTTTTTGACCTGTATGACCCCCAAAACGAAAGAATGGCCTTTTGGAAATGCCCTTTACTGGTTGCATTTCCCCCCTGCTTTAAGTTAAATTATTCAAACGCCCGAAGAGGTCAAATCAGCCATTTATTAACAAGAGAAAAAGCTTAGATTAATGCAAAGTCTGATAAAACTCAATCAAATGTGTATGGCCCAAATGTGTTCCTCTTTCCTACCTTCTTAATCATTGTGGTGACCTTTATGATTCATCTTGAGACCCAATTGGGACTTCTGACCCTCCACTTGTGAATCACTAAGAGTTATGTATTTTTATTTGTGTGAATGCTTACTTATTTATTTAATATGCAAGTCCACTATTTGTCCTACTGTCTTTAATCTGCACTGTATATTTGCTGTTGTAACAACATAAAATGTCCCCGCTGCGGGACAAATAAGGGTTTTCTGATTCTGGAAATGTTAATTCCCATGCAGCATGTAATACACAGTATGTAGGTGGTTAATGCTATTGTAATGGTACTGTAGGTGCAACCTCTGAATACTGTAGCAAACTGTTGGCATTTTTTAAAACAGATTTAGATTTTCTTCCTGTTATCAAAAGCCTTATGGCTGCATTATAAGTATCACAGGAGGACTTTATGTTATCCCCAGGAATAAATAATAAACCAGAGAACAACACATGAGCCAGAAAGACAACAGTGTGACTACAGGGAAGCAGCGTGACACGTCTCTGCTGTTCAACCTCCAGCAGGAAAGTGTGCATGCAAACACACACATATGCAAAGGCACATGGAGGGGGGGCTGTCATTTTCTATTCTATCAGCCGCTTATATAGTCAATCATGCAAGATACAATCATACTTCGTGACATGGGATCACCTACAGGAAATGAAAAGGACAACAAAAGGAGCAGGGAAAAGAGAGGATTGCCCAGGGGGAACATTTCCAGACACAACTATGAGTGTGAAGGAAAAAGGAAATTCAGTTTGAGAATACAAACAGGAGAATGTATCCCTGCACTCTGTACATGGCAAGCTAATAGATGATGAAATGTTTGTTAGAATGCAGTGGGGAAATACTCCATGAATTACATGCAGCAGTCGCAGCAAGCAATGAAAACAGCAGTAGTAAAAGTGGAACGCAAAAGCAAGCCTTTCTTCTTTTTTTTTTTCATTTAATCGTTTATTTGGCAGGGACAATGCACAGTAATGAACACTTAAAACATTCAAATGTGTCAAGCGTAACAGTGCCATATTTAGCTTTGAGCTAATTTCCATCCGCAGTCCCTCACATAAAACATTTAAGAAAATGACATTTTACAAACATCGCAAAAACAAAATACATGATATGCAAAAAGTGCAAAAGAGCAAGAGCAGCATACACAAGTATTTATGACATGGCAGTACAATGTAGCAGCTACGACATGTAAAGTGCAAGAGAAGATACAAGTGCTACATAAAGTGCAAGAGGAGATACCCCTGTGTTAAAGTGCATTTAGCGGTGATTACACGTCTGTCTGTTTCTCAACCATTCTTTGAGTTGACCTTTGAAGCTATTGAGGGTGGGACAATCCCGTATCTCAGTTGGGAGGCTATTCCACAATGAGCTGCCTTTAACGGAGAGGACATTTTGTCCAAAAGTGGTCCGTCTGCGGTGGACTCCTCTGGTTTCTGACCTAGTGCAGCGTCCAGTGTGTTTTTTGTGGATGAATTCCCCTAAGGGGGGGGGGGGGGGGGGGGGGGGGGGGGTGGCGGGGGGGGGGGCAGTCCATGTAAACATTTATAAAAAAAACACATACTTTTAAAAGACTTTAAATGGTCAAAACTCAAGAAATTGTGTTTTTCAAGGATGGTACAGTGGTGGTATGAATTTGGCTTTCTGTCAAACACCTTGATAGCTCTCTTGTACAGCTGTTCTATGGGTTTCAGGGTTGTGGCACAAGCAAACGACCAGTTTGTAAAACAGTATTCAATGTGGGATAGAATCATACAGTGGAGGTATGACTTTGCAGCATTGACAGTTAAGAAAGGTCTAATTTGTTTAAAATGTTGCAAGTTGAATTTAACGGTATTGGATACTTTCTTAATATGTTTCTTAAAAGTCAAGTTCGAGTCCAGTATGACTCCAAGATACTTGAAGTGGGGGACTAGTTCTAATTCTGCTCCGTTTAAAAACACATTGGATCCTTCGATTTTGTCGTTTACTGAACATCATGCATACTGTTTTTTTTGCATTTAGCAAATGTTGTTCAGCCAGTGTTGAACCTTGTCCAAAGCATTTGAGAGACAGGATGTGATTATTTCAGTATTTTTCCCCTGTACAAAGATGACCGCATCATCGGCATACATTTGTACATTCAAATCAGGACATACATTTAGCTGTAGCATATAGCTTAACCAAAAATAAACACCTGCCATTAAACCTCCACCTATGACCATAATAATGATTAGTGTGGACAGAAGTGTGATGTGTTGCACCTGTAAAACACACCCAGCTGTGATACACCTGCACATCACTGCAGCAAAATGTTGTGAGTGGTTGTTGAGGGGTGGGTCATGCATTTCGAATAGCCATAATAATGAGTAAATAGTTAATGCAACTATTATATTGTCAGGAAGAAATCCATATTCCCTTATTTTTTACCAGAAACTCCTGCAGAGCATGTGACCAGATCCTGGTGTTATATTAACAGATCGGCCTGGAGAGGAGGGAACAGTCCGACCTGTGAGTGTGGAGCGATAATTACTCCACCCTACTCACATGCCATGGTGTTAAAACAACTCGTCAGTTAGTTTCTTTTCCGAAAGATGAATAGAGCACTTTGAGAAAAGCAGGAGAAAGGTGCAAAGAAAGCCTTTCAAAAATGTTTGGTGTGGAATCCTTCGAAATAAACCAAAAGGAGGTGGAGAGGGAACATTGCCAGGTAGTCAGCATATCTAGTCTAGTCTACTACAACGGAGCCATTCAGGAATGAAGCACTCAGCAGAAGTGGTTATATGCCAGGATGGTGGGTGGTGTCTTTGAACAAAAGAAAAAGTACCCACCCAGTGAATATCGAACAGTATTTTTGCTCGAATTCTCATACTGTTGATCAGGGAGTTCTTGATTGCGCTCTTCCTTTAAAGAAGTGCCAATTATTTAAACAATAAACAATTGTTCAACCAATGCATCAGTTGCACTTGGCTTAGTTTCAACACAAAATCTTGGAAGCTTAAACTGCTGTGTGTTAAATAACTAAACCTACCATTTCATGTTTGTAAAGCCTTGGTAGCCATTTATTCTTTGACCTGAATCATATTCCTGAGCAATCAAGTCAAGCACTTTATAAGAAGGACACACCATTATTCATGTTCCAGAGCTATCTGTAGCAATTCGTCCTCGAAAATCTTCTCGATTGATATCATACTGATTCTATCCTTAAGGTTCTTTTTTCAAGGAAAGCAACAGTCTTAGTTAATCATTAGCTCTCTAAATAATAAAGCGTAAATTACTTAAAGTAGAGGGCGCATCCAAAATATCGACCTGAATTTATACAGACCAAAATAGAGAAACTTGATTTATGACCCACGTGGATCTCAAAATGTAAAAATATGTCATTGAAAATAAAGAAAGGTTGGCCCACCTTCAAACAAGACACATGTATTCCTTTTCGATCCATTCATCTCAGAAATCACACTTATTCCCGCCCCCAGTTACCACAAAAACACACAAAAAGCAGATCAGAGTGTTGTATTCCCACACGCTCTCACAACATCTCCGTAACAAACAACCCTGGCAGCTACTGCTACATTCCTGAAGCTGCTGTTGAGACATCTGTGGGCATGTTTCTTTTCCCAACTCGCCTCAGTTTGATGTTTAAGTTGGTCTGTCAGTTTTCCGTGCGGGGAAGCATAATCTTCGGACTCTGAAGTTGACATTGTCTATAGCCTGGAGGAGCACAGAGGGCGAGGAACAGAGTACGGCAGGAACATTCACTTACCTGAGACTCAAGGTCAGCCGTTCATCTTTAGACCTCAGCAGATCGCCCACTGAAAACGTGGCACTACCCAGGAAGCTGCTCTGTAGAACCAGACAGAGGAGAAAGAAGAAAGTTAAAATGGAGCATGGTGTCTCAGCAGCAAGTGAAGAGTTAAAATAATAAGAGAAAAAAAGACTAGGGCACTCTTTTCTGCTTTTGAAAGGTATGCTAAAGGAGTTAAAAACAGGTAAATGTCAGACGACGTGTCAGGATTCACTTTGAGCCCTGTGATCTGAAACAGCAGAAATGTAAGATCGTGTTGACACGAGACACAGTCAGGGACACAAAATCCACTCTCCTTTCCTGTCTCTCCTTCACCCTCCTTCTCCCCTTTCTCACCGGTCTGACAACCTGCGTTTGCTGCAGGCCTGAAGTGAACAGGAGGTGTCAGCGCAGCAGAACTGGGTCACGGTGAGAGGAAGGGGACGAGCCCATCAATAACCAAGAGAGATGATCTTCATTCATGGGAAACACACACATGCACACACTCTCTCTCACACACAGTAAAGCCCTGCACCTGCATGTAACATCATTAACATAGCTTATGCTGATGGACTTGGGGGGGGGTGGGGGGTTACACTGTGCAGAGGACACAGGCTGCTCCGAGTAAATTACAGAGTAGGTAATTAACAACAGGTACACAAGGGGAAATAAATATCTTATTTAAGGTATTCACAACACTGCTGTCTTTTATAGAACTTTCATCAACCAAATTTAGAGGTGTTTTTTTTATTAATAAGCTATCACATTAGTGCCAGTTCTGCTTCTGCAAACACTGATATGACAATTGGTGTGTTGCCCCTGTCTGTTGCGTCAGATAGATGTCAAAGCTTTGCCTCTGCAAATCAAAACAGGACTGTTTTAAGAAAGCTTACTGCTTATTTGACACATTTTTATTGTCCACACAAAAAACACGCCAGCATCTGAAAATGGGATGAACTGATTCGATATGGAGGATCAGTATCGGACCAAATAGTCATAACCATGGCAACAATCATTTGTCATTATGGATTAAACTGTAGACCATTCATTGATCCAAAATGTTGTCAATTAAAACTCAAAGAAATACCAAAATGCTCATTATAACTTCCCAGTACTCATTATGTCTGAAAATACCTTGTTTTTCCGACAGTCCAAACACATTTACTGTAGCATACTCATAAGCTTCATATATGAACCAAAAAGCCACACATGCTCTCCTTTGAGAAGCTAAATGAGGGAAAGTTTGGTACCCTCCTTCTGTCTATTGTTTGGCTTCACTTTCACCTCTAATCTCGGTTCCTCCCACTGCGTTGCTCTTTTTTCGCTCTCTGTATCAGATCAAAAAGGGCATCCTGTCTACTGACCTTTTCTCTCAATTCTTTTCTCCCTGAGCATTTTCCTGCTTCCCCTGTATACAAATCCCACATGTAGGCAAACAGGGACTGTCACGCATGCGTGCACACACACATCAAAAGAGGAAGAAACCTAAACACAAGGTCAGTCAAGAGTCTTATGAAAAAAAAACACAACAATAACAGAGTATAAGGTTTTAAAAGCAGCTCACATTGACCAGGAACAGCCTGAAGCATCACATTCAGTTACATGTCCGTGCAGCACAATGGTATGTCCTTAATTAAAGGGGACCTATCATGCAAAATGCACTTTTGTACGTCTTTTATACATGAATATGTGTCCCCGGTGTTCCAGGGAACTCACCAAGTGTCAGAAAACACAACCCTCTCTATTTTCCTCCATACCCAAATCTCTAAAAAAGGGGCTGCAACGGATCTGATAAAAACTGATCCAGATTTGAACACTGTCCTGACGTCAGGACGGTGGCGCTACGGCTATTGGGCCAACTCCACCAATCAGGAGGAGACAGCCACGGCCATTGCCGTTCGAAAGCGCTGGAGACGCTGTAGTACATATGCCAGGCCTCTAGATGGTGCTGTTCTCACAGAATCAGCCCTTGCAAAAACAGAGCTACAAAAGTGCAAATTGAGCGAAATGAGGCATGGCTAAAATGCATGATCTGTTTGGTATTTTGAAAAAAAAAAAGTATAAATATGCCTTATATAGGTATGGTCCTACACTATATTATTCAAATATAGCATGATAGGTCCACTTTAATTAAACAGAGCTGGGATCCCCAGTAGGCTTGATATGCAAAACGTCATATGCTTCAGCAATGACGTTTTATCAGCCAATCGTAGTTTGCTCTGATAACCCAGAGCACGAGGCACAGAAGGCTATTACACACCATGGAGGAACATTATATCCCTATGTAACCATTACTCCCAAGCCAGCACAGAGCGTCTGGTAAATGGTCTTAGAAATCCATTCCTTAGCATCTTTTTATGGCCCCTCACGACGAGGGCTTTAAAAGTAATGAAGCTCTGGAGACCGTCCTCTTACGCACGATCACAGTGGCTGTACCACGGGAAATGAGAGAAAGATGGGGGCAAGAGGAGGAGTGAAGGAAGAAGACAAATGATGCTCTTCCTGGATCATGGAGGATTGATTATGATGGTTTCCTTCTCTCATGCTCTGGCTCTCTCTTTTTTCTATCCATCTTCTTCATTCCCGCCACTGTTTCTATTGGCCATGCCGGTCGCGTGCCAAGAGAGAAACCTTTGATCTACGATGTCCTTCACTAGTGTTCAAAAAATGAGACCGCAAGACACTTTGCACAAGCCCAAAGATAAATACACCAACCAAACCTAACCAAACACAAAGTGCTCTTGAGGATACACGCTCAAACTCTAAAGATCAATCAAAAGACCACAAAACCAGAGAAACAGGAACATGTTGGAGCTGATATATCGTGAGTTTACAGGCAATCCCAAGCTCTTGTCTCAGGACCAGTGAAGGCCTGTCTCTCTGTCACTGGGCAGAGGTAAACGGTCCAACTCAAGCTGGAGATCTATTGATTTTCTCCACACCCTGGGGTGACACACACACACACACACACACACACACACACACACACACACACACACACACACACACACACACACACACACACACACACACACACACACACACACACACACACACACACACACACACACACACACACACACACACACACACACACACACACACACACACACACTCCCTCTTCATCATTCCTTCTCTCCCTATCCGTCTCTCACACACACACACACACACACACACACACACACACACACACACACACACACACACACACACACACACACACACACACACACACACACACACACACACACACACACACACACACACACTGCAGAGAATACCTGGAGGAGAGGACATTCTTTCACATGCTATGCCGACAAATGGCATTCTGTATATAAATGGCAGTAGTGACAGTTTTGGCACCGGCTGAATAACACACATCTGGCAAACGTTAAGAATATGAACAGAGTTGTCCCATGGAGGTCAGGAGTGTCGACATGAATAGGCTGCTCCTTCACTACCAATAGAGCTTCACTACAAATTGGCCTAATTAAGTCAGAAGAGATGTCTTGACACGCCATTTGTACTTACATGCAAATGTGTGCACTAGGGCACAAAATATGACCACAGTCACTTAAAATTGACATCCCACACACACAACACGTACATTATAAAACACACACACACACGCACACGCACACACACACACACACACACACACACACACACACACACACACACACAAGGAAGTCCACTTACAGTTATGGTGCAGCAGCAAGAGTACAGCAGTTAAAAAACCGATATAGAAATGAGGAGAGGCTGACAGTAATAGAGAGAGGAAAAGAGATGTAATGTCTTCTTTCTTCCTCTTAATGAGCTCCAAGACGGTTCTTCCTACATATCTTCCTCCAGTCTTTAGTTAGAGTAACTCCATATGCTAAAAGAGCAGCAGACACACTGGCTGATACATACATTGAAAACACATCAAACCCACACACACATTAAGACACACACTCTGCTGCCTCCGCTGTGACTGAGAACGGAGCGAGCTACCGGCGTTACCGCTGCTGCTGCTGCTGTGGCTGCTTGACAGTAAGTAAGACCAGAGAGAGAGAGACGGGGGGAGGAGAGAAGGAGGAGGGAGTCACAAGAGGGGAGGGAGACAGAAAATACAAGCAGCCTAGGTGGAGAGGGGGCAAGAGGAGGAGGGTGGACTAACACAGAAGAGGAAGGGACAGAGAGGAAGGAAGACAGACAATCAATGGGTAGAGAACCCAAATATAAATGCAGTAAATGGAAAAGGAATTTAGAGAAAGAATGATAGCAAGAGATAGATATTTAATTTTAATGTTTAGTTTATATCCATATATAATGTGTCTAAAAGAAGCCTCTTTGAATTGAGAGGAAGACAGAGAGAGAGGAAACTGTCTCAGTTGTGTGTCACACCTCGGCTGCAGCCTGTGACTCATACGTCCAACAGGAAATAAACATTTGTTATAGCTACTTGAATACACATGAATTTCATCGGCAAGGTGCAAGTGTGGAGGAGTGTGTATGGGTAAACACTTGAAAACACATATTGACATACTTGAGGATCCCACAAGTGGCTTGTTGAAAACGCTCTCTGTACAGCACAGTGCTGCAACTGAGAGAAAGAAGAAAGCCGACCCTTTGAGACACGGAGACAATGACGAACAAACCCACAGAGCAGCACCAGTGACACCAAGCTCAGGTTTGAACTATCTCGGCTCAAACCTCGGATTAAGCAGGGTTTAATTTACCCATGGTGACACAGGAGGATGAGTCATTCGGGCAGAACAAAGGACACGCTCTAACACTGGCCCTTATCACCCAGAGCAGGTACACAAGCAAAACAACAATGAGACACGCACACAAACACTTAAGCACACATGTACCCGCCGTGCACAAATCCAGATAACCGGCATCACACAGAAAGTTATTTACAACACACTGATAACTGGAGGTCATGGTGGTGAGTCGTCAACGTGTCTTAATACAGGAGGTGGCGTGTGGGTGGAAACACTGAGTTTAACGCTTTCTTTATTAACATGAGGATTGGTGACCTTGGTGCTAAGAGAAAGATACATCAGAGAGAAATCCATGACATTGATCTGCATACATAGATACCAAATATTAGATTAAAGCTTGTTCAAAACATGAATCGAGCAGACTGAAAACAGGCTTTTTTAATGTCTGAATTTGAAGTTCAAAATGTCATGTCAGACATATTTTAGAGCGCTCAAACTGTGAGTTCCTGAAAAGCACACTGATCAGTCTTTAAGTAAAGTAATGGTCATTTATTTTCTAAAAAATAAAGCTTATATGACTAAAAGCAGAGGGCATATCCAAGATATTGACCTGGAAACATTAAATTAGTTTTCTTGATATGTGACCCCATGTGAATTGTAATGTAAGTTGGAATTAAAGATCCTTAAAAAATAACATTTGTAGCCAATCTTGCAGAAATTAAACGTATTCCCATTTAACCAACAAGATTACACAAAATCGCTCTCTAAGTCAAATAGCTGCTCTCTGTAACAGTATTTATATTCTGAAGCCAAATCCATTGGTACATTTTTTGTTGTTATTGCTCATTCTTTTTTAGCAAATATTAATGTATTCTGTGGCCTTTTTTATGTGAGTTTTAACTCCAAAATTCTGCATACAAAAGGAATTAATTTGACGCTCACAGGAACAGAAATGAACATCAATATGGTAAATCCTAGATCAAAGCGTGTTCAAAACATGAATCAAGCTGACTGAAAACAGGCCTTTTTTTAACGCTGACTTTGAAGTTCAAGATGTCATGTCAGACATATTTTAGAGCATTCTGACTGTGAGTTCCTGAAAAGCACACTGAGACTGGCAGGGATTGGTTTTGCAACATGCAGAGCACGAGCCACCTACTGCAGGGAGACTGTTTGAGGCTCCTGGCTGAAAGGAAAAGCCCAAGTACTTCTTAATTCCTACATTTTTAAGCATTTGGAAAAACAGCACTCACATTTGGCTGAACCCTATCACCGCTGCACATGTCCTCACACTCTATTCATGGAGGCAGTGGATGTGTTAGTCCATGAGACGATCATTGAGCAAATGCCACTGGCAGCTGAGGTTTTAGCGCAGACGGCAGCAAGGGATCTTAGACAACCAGTCACCCCCAAACCTAGACAGGAGCAGACAAAAGCAGGCGGCTGTGTTTTCCCCGGGTGAGCTGATGTTCTCATTCTTAGCTGTCTACCCTCCACATTGTCCTCCTATCCATCCCTGACTTATCAGTTTCATGGTTCTCTACCTTGACCTGCTCTTGATCTGTTAAAAAGAAAGAAAGTCTGCTGCTGTCAGACCTGAGCTCATCCACGTTTACCCTCCCCTATCCATTTCTTCAATGCTTTACCAACAGCTTATATGAAAGGGACCGCTCTGATAGCTTTACAATATAAAATATACCATATCGGCCTTGAGTAAAGACGGTGGAATTGACTTCCAAAAGGACAGTGTGTCGTTTATCCTTCCCTTTAAAACGACTGCACTAACAAGTCACTGAGTGCAAAACATGCAGTATCTTTCAGACATACAGATCTTTTAACCTTTGCCTCTCTCAGAAGCAATTCGTACCATAACATGCTCTAGGAGAAATGAAATGGTATTCCCATTGTTTCAAAGAGTGTGCCGGAGAGATACGGTGGCCTTCAGGTAACAAACATAAGAAAAATGCTCACTTTATAGCCAGAGTTTGGTTTAAAGCAAGCAGCTGTTTATACACTGATGAAAGTTAAAGGGGGCGTTTTATGCTCATTTTAAGGTTTCATCATTATATTGTGTGTCTCTACTCAGACATGGTTACATGCTTTAATGTTCAAAAAGGTCTTTATTTCTCATACTGCCTGTGCTGAAGCACCTCGTTCACCCTCTGTCCGAAACCAGAGCCCAGTCTTTGCCGACCATTAACATGCAAAACCCATAGGAAAGGGAAAACACCAAAAAGCATAAAAGGGCCTCTTTAATAATATTATATTGCATCTCTGCTAATATTCCTAAATACTACACACTGGCCCTTTAAGCCTGTAATATACTGGACTGATGCGTTATAAACAGTTTGTAGCCTTAATGTAGGCGAGCAAGTTACTCTAAGTATTAATGATGTAATGCCTGTCTGGTTATGGAGTCATTTTATGGAGTTTTCCGATGCCTTAATGGAAGTATTCAATGTTTCACTTTCACAGGCAGCTCTGTTTATCTTTGGACTAATGATATGAATGGAAAAAGCTTCCAAATGCACTCATCTGAAAGTATCTCATATTTTCTAAAAGTCTCTTTAAGACAGGTCTTCGCAAATCATAATTCAATAAGGGTTGTTCATTATGTGGGCTAACACAGCAGGTATATATGTATTGGTCCATTGGATATTATCAGCAAATAAGGGCATTTTAATTGTTCCCAGTCTAACCTGTGAAGTGATGCTGTGTACTTTGTGTTTCATTTTTGACTCACCCTGGTCCTGAGGCAATGTGCGTGCACTCTAAGTAAAGAGGCAGACGTATCTGAGTTTAATAATAAAACTGATTTGTACCGAGATACAAAACACTTTGATGTGCTCTTCTGGTGTGTTGTCCCATTACATGCCTTATTAATCGTTTGTACTATTTTTGTCTCCTTCATGAATAACTTTTCAAATGTATCAAAGGCACAAAATGCACCTACTGTTAAACTAAAAGTATCACTCGCTGTACAAACATGAAACTGAAACGGGAGAGAAATGCCTTCTGGGTCTGGTTTTGATAAAAACGAAAGCTAAACTTTAATCTCTTTCTACTCTCGAAAGATTATTGGGTGTAAAATCATGAAAGTGGGCTCTTAATTGGCATAGCTTTCCGTGACTTAACTTTTGTGCTCACATAATTCTGTGATAATTCTTATCTCGCTTTGGAGGGTTTAAGAAAAATCCATATCTTAACTAAATGATGTAGTGGACTGTGAGAAACAACAACAAGGAATACATTACTGTGCATTATGATGAAAAACTGAATCAATATTTTAATATCAGAGTGGTGTTAAAATCAGAGCTATGATGGTGCAGCTTTGTCAGTACTTAATGCACTTGGTAGTATAATTAGTCAGCTGTTGAGGAATACAGCGCACTGCTCTGAAAAATGGGCTGCAATGACAAACAAAGTCAATCATAACGGCAGCCTATTATGTCATAATGTTGCACTGTATATCTAGTCTGATATATTTTCCATTGAATGAATTCATCAGTCATTCGAGTGTGCCATTTCTGTCATAGCAAATTAGACTATACATGTTGCTTTTTAATCAGATTATTTCTTAATTCATTTTCAAAAAACAATCCGACATCTTCACACGTCATTCAAACACTTTGAACTGAATGAAGTGAAAGAAAAGATGCAGCTTTCTGTCAAGTCTTTGGTAGTTGAATTAGTTTAGTGAGCTGAACATATATCTTCTGTAAAGTTATATATTCTGCTTATGAAAAACATTTAAGGTGACACACTTTCCGTGCTAAAACTACAGGAACTATGATGATATTTTATAGCTGACTCAGACTTTATAAGCACTAAAATAAGGCTGTACTGAAAAGTAAATACTCACAGACAGCTGAGAGCCAGGGGAAACTCCTTTTAGGATTCCTTCTTCTGCACGTTCAAAAAGATCTCAAGAGCCATGTAGCGTCAAAGAGCAGGGGACAAATTAATATCCCTGTTCCTCACAAAGCTGTTTCTGTTTCCTGAGCATATGGGATTCTCTATTACTGAGGACAAGCTACAGAATGATGCAGACTAAGTGTTCATACTTGCTCTCACAAACATTCTTCAGCTTGTCAATGCTTGCCCCCTAAAACCAAAAAGCTCTTCCTACCACTCAGTTTTCTAACTCCCTCTAACCCTGCTGTTGCTTACTTAATCATGTTTTGGTTCCTCTGGGAACAAAGGGCTTTTTCTTCTTCCGACAGTTTCTTTGAGTACTGCACAGGGCACTAAGAATGATAAGAATGTGATTGAGTAATAACACGTAGGAAGTCAGATTCTTATGTCAATGTCAATGTCAAAGAAAGAGCTGCAGCCAGGAACAGTAAGAGAAAAATAAACTTGTGGCGAATGCATGCTGGCCTTGGTACTGGAAATACATTAGCAATGCCTTCCCTTACACTCTCAGTTGGTCTATAAACTTTAACAGCGAACCCCACTGCATACTAGGTGATAAAAACCAAGGTTCCTTTGCTCACAGTCTGTAAACATGACTTGGTAGCAGGTCCAAAGCCTGCACAGCTGATTCAAATCCCCTATATTGACCTGAGTACTACATTAAAATAGCAGCCTGGCAAATTTGAAGCCGTTCTGTTAGAGTTGCATTTTTATAGCCCTTTTTTCTCTGTCTGTCAGCAGATGAGATGGATCCATATGATCATACGCTTCACAAATGCAAGTGTTTTTTTATCAGCTACTTACTGCGAGCTGCTATCAGCTAGTCCTGGCAGAGGCTGTGGTTAGCAGCTTCCCCTTCTCTGACTCTGCGGTTCAAGTGAAGGCCCACAAGTGCAGCAACGGAAAGAGGTTGCATGCAGAGTGAAAGGGGATGCACTTTTATCATTTAATCACCAACAAAACATGTTAAGCACAACATCCTGTTAGACATATCACATAAGCTATCTTGCTAGTAACATTATTAAGAAGCTAGTAAGGCAACATTTCAATAACAGCTCACAGCACAGAGTTTGGTAGCAAGTTCCCTTTAATACCCATGGATAGATGCTAGGGAATGTGCAGGATGAAATTCCCTGCCCTTATGTAACAGCAATAAGCTGCTAGCTCACCCCCAGGCCTGTAAGGCTACAGGCTATGCTGGGTCTCTCTCTATCACACGTTCTTCCCCTAACACACACACAAACACAACCCAACACAAACACTCGCACAGTAATAGCGCTATAATATGCTAGCTCATGCCTGAAGTGGTTGATAGGTTTCTTCTTCTGAGAGCAGGGCTATAGGGGCTGTGAAAGTAAACAGCTCGGATCAAACCAACTCTCTGCTCTCTTTGAAGAGTGGGAGACAATTACGGGGATCAATGGTGCAGCCCGGAGGTGGTTAACAGCCAAGACAGGCAGGCAGACAGGGATTGATGCCCCGTTATATTGAGAGTCGACTCCTCCATGACTTCACTGTGAACCACAGTCACATCCAAACTGCACTGCATTCTGTCTGGACAACCATGTTGGGATACATACACGTTATATAAAATAAGAAATCTCAAAGTGAGATACAAATACTGCAAATTGTAGATGTTACTACATTTCCAGTTGGAGCAGATGGGGGTCAATGCTCTGTGTGGGTGGGCATTTCTTCAGGCAACATTTCTCCAATGGTTTGTTAGGTAATAGCTATGTTCACTATAGATAAACGCTATAAAGTTTTATCAAAGTGTTTATGAGTGAAGGTGTGCATGTTTATTTGTGTTGTGTGTAGGTCATGTAACTTTGAGCTATATTTGACATCATTTGTACATGGATGGCAACGAGAGACTGCACAACCTGTCAATTGTGAGTGTGCAAAGGTTGAGCCTCTAAGTGTATTTTGAACAGCGCACACTGTGTGGGAGTTTCTCTTGCCCCTACCTCTCCTGTGGGACAAGTGTGTCTGTACAGAAGATGTGATTTCAGATGGCTCGCACCACCTTGACTCAGTAAACAACAAGATGAAGGAAACAGTGGGAGAGGTGCAACAGCCGCTAGCTGTGTTTGTTCCTCAGCCCACCACAGCCATATTAGTTGCCTAAATGACATATTTGCCAGTTGATGTGGAACAACATCAACAAAAGAGCCTTTTGAACTAAATATAGTGTTTATGTGAAAGTAGAATTTGTCCTTGGTGGCTATGATAGCAGATGAATATATTCAGGGTTTTTTTGTACACTTATGAATAGGACATGAGATTGTTAAAAAAAAAAAAATGGAGATAAGATCAAAACAAATACATTTGTATTTCCAAGGGAGGGAGAATATGTCTCTGAGATGTTTAAAGGCTTCCCACCCTCTTTGCGTGTGCAGAGGGGGGAAACAATGTTGGCTGATTGTCATATAATTCCATATACGCTAACAGAACAGAACAACAAAGCAACAACAAGAACCCCTCTGCCCAACTCTCATTTACTTTTCAGTCCTCCTGGGTGAGGAGAGGAGGAGAAAAGCAATGTATCATTACCTCCATCAACAGAGTAAGGAGGCAGACTGCTGCACAGGCAGGGCTGTACTTTACTGTTTGCACACAGCCTTGCTTAGACAGATGTCATAACATGCTTTATTAAATGTCTTTCAATTGACAAACTGCAGGATGAATTGCATGACTTTACAGTGTGCTGGCACCCACACACAGGATTACCAATGCTGTTTGCCCACAGGCTTACATGTGAGTGTGTGCAGCTACACACACACACACACACTGTACAAGACCCTGGCCTGGCTGGCAAGATCATCAGTGGTTCAGTTAGCCATGGAAAAGAAAAGCCTTTACACACACACACACACACACACACACACACACACACACACACACACACACACACACACACACACACACACACACACACACACACACACACACACACACACACACACACACACACACACACACACACACACACACACACACACACACACACACACACACACACACACACACACACACACACACACACACACACACACACACACACAGCATCAGCACTTTCCACCAGTGCCTCTCAAAGGAAACCATTACACTGCAGAAACCCACGGGACGCCAGGCAGAAAGGGGATTTTCTGAAGCATTTTTTCTTTCTTCCTCTCCCCGCCTCTCTCTCTCTCTCTCTCTAAAAAAAACCCCTAACTTACACTAAGCTACTTTTGCCAGAGAGAAAGAGATTACAGTCAGCCAAGCGTCTAATTCACCTGTGACCCAGTAATTCATTTGGCTGATAATCTGCTATTGCAGGTGACACTAACAATCACCGATATGATGGGGAGAGAGGCGAGGGAGGGTTAGGGGAGGTTTGGCCTGGGCTGATTGGTGGGGGAGATATTTGATTAAATTCTGAAATGAATAATGCATTATGAAATTGATCCAGACAAATCCCACCTTGAGGAGATTGGAGTAGGATTATACTGGTGAAAGCTTTGGGAAAGGTTACGACAAATAGGAGGATTCCTGAGAAGGTGCACTTCAGTATCAAGTGCTTACCTGGAGCTTGATAAGGCAATTTACAATTCCTTAAATTTATATTCCTGTCAGCTGCTTGAACAAACTGCAAATAACGTGCACAGAGAGATTTAGCCTCAAAAGAGTATTGCTGATGGCCCTGAGGAAAAACAAACGCAAGCAGTTTCTGTTTTCGTCCTTATTTATTTGTTCTTGGAAAGTTTTTTCAATTAATTGCATTCTGATTTATTGCTGACTTTAAGAGAAAGTGAGCTTTTTTTTACTGAAAATAAATACCAAGCTATAAGTCATAATCTATGTACATTTAGTTACGTCTCCAAGGAAATCGCTTGACATTTAAGGAGAAGGATGAAGCTGGAGCCAGCAGCCAGCAGATTTGTTTTTTTCACACTTGTTTTTGCACTTGTTAAACAAACAAGATCTAACATTATATTTGTGAGCTTCAGGCGACCTTATCTGTGGATGTAGTCAGGCTGATGGTTTCTTATGGTTTCCCACTCTCTATGCTAGTCAAAATGCTGGTTCCAGCTTTGTGATGGACAGTTAAAGAGATTAGTATCGATATTCTCTATATACTTTTTGCAAGACATTGACTAAACAAATGCTTTAATTTAGTTCTTTGCCGTCTTCTCTTCGTCCCTCTTCTCTTATCCACTTCTTCTGCATGCTTTTATATCTAGTCTACTGTGCATTTAAATATTGAATTTACATTTGTGTTTGATGTACACAAACCGTTTGTTTCTCTTCTCTTTGTTTTCTACATGTTTGTATGTGTTAGCCAGCACATACAAGTTACACACACTATTTATATTGATGCACATGCTTGGTACTTTGATCTAAAGCTTTCTAACCATTAAATGTGTGGCCTGGATTAGTGTCACATAAAGCACATCTGTAAACACTGATAAAAATAAACGTAATTAATTGCCAATTATCCCAAAGTCTCCACAGACTCCTTGTAGTAATGCTGTATAAATAGACTGTTTACTGGTGTACTCTCTTTACTTGTGGCTTTGCCCTACAAAGGAAAGGGTGTGTCCGCATGGCAACAGCATCAGACATCAGCTCAGCACAAGTAATTAATTTCTGAAGCTTCTCCGCTTAGATTTAGTTGGTTGCTTTTAATGAGCGTGCGCTATTCAAACAACTATTTTAACTGACTGCTTACAACCGCACAACAGAACTAAGAGTGCGCTTAATTTCAAACAATTGTAAATATTCATTGGCGCAATAAGTCACTTTATTGAAGTGCATGTCAACACAGTGGAGGAAATTATGTGGGAAAACAACTTAATTATTTCCTTAATAGAGTAGACAGGAGTTTGAAGTATTGTCAGCTATTGAAAATGATATCATTGCTGCGAGAAAGCTCTCTAAGCTGAGGCTTTGGAAAGAGCCTGGAATGTTTTCCAACACATCGCTCCAGCCTGACATGTTTCGCCGCCAACAGCCTGTCCATGCAGCTTTTCAGCCCTGAGAGACATATGTAGTGCGAACCTGACATGGCTCAGTGAGTGAGTGCTCAGTTGTCAATAAAATGCTTTTTTTTAGTATTTAAACGTTCTTGTTTCAGGGGTGTGGGACGATTTATTCCCCCTCAATTGTCATCTGACTGGCTCCAGCACTTTCCCCAGTGTGCTAAAGTTAACAGGATTTTCATTTTAATAAGAAAAAGGCAGACAGAGCAGCACATTCAAATCTGTGAGGGCGAGCTCGCCCCAACTGTGCGGTACTTCATGTTGAAGAAGCACTTTAATTCATTACTATGTCAAATGTATCCGTCTTATGAAAGGCAAATCCCATTCCGGTTTGGAGTCATGCCATAAGGTTTATATTCTGAATCCATAATATTAAAAGCTGCTATGGTGTCTTTAATGATGAGCTTGATTTGCAGGCTGTGTTCACAAACAAGTTGGACTTTAATATCAGCCTGTCATCCAGACATTTTCAACTGGCCTCGACTAACACATATACAGCACTTTTTAGTTGCTTTCATTTAGCCCAGGCCCTTAATGCAAAATTCTCATCTAAAGGTGTTTTACTTCTTGTGAAGAGATAGCTTCACAAGTGATGAAACAAGGTTGTTCTCTCCTTTCTTTCCTGATGTTTTATCCTCTCAATTTTGCTTGTAATGAGCCATGAAACGCTGAAGCCATTGGCGTAATGGGAGCAGTGTTCAAAACAAAATTAGACGCTCTGTATTTAAGTGAATAATTAGCAAGGCTGTCAAAGCACAGAAGTTTCAACTTAGAAATAAGGGTTTGAATCAAGGATAATGTATTGAAAAAGATTCCTGAAAGACACCGTATGGAGCAGATAAAAGAGAGGTACGTCCTGTGTTTGGAAGAACTGGAGCAGTGAAATTGTGCAATTAATCAAACACACTTTTTGTTGCCTGCCTTGGTGGAATGTGAAATTAAATGCACATAAATGAGCATAATTAATGACCAGCGAGAGTGGGTAGAATGTGAAGGCGACAAAATGGGAACTTCCGCGTACAGTTTATCAAATCGTAATCACTGAGAGGGCAGCACTCTCCCTGGTAAAATTAAAGGGGTTCCTACAAATCATACTGTAGATATATCGGGAAAAGGTTTCTTACACACACCCACGAGCAATGTGGGTAGCCAGAATCCTCCCCTCAAGTTCCCACTGTTTTGACTTGTCCCCATCCGTGTGGCTCCCTTGCCATCATCATGATTGACAGATGTCAAACCTGTCACCTCCATGGCACTCACTCTTCTTTGCTGTGATTGGCAGGAGTCACACCTCTGCTTACTTTCCTCAAATTATTTTAAAAGTGTTCGAAGGTAGGGCCAATCAAACAGCTTGCTTTTTGACATAATTGTCTTAGTTTTTTCTATGTCATTTATCTTGTATTACTCCTGGGATGCAGTGTGTCTTGGGTGCTGATTTAATCCCTGAACCCTGCAGGCTAAATCTGCAGGAGAGGTTAAGGAGTAAGGATTTCAACAAAAAAAACGTAACCCTTAACCACACCAATGGAGCTCCTCAGTGGCCAATAGATGGACTATCAGAGCTGTGCAGCAGGCAGCTGTGGATAAGCAGGTAGTGCCACTCATCCAGTAATCACAGGGTGGGTGGTTTGCATTGACTTTTATTGTTATTGAGCCACAGAATAAATTGGCTACGCATTCGGTGTGAAAACACAATGAAAGTAGAAAAGCGTGTGTGCAGACCACTTACCATTTATTGTGTCAGTATACGGCTGGTAACAGGTGTGAATGTGTTTTACAGTGTGAATTTGAGCATGGCAAAGAAATAACTGCCTCCAGTGACCACCCTGGAATAATAATGATTCAAAAATAATTAAGATGTCAACCATCAATGTTACAAGAAACAGCCTTGCTCTGAGATTTCACAGACAATGGCATTATCCAACAGGAGGCTCTTAATATAGTTTTTCAGAGGGCGGAACAAAAAAAAACGAATTTAATAAGGCAGAGAGACACTTATGTATTGATTTTCTTTGTGACATTTTAATATACTGTGTTGACAGAACACTAATTGGGCAAGACAATATTCATCCATTAGCATGGCATGCATCCATTACAGCCGTACACCTAACACTAAAACAGAGGGAAATGGTTTCATACGGCTCATAGCTAAAAGAATCATTAAACTATATGACATTTTCTGCCTGGTAAGACTGCCAGCGAGCATCAAAAAAGTGAGGTCACTAGTTTGTCTAATTTTAGCCTCGATGACTTGAACAGCAGTACTTTTTAGCACTTGTGACATTGGCTGACATTGCCTCAGTGATGGTGAGGGAAGCAAAGTGGCCATCAGACAAGAGACAGTCCTTATCTGAGGACTCTTGCTCTCGTAGGTTATCACTGCTCAGCTGTCCACCCAATCACTACCCAGCCCTTTCTTGGATATCTCTAAGATTGGTTCTTGTAATAGTGTGTCTGTGTCTGTGTGTGTTTGTGTGTTTCTGTGCATGTGCGCATGTTCCCTCCAGCCCTCTCTCACTGTCTGTTCTTTTTTCCTGTCCTGCTTCCATTTCTCCCCCCCCCCCACCCACCCATCCTTCTGGCAGTAAACTTGTGCACTTACAGAAAATTCCCACCACACTGACACTCATCCAGCTAAAAGCAAGTGCCTATGCCAAAAATATGTCAAGTCACCGCCTTTTACACATCATGATTATTGACAGGGCAGGATTAACTGAGGCTGGGATTCTCCATACTTCAGCAGTTCATAATTGGAGCGACAATTCACCGCGGGAAGGTGGCGGCTCAACCTGCCTCCTGAGAGGTGGCGAATATCTGACAGGCAAATAGTTAATAATCAGTTAGACAGCACCATGACATGGGGGGAAGTGACTGGAAGCTAACTCAATATCCAATCAATACATATCTCTTCAAGAGTTGTTTTTGATTCCTGAATGTATATGTTTTTGCAATTTAAAATATGAAAATAAAAATAAAGAATTTAAATATTCATGCTCAATTCTAAGTTAACAGATATTTGAATTATAAAATAATGTAGGAGATGCTTGTACAGGCTAATGTCGGTCTTACACATTGACGTTTTGCCAGGTTATATTTTATTTAAAGAGATAAACACTTATGTACTTAAGCAATTTTTGGAAAAAAGATATCACTATCTCTATGAAAGTGTGTTATTTAGCTGCTGCTGCTACTGTTTGGTACAATATATGTTGTGGTGCTAATCTCTGATGAAAAATATTTAAGTTTTTCATCTAAATATTATAAAATAATATGAGTATTTAATTGGATAGCTCACTGTGCCAGCAGTGCAGATGTGGCTTATACGTTTTAAACAAGGAAAGCTAAGACAGAATTGAAGCAAACATCATGGCATGGAACATGCAAGCAAAGGCACATTTATATAACTGTCACAAATGTGCTTAACATTAACTGCTAATGGTTTAGATTTTCTTTTGACAAACAGCTCACAGAATTAAATCTTTCATTTTCTACATGGCAGGGACATTTTTCAAATCATATTTGAACTGGTGTGAAAAGAGAAACAACTAAATCAATTTTCACCTACTCATGTTTTTTTTTTTCATACAACATCTATACAATTTTCTCAGTGTGTGTGTGTATGCGTGTGACCGTGTGTGTGTACTGTATGTGGGAAGTAGGACGGCAGTGTAAGATGACATTTTGATCTGTTCTATTATTCCATTGCCCTCTGAAGCAAAGACATCTAGCTATACCGTTTTAGTGCAGATGGTGTGTGTGTGTGTGTGTGTGTGTGTGTGTGTGTGTGTGTGTGTGTGTGTGTGTGTGTGTGTGTGTGTGTGTTTACCATGCTGCTTGTGGCAGTCAGAGGAAGATGGCCATTATAGTAACATAGTAAAAAAAAACCTTCTGCTGGTGTTTTATTTGATTGAATACATTTTATAGAGGCTTTATAGAAAATGACCAGACATGCGCCATTTTCCAGTTTAACGCAGATGAGGTCTTTTGTTTGTCGCACTTCAGCGCGCCTCACAGAAACCAATCCAAATTCCTCATTGCGACCCGTAATGGGAATGCAAACTGAAAACCGCATTCCACATTAATTCCAGATTGCAGTTTGCAGAGGCAGGATAAATGAGGCTGTGATTAGAGAGAAGAGCTCTTTCACAGGCAGCTGTCCTATCCCTTTATACACGAGAACACTCAGTAAGAGCTCCACACTGACAACACACCGCAGTCTCTCATTAGCAGGGTGTCTGCTAGCTCTTCACAGAGGTAAGTGAGCACTAACCTGATGCACCAAACACACATATCATCTTATTTGCCTCTTTCATATGCTTTTAACTCAAAACCTATTATCTATGTTACCTTAGATGAGCCCTGCTCTTATTGATCATGAACTTGAAAAGATAATGATAATGGCTACTAAGATTGAATCCAAGGCTTGTAATTAAAGGCTTCTTCGACCACAAGTCCTACTTCAATCTCAACGCAGGTAAAAGCTGTTGATACTTGAAAACGTAATTTTCTCCAGCCTGTATTTAATATATTCGTAATTGCGTGATTTCTACTTTGAAGGGCAAAGATGTTTTTTTCTCATTTATCATTAATTACACATTTTTTAAGATGCAGCAGATTAGTCATGGTTGGAATCACCTTTGTTTAAAGGTGGGGTAGGTAAGTTTGAGAAACTGGCTCGAGATACACTTTTTGTTATATTCCATGGAATGCTCTTAACATCCCGATAGCAATGAATATCTTAAGTGCTTTGACAAAAAATCCATAAAAAAATGTCATCTGTGGAAGCCGTAGTACTGTAAAAAGCACGACCAATCATCTGAGCCGGCCCGGCTAAAATAACTGGATGGCCTACCTGCCTGTCAGCCTTCCATCTGTGCACAAACTTATCTCGTGCCCTCATTGGTCATGTGCGCGTTCGTGTGTGTTGGAGGAGGGGCTCTATAAGGAAGTGGCAGATTTTCTCCGGTTGTGTATTTTCAAATTCTAGCGATCTCGAGCTGGTTTCTCAAACGTACCTACCCCACCTTTAGTGGACCAACCAAGTTAAAATGTCCAACATTATATCAGAAATAAACATCTTTAGAGCCTTGTACAAAAAGTGTCTTCATTCATGACACAGTAAATAATATTGAGGTTTAAATTAAGGACGAAGCTAATTTGAGTGACAGGTGAGTAGCATCACAGGTTGCTAGCCGCTAGCTGCTCTTCAGCTCTGGTCTGCCTCATCTCTAACGATGGTCAAAATCTTTGCACATATTTGCATTAGACGGTAGTAGGGTAGAGTCAGCCCTGCCAAGATGGTATTGGCCGGAGCCACACACATTGAGATTCACAACGGCTCTTTACAAAACATATGGGTGATGTCAGAGAAGCAGCCTCCATGTTAAACTGTCAATAGTCCTCATCCAAGATTGCAGTATGGCAGAGCCTTGTATGAGGACCTTACGGGTCCAAACATTCTGAGAATGTGCGTATGTACCTGCAGCTCCTCGCGCAGGTCGAGGTTCTGCTGTCGGAGGCTCTGATTGGAGGAGGGGCTCCGTAAGGAAGTGGCAGATTTTTTCCGGCTGTGTATTTTCAAATTCTCGCGCACTCAAGCTGGTTTTTCCAAAATGACCTACCCCACCTTTAAGTCATTATGCTCAAAGATTTGGCTGAGCTCATGATACAATTGCATGATTTCTGTTAGGAATACCTTTTTTAAAGTCAGAGAATAAATGTCTTGATTCAGTGATCAAAATGAAAGCCGAAAGGATATTTATTGCCGCTTGGAGCGACTAAACGTGCAATTGCAGGTAAGACGTCAGTGACAAAGTAAGGCTAGCCTTTGACAGACGGAGCTTGAGGGGGGGATCACTTACACCTGAGAGATATCTTACCCAGTCTGACTCCTTCTCCCACCTCCACTGCCTCACTTATCGTCCTCTCAGCCCTGTGCGTACTCTCAAATATTCATGACCATGCAGCCAGTGTCATCTTAGAATATATCTAAATGGGAAGCCCAAGGCAGAAGGAAATCATCCTACTATGAAATTCTCTGGTCCTCGACGAATGTTAAAGCAGTCATCTATAAACTTCCCTCCATCAGTCCCCTCCCCCCTCACGTCCTTTCCTTCTTATTTCACTTCTTGTGAACAGACATGGCATATAACACAAAATGGAAACATTTGCAAAATGTATTTTAATAAATATTCAGTGGTTGCCATGCCATATGTGCTCTGTGCTTTTCATTGCAGTGAATCAGCTCGTGGCACAACATCTGCTATTAGAGCTGAAAGTGATATGTAAAACTTTTGACAGCTGATTTGTAAAACACACACACACACACACACACTCACACTCACACACACGCAAACATAGCAAACTCCCCCCATGCTTGCTTTCTCTGTCTCAGAAGCTAAATTAAATGACTGAGCCTTGGCTGAGTGATTTTGGAGGCATTTGGAGGCGGACGCATTGTGCCAGCTCATGTTCAGGGTCATGCTAGTGTCACTTAAAGAGTCTCTAATGAGACCCAGACAGGCACACAGTGTCCAGCCGAGCAGAGCCGAAAATCTGAAAGCCACAGTATGAGAGCACTGGTACAGAGAAAAAAGGTATTGAAAGGCCACTACATGAGGTGTAATGAGAGAAAGAGACAGTGAAGATTTTATATACATTCTTTTTTTAAAAACACAATAGAATCTCCTGATCCGACATTTTTCTTTTTTAAATTGTCACAGAAAGTTGGATGTATCTAACAGAAGGTTGTGTAGAAGAGAGTTAAAAAGACTCAACAGTGGCTGTCCGGTAAAGGCTGTTTATTCCATTTTAAGATTAAAAGTCAAGCTTGAGTGAAATGCTGTGTTTTATATAAGATATATTTATGACAGACTGTCAGGAGCCACTGAGATATATCACACACAGAGAGACAGAGTGAAGGACAGGATGAAAAATGGAGACACATTAAACATGTCCAAATTCAAAAGCAGTTAAAAAAGTATTTAATCCAGTGTCTATACGTTACAGTAGATAGGGCTCCACAATATGCAAAAAACAACTAATTTAGATTATATTGAATCATATTGCAAACTGCGACATGTTGACGACTCATTATTGAAACATTATTGACACTATCAAAAATATATATTAAAATGATTATAATGATTTTGAGAGGATCTTTACTAAACAAGCATTTTTCATTAAATCTGTAGAATACCGTTTGTGAGCTGGGACCGTGCAGCACCAAATAACTTATTATTCAGATATTTTCACATATTTAGCATTTACCAAATATTGCATTTAGTCCGTATTTTTATAGTCCATTTTGCGATTTTTTGGAGAATCTCTGTTAACAGAAGCTCCTACATACGAAAACTGCCTGTTTTAATATAGCTGTACTTGAATATAGCAGTTGAATATTTTACCAGGCACCAGTAAAATATTTTTATATGTAGGCCTTAGCTTGGCCAGCCACATTCTGTTCAGTCAAACCTCTGGTGGCAACGCACAGGAGGAGGAGGTGGGGATTGGATTGAGAGTTTATACAGTGTGGAGCTCACATGGGTGTTGTTCGACATGAATATTCAATACACACCTCAGAATAAACCATTGTGTTTCCATTTCAAGCAAATTCCATCTGGGATTGTGTTTCAAGGCTGAAGAGGCAACAGGTGAATGTCTATACAGCGAGGCACTAAAGATAATGCCATTCCACAGACATGCAAACACATGGTGTGCTATACAGCATTTGAAATTCAAATAAAAGTAAACTGATCATCTGTTAAAATGACACTGGGTGCTAAAGCAGCAGCAAACTCAGTGAACAAGCTCACAACCATTTTTTAACATTTGGCAAATGATGGTACCCTGGCACAGTGCTGCAGAATCTGGAAAGAAGCTGCAGCAGGCTGAATGCAGTTGGACAGATACATTATCAGCAGGTGGAGTTTGTATTAGCCTCCATCTACTCCCATCTTTTCTTTTGTTAATACCAAGAGACAGGATGCCTGCAGAAGCCATAGAAAGAACAAAACATATTTTCAGGCCACTATTGAATTTGTGCAAACACGTTATACATTTCTTGGCCTTGATTTAATAAAAGAATGTCTATGTTTTGATCGATCTCCGGGCACAAGTTAAATAATTAAATGCACAAGGCCAAGTCATTCATTCCAGACGCCACCACAGTCTTTAATTGAGCTTCACTTTTGCTTAGTTGTTGGCAGCTACCAAGTTGAAAATATTGTGGCCTTCCAAACTACTTGGAGCCGGTGAAATTGACTTCATACTTCAAGGACAAAGTCTGGTCTGTTATACAAACTATTGTACTATTAGTACATTGAGGCTACCAGTTTGCAGTCTGTGCTCGGATAAATAAATGGTAGCCGAGGTTAAAACTCTCTACTGAGAAGAAAAGTCTCTACTGAGAAGAAGACATTTGTCAGTTTAAACTTATTCTGATGTATGAATTTACAGCTCCTCATAATAATCTAAGAGCGACTATCTTATCGACTATAAGATTGACACAAATGTAATTGTAAGGAAATGGTTTTTGGAGGTGCTTAAACAAAACAAGATGTTTGATGGAGCTCAGGACGGATCTTGAAGAGATAAAGCTTTCTGTATTCATGATGGTTGAAATGTATGAAGACAGAATTTGTGCAGAGTGGTAAACCAGTCTTTGACTTAGAAAAACCCACAAGCTTGTCTTCCTATTTAAGTCAAACTTGCTGCGATATCTGAAGATAAAAGCGATGAATGAAGATAGTCAGACTGTTTGACTCTGCATAACACCTCGCTGTTGGGTCAGCATAAAGGAACTGTCTCTGCAGGTGGAAAAAAACAACACAGTTTCAGGCCAAAGCAAACACCAATTTGCACAACCCACCCACCTTGGTTCAAGACACCACGGCTTACTCTGTACCGCCGTTAAAACAGAGGCCTTAATGTGATCCATTTTCAAATACTAACAGCTGCAATGAAGGAGTCCTTACTCACCGTAACGCTCATGAATGTTTCATAGTAAGTGATGCCAAATTAAGATCTTGGCGCCCAGGGTTGTGGGCCGTTTGATTAGGATCACGCGTACACCCACACTGGAGAGCCTGTTATAAAGTCTGTTAAAAAAGGTCTGAATCACAGGGCCCACCCATTCAGAATACCATGTCTGGCATTCCCACTGATGTGCCGGCGGATTTTCCCATGGGATCAACACTAAAGGATGGGCTGCCCGGCTTGAATGCTCCAAGACTCAAGGGTTTGGACTCAGACTGCCTTCAATTATTGATATCTGAGAGAGTACTATAATTCAGTGCCTGTTATAAATCAGCATCTCTGAAATCTGTAGGATATTTATAAACATAATGAGATTCTGCTGAGGATTTCTCGCAGCTTTTCATGTTCATCCTCTGTAAAGTTTAAAGCCTCCATCCAACGCATGAACGATGACTACTTCATGGCGGGCTCTAACAACATTCTCATTATCATCTCTCACACACACACACAGTAGATTTTCAATATGCAACACACAATTGTTTACTCACTGATTCCTGGCTCTTGTCCTTTGCATCATACACAGTTAGCTTGACTAGTGTCTCCGGGCTGGCAGGATACTCTGACGGGAAGGTCACTCCTGTCAGAAACAGGGGGTCTTTGTTCGCCTGTCAGAGAGAGGGACAACACAGAGAAAGGGTGAGACACTTTATGTGTGTGTGTGTGTGGTGGTGGTGTGTACCTTATATGCACAGAAGTACTGCAACACTCATGTTAAAAAAGGAAAAAGAAGCAGGAAGCCGAAGGGATAGAAGGAAGGAGGGAGATTTTGGTGGGTAAATAAGCCAACAGCTGGGCTCAGTCTGTCCTCCTCCTCCCCTCGGCGTTTCTCCCCACTCCCTCACCCCCCCCCTGCTGCCTCTCCTGGGTACAAAGAGAGAAGATATAGCTCTCCCTGGTGGGTCTACCTGGAGCTCTGGCATAACTACAGTATCTCAACTGAGACTGCAGGCGAGGAGCAACAAATGTTGACAGGTAAATTGGCACAGCGGCATTCTGGGCAATGGGATTAAAGCGGTGTCCACAGCAGCAAACACACCAGAGGGCTGCATGGCATTAGCTAATTTTCACTCAAAACTCTTTTCACTTTACCCAGTTATCACCCTTAACTTCCATCCATTTGGAACAGCAGGGCTCGTTTTGCCATGGCCTGCAGAGACCTTGCTTTTATTGCACTGTAAAAATGTCTCAACAAGGTTGTGACTGGCGTTTACTTCAGATGTAAACCTCTCTAAGACCACTGCAGAGCGAAGGCTTTTATGCCGCTTGTGTCACTTGTTGGGAGAAATTGGTTTTCAGACAAGAGAGAGGACAATGAAATAAGGCAGGTTTCTCTGCCTCCCTAGTTTCAATTTTTTTTGAAAAAACGGATTTTTCTGACAGTCTTTTATACCCCAGGAAGTTTACTTCGGATGTAAGAACCTTTTAAAGGAACTCAAAAATGGAGGGTCTAGGGACAATATGTTACCCTTTCCTAAAGCTGTTAGTCTCCGATCCCATCACTCAAGGGATTTCACTATAAACTTTAAACTATAATTTACTTTTTTTTACTATGTTCAATCTGAATTTACTTTCAAATAAAAACATCTATATTGATTCTGACTTTTCTACATCCAACTCACAGGTGTATCATTGCTTTGAGAACAAATATTATTAATTTACCCCTTTTAGAAGTGAAGATATAGTCATTTGTTCTGGGAATGTCATTTTCGAGCCTGAGAAACCTGTTAAGCTTGGGGCTTAACAGGTTAAAGTCTGCATTTAGGGGTTAGTACTTGTAGAACGTTCAGGAACATGCAGTGCAGAGAATCTTTCATTCATGTGCTTATGACTCACAGCACAGCATCAATCTGCAGCAGCAGTGTGTTTATGTTCATTGTCCAAAGCATTGTCACATCAAAATGGACTTACAGAAGAAATCCTGAAGATGGACTGACAATGAAAACCAGGCCAGGTTGAGAATCTATGCTTAAGTGTAAGTAAAGTGTGAATTGTGAAAGGAGACCACACAGTCATAAGGTATAAAGGAAAATCTCCAGCAATATAATTTAAACTGTCAATTTTGGGGGGACATTATTATGATGGAACTGCATCAACCAGTGTTTTGAAAAGATGTGTTATCATTTAAATGAAGTTAGAGATTCAGCTGGCGTGATGCATGTCTTACCTTAGCTCAATTGTAGAGCCTAGTATGGAATCTCCAATGAATAAAAGTGAACTGAATGGCACCAGGAGCTGAGCGTTCTTTCTTGAAAACAAGGATTGTTAAGCCACTTGGTGTTGTCTACTTAAACCAATTCAAAGCACTTTGTGTTTACACGAGGGGCTTCCTCTCCCCCTGCTGCACTCTGATGGGCGTCTCTAGAACACAACCCTCTGGGACCCAGTGGGACCGGCTGGGGAGACGTAATGAGACTGACACAGACAGACTGGCAGACATGTATGAATGTATGGTAACACCCTTCAGTAAAAAAAAACATCAGCAAAGAAATTAGGCCTGGTCATTTGAAGGTAGATATCCATTTGAAATATCATAGTAAAAAATGTCCAATATCAATTTGAATGACACATTTATGTCATTGTATGAAACTTACATAGCTTAGTTTTGATTGGAATCTTTAATTTGGACAACAAAAAAATCACAATTCAAAATGTGAACGTTGTGGCTGGAATCTGTTATCCCAAAATTGGTAACTTCATATCTCAAATGTTGCTAACAGTATCATGATCGTTTTTATCATTTGAGGACCTGGAAAGGGTTATTAATGCCTTTGTTACCTCAAGGTTGGACTACTGCAACGCTCTGTACGTGGGTATGGACCAGGCGTCAATTAAACGCCTGCAGCTAGTCCAGAACGCAGCTGCACGTCTACTCACTGGCCACAAAAAGCGTGACCACATCACCCCAATTCTGGCCTCACTGCACTGGCTTCCAATTCGGTTCCGAATTGATTTTAAACTCCTCTTATTTGTTTTTAAAGCACTAAATGGGCTGGCTCCGGCCTATATAGCTGAACTCCTCCAGCGCTACACCCCAGCCAGCGCTTTGAGGTCTGCTGACCAGCTGTTGCTGATAGTGCCCAAGACCAGGCTCAAAACCCGAGGGCACCGAGCTTTCGCAGCAGCTGGCCCTAGGCTCTGGAACACTCTGCCCCTCCATGTGAGGTCGGCCCAGACCCTAGGGGTTTTTAAATCTACTCTTAAGACACACTTCTTCTCCCTGGCCTTTTAGTCAGAGCGGAGCACGACTCCTGACTTTTCCCTGTGTTTTCTTTTTAAATATCTGTTGTAATTTATTGTCTTTTATTGTGATTATAGAAATGTGTTTTTATGTGATTGTAGTTATTACATGTACAGCACTTTGGCCCGACCAAAAAATCGCTTTTAAATGTGCTCTATAAATAAACCTTGATTTGATTTGATTTGATGATATCTCGATAAATGATTTTATTTTGTTACAATACCATTGAACTTGTTTTGCATTGGGGAATACAATTTTGTATGCAATGTATGCCCAACAATAATGGCATCGCAGTTCTTTGATTGACCCTCACTGTCCACCGTTGCTCTGTTTAAACTACATATTGTTAAGCTACCAGGCTGGTTAACTATTAGTACTGGTGGTAGCACACAGGAAAAGTCCACTTCTGCAAAGCAAGTCAAGTATTTGGCGGCACATTCCTGGAGTAGATCAATCAAAAAAGAAGAATAAAGAGCAGGCTGAAAGGTTAAAAGAAAATGTGCTGTAAAGTTGTGTTCACAGATAAAAAAGTGAGCAGGGATTATTTATTTTTTATGAACACAAATACAATGAGCTGCAGTGTTTTCCCCAAGTAAGGTTTATTTTTAATTGTATGCAGTTTTTGGCCAGCCAAGTAATATTTTGGCTGTATAATTCTTTCAGTTTACCTGCCATTGGCAGATACACCAAAAACTAAATTCTGGACCCGGACTGAAACTCTGGTAAAATGCAGACCAACAAGCCTCGAGCTCTTGGCTACAATAAAGGGTGTTTGGAGCCAAAGCATGAAGCGCCAGTAATACTGTAAAGCAATGTTCTTAACACAGACACACAGAGGCAGACTTATGAGTTTAACTGCAAGATCACTCACATAGCGAACACACAGACACACCACCTCACCACTAGCCCTGCTGAAGCTTCAGAAATCTTCCATGTGCTGACAGAGGGGAAATAAAACAAGTCTATCGCTTCTTGTTTCAGCCTCCCTAGACATGGTTATACCGGTCGTGATGCCCGGTGCCGTTTTGCCGCCAAGCCATGAAGGTTTGTGGTTTGTGTTCGCTAACATCCCAAACACACAGCCTGATTCAGCACAGCGGGTACAGACACAGTGGAACCAGTGCGCTGCTTTGGGCTCAGTGCAAAGCTTAATATATATCAGTACTGGATACTGACAAAAAGACAGGCAGGACCATTATACCCAAGAATGTGCAGGTACACACATATACACACACACACACACATACACATACACACATAAGCCTTTACACTTCCATCACTGGCACTCTGAAAAGGCCTCATTCAGACTTACCAGCATGGTTGGCAGCCTCAGCTGCGGCTCAATCTTCTTAGTGCTACTGATGGGCTGAGATGAGCTAAAGTGGTAAGCCCGTCTCCATTTACACAGAAATAAGCCAGTCTGTCATACAAGTGGTCAACATATGCTATGAGAGACAGCTGCCCCTCTCTTGTCTTTTTGTCCGTTTGGGTTGCAAACCTCGGAGGAATGGCCAATTAAGACCATTAGTAAGAGGGTGTGTGTGATTGTGTTGGGGGGGGGGTGAAGTATTCTATCTTGAATCGTGCTACCCTGAAGTTGTTCTCTCTCCCTTGACCACTCATAATTACACACACATACACAGACTAGACTTTTTGGACTTGTTCCAGGCGGGGGGTTCTTCGCTCCACTAGCATGGCATCAAAGGCGATGTTATCCCCTAGCTTTGCGTCAAATCCCTTCAAGTAGCGCCACCCCTGGGACCACTGCCCATGTTTTAGGAAAGGGATTTTCCTATGAGATACTAGATAGCATTTTTGTGTCTCCGGCTTCAAATACTGTTTTTCAGAGACGTTTCCTTTTGCACTTTAAAGAGATTTAGAGGGCTTTAGATTTTCTGCTTAAGTTGTCACTGGTCCTTTCTGTTTTACCAACACTAGATTAAGATAGAGTATACCCACTGAGACTCGCTATATGGAGATTAAAAAAGGGTCTGTGTTTTGAGAAAAGCCGGCACTGTGTCCCAGTTCCATACAATAAAGTGCACTAATACTAGTGAGTATTCACCATGTGCTAAGGATAACAGTGCACTATTTAGGAAGTAAGTAAACAAGAAATAAATGTAACCTCCTGTGGTATACCAATTAGAATTTAAACAAGGCCTGCATTAATCAGTGATGCCTGATTTGACAGATGCCAAATATATTTACCCTCTTTTCCATTTCTGATTCATGCAAATTAACAAACTGCCAAATTTGAAAACCTCAAAACCAAGTCAATGTTTTCACAGTGGTACAAATCTAACACATTTTTCCTATGTACAGAAAAGAAATGTTTTTGTTAAATGATATATTGCTGAAAAACACTGACTTATTGCTGGGAATATTAGAAGAACTTTGGTTATACACACATAACTTGATCAAACTAATCTCCAAACCACAAATGTATTTAAATATAAGAACATTTAAAAAGGGATACCACACCCTCTGTTACTCGACGTTCATGATATTTTTAGTGCTCAGGTGTTAAGACTTGCCTGCAGAGTTGCTGGTTATTGCCTACATAAATACACTGACTTACTGACCTTAAATTATACATTATTCTGTCACTAATTTAGTCTGTTCGCACACTAAAACACAGGGTAACACATTGATTTATGTTTGGGAGCTGTAGCAGCAAGACCTTTAAGGGATATTTAGAGGCAGTGTGTTCTAAAACTGACTTTTCAAATAAATTACACCGAGAGAGGTCATTTATTTTAACTAAAGAGAAGTCCAGGTCCAACGTGATTACATGCTCGCCAGTTTCTTTTTTATCTGACCCCTGTCTAGTGATTCATGGGTAAGACTAAAGAGAGCTTGTTCCATCATGTATCTTCTAAATTAAACCCTAATATAATCTGCCGTGGATCCCTGATAATACACCTATCACACGAAGAGGACTAATGCTGAAGCCTTCGTGCAGGAGCCGGCTGCAGCTGTTGGCAGCAGGCATCCCGGGAATGTGACAACAGGAGAAACACAAGTGGCAGTTGTGCAGTCTTCAGATTCATTTACACACGCAGTGGGGCTTTCCGGTACGCACACACACACTCGCACATACACACAAACACTCAAACACACAACAGCAGGTTCACCTTTGGCCACACAGGTTAATGAACATCTGCTGTTATGCATGTTGGAAGGCAATGTTTGAGTGTGAGACCACAGTGTCCTGACAAGCAACCTCTGTTCCTCGAAAAAACATTAAACTTGGACTTAATTCAAAGAAGTCACATTTAATTTTCTGAATGTCATGCTGCTTCTGGGTCAAAATATCATCATAATACTGATCTGATTGCTCTGATTACTGTGAAAAGTGTTAAATATACTACTACAGTATAAGTTATAGCCAGTATCTTGAATTATACAACACTACCTAGACTAATAAAATGAATATATTGCAGATGAAACTCCACAGACTATCTTAAACACCTCTTATGAGGCTGCAAACCTCTCTTTTGAAACCGACTTGTAAAATCACACATACCCGTTTCTTGTTAAGTAGAAAGCAGTCCATATCCTCAGATGCTGCTCCAAATCCTGAACATTACAGCCATAAAATCAAAACTCCAGCGGCACTCAGAGTTTCTGCAGAGCCGGCTGAGCCAGCATACTGTACAGTATCCTACCACATCCTGTGTTTCTACGCACACACACTGATTTTCCCTTGACAGGACCGAGGGGGAGAGCAGTGGAAATGCAGTCTTTCAAAGAGACGGTTCTGCTCATTTAGCTTTAATGGATTAGCTGGAAAATAATATGCGGCAGGAAACTTTGCCCTCATATGAGGAGAGAAGAAAAAAAGGGTGTGTGTGAGTGAGTGTATCTGTGTGTAAGGGGGTGTTGCATAGTGGGACGGGGGGCAGCTGTTGCCGCCCAAAAAACAGTTGTGTGACTGTTTCCTTGGCAACAGCACTGTCAAACTGGAGGCAATAAAAGAAGCATTTAAAGAGGTTAAAGACCACAGACACTCTCACTGTATGAAACACTTACTGTACATACTGAGATGTCTATTGGCACTATGTATGGCACTTTTATTTCTCCAAGTGAGGAAATACAAAGTTAACTGTTTGCATAATTCCGTCGAATTCATACACATACTTGATGATAAATAATTACTGAAGTGCATGCCACGCAAAAGAGCCAATGTGATGAAGGTGATATGGATCAGCAGGTTAAAGAGACCAATAAATAACATCACAACGACAGCTCAGCAAACAAAAAGCTCTAATTTAAATATGTATCAGCGTAACAACACACATTTTATGTAAATTACTTTGTTAACTTTCTTCAATCTGTGTATTACTATTGTGTATTCAATGGAGACACTTTATTGGTATATATTTTCTGTTTCTGTAATTTTGTGCAATGCCTTGTCTCCATGCTGTGACATCACAAATCATTTCCCAAACTGGGATCAATAAAAGTATCTGTAATCGAACCATGAATCTAATCTAATACTGATATAAATAAAGAATAAATAAATACATTTTGAAGAAACTGTTTGTATGATGATATAAGATCAGAAGCGGATGTTTCTCCATTATATAAATATATATTTTTATAACCGGCCAATCTGATGTTTGTATGGTCCTGTAGGGTTGAGTTGTGGCCATCTGCGCACAGAAGCACATGCACATGTTGCAAAAGGAGAAGCTTTTCATACTATACAGCAGCTGTGAGGAGCAGACACTCTAAACATCACCTTCAATCATTGACAAATTCATTCAGACTGATTTCCTGATTCTCCTGCAGGGCCAACACTTGTAGTGCAAGTCACAGGTAAACTCCAGTACTAAAATGAACAAACAAACAGCACTACACCCCTGGATATGAGACTGGTTGAGAGGCACACATCAACTGTTTTAAATGTGCCAGGAAAAAGAAAGTTATAGCTCATTGTGTGTTCCGGTTCAATGAGTCAGATGCGGAAAAAAAAGGTTTCGAAAAAGAAGGGCAGACTGAGAACCAGTGACCCAGAGAGACAGCAAAATAACAAACATCAAAGGTCAAGCAAAGAGAGGAAGGTGTGTGTGTGTGTGTGTGTGTGTGTGTGTGTGTGTGTGTGTGTGTGTGTGTGTGTGTGTGTGTGTGTGTGTGTGTGTGTGTGTGTGTGTGTGTGTGTGTGTGTGTGTGTGTGTGCGTGCGTGGGTGCGTGTGTGTGTGTGTGTGTGCGTGCGTGCAGGTGTGTGTGCAGCCTTACATCCACTATCTCTGTGCAGGCATGAGAGACGAGGAGCTGCTTGTGGGGATCTATGACAGACACCTGGACCAAAGCATTGGGCTTCCTGTCTCTGCCGGGGGGCAGCAGATCAGTGCAGGCTGCAGAGAGGGAGAGAGGGAGGAAGGGGGGGAGGAGGGAGGGAGGAGAGGGAGGGGACAGAAATCAAGATGAGAGATAATCCTTCACGATAACACACATAGGTGACACAAATCACACGACACTGAGTCACAGGAGAATGTGAAAACGGTAAACAAACATAGGTGAAGAAAGGATTTATAAATACTGCTGTCAGATTAGATGTATCTAATGCATCAACACAAAATAACAAATGACTTTAATCTGCTGTTATCACTTCTCTGAAGCCTCTTCTCAAAACGTTATCAAGGTTTTAGGAAACATATCAAATACATTGAGATATAAAATGGTTGCCTCAGTAGTTTATTAAAATGCCAGTATAATTTCCCTCTGGCAGTGACATATCTGTTTTATTAGGGCTTTTATTTTCCAACAATAAAAGCATCTTGTCACTCAGCGCCACTGGCTTCCAAGGACAGGAAAGACTTTGCATCCCACAATTCCTTTATAGGAAACCAGCGTTTTCCTGGTTACGAATAGAAACTCCCCTCAACAAGATAACACTCGCTGATCCCATCGCAGCTAAACGGATGCATCTTCATTGATAAACACTTCTGTAGAAAGAAATCTTAGTTATCTCCTAAAAGACACACATGCAATTGTAAATGTGCACTTTTGATCGAGTCTTGCAAGAAAAAAAAGCTGTGACTCTTCTCTTCACATCTGATTAAAATAGAAGGCCTGTAAAAAAAATCCAGCCTGAAACCAAGTAAATTAAAACATATGGCTCGTAATTGATCTATTAACGAACATTTGTATACACTCAAGTACACTAATGACAAACATGTGTTCAGTAAGCTCCCTGGGTCCTGTCCAAGAGATTTTTTTTTTCATTTATCCAGCACAATTTTGGCATGTAAACGGCAATTGATCTGCTCGCAATGCCTGGTCCTGGTTTCACACATTACTCTGCAAAGCAAAGTGTGGATAATACGACTCAGGGGTTGAAATTCAGTAAAAAAAAAAACAACAACGGCAAAAAAACTGTGGGTTTGGTTTTTAAAGGGGCCCTATCATGCGTTTTGAGTTGTTCCTTCCTGTGTTATATAGGTTTTTGTGCATGTAAATGGTAGTTATTATGGGAGTTGTGAACCTGAAAATGAGCATAATATGGCTCCTTTAATGTTTAAGCAACCGAACAGCAACAGGGGGTGGCCTTTTAAAAGGGAGTAAAGAGTATGAAGTAAAGTTAAAGAACGAAATGAAGGGTTCTGTAGGAGAGCATCAAAACATCTAGACATTTCCTGAAGGTTGAATCAGTGTATATGACTGGATTAAGAGATGAGAAGATCTATGCGGTAAAGGGTTTATTTTTTCCAACCTCATTTCAAAAGACACCTTTGTTCTCGACACATCGAGCACTCAGCATAAGGCTTCCTTTGTAATCACGCACATACCCATAATGATATTCACCTATAGCAAACTCAGAGGGAACCAAACATCGTCCTGCAGCAGTGGTATGCTCATTGTAGCATCAAGGTGACTGTCCTTGGCTCTTTTTCAATAACAGCATCACAAACAGAGCAGGGATTTAATGAGCATTTGTCACGCTTTCAGCATACAGTACACAATTCAAAGCTTTTTATGTTATCTGTGACTTAACTATTCCTTTTCGACGTGTATTATGTGAAACTGAACACACTTCATCATAACAGGAGGGAAATATTTGGTTGAAGGTTATTTGGGCTGACATTCTAAAATATCCAAAAGTGTTCAATTAAATAGAGTGGTTAGTCTTTCATAAAACATATTGACATCCGTATGAAATGGTATTGTGTTCCACAGATACCTATTTAGATGTAATAACCTGGGACTTTAGCTTTGAAAACTGAACAACAAACTTACAAGTCAAAAAGTCATCAGTAAATAAGATTGATTTCTTTATGTATGTGTTTTACGCACAGTGCTTAACTCTCATAGTTATATAATAATGTGTGTTGTAAAATCCAATCTCAATCCGAATGTTTTCTATTCATATGCTCGTCCTTAAACAAAATATTCTGTCTTCTCTCTCAAACTTGGCAAATAAAATCATCTACAAAAATGAAACTGACCTTGGAGTGACTAAGTAACTATGTTCAGTTGATTTATTTGACTGGAGGGGATCTAAAATTGATATGTGCAGCAATCTGAATTTTCTTTTTACTTGAAGTACGTATTGCAGCTGCCCGTACTGTTTGCAAACAGTATGAGGACAACTGGGACAAACGGGTTTATCATACCATCTTGATCTGTGTTGCAGTCGGTACCTTTGAAATGTCTATGATCTGTCAACAAGCTGTCTGGACTCTCTCTGTGGCTCAGTCAATCTTTACAGAGTCTGAAAGACCGTGTGATGGATACGAGGTGTTTTGTGGTCGTTGGGGTTCTTTGGGCATTTAGCTTATTCAACTTCAATTCAATTTTATATAAATGCCACAAAATAAAATCCAATTAGTTAAATGGGCATATCAGAACCCACTTTCTTCAAATTAATTTTCTTAAAATACTAATCTTAAAATACTAAGCCCGTTAAAAGTTTATTGGGCCATTTCTGAGATTCAAACCAATGCTAATAGAGAACCTGATGTTTTGAGGCAGTCTGTAAACGTTTGGTATAAAGCAGTGGATGGAGGGGCTGCAGTTGGAAACCTGTAGCCTTTCAGCGAAAACTTGACCCGAGAAGCCAAACACACCGATCCAAAGTTAAAATCATAGTGTATTGAGCGTCATGGACATATGTTTTCTTTTTAGTGTCTTGTGTAATTGATCAAATCGATGATAAAACCGATAGTTTAGTTGGAGATGTCCTCAATCCAAAATGGATACTGCTTCCTATCTATTACATTCAACAATGTGACATCAATTTGGATATACAATATACATTTCTCATCAAAAAGACTCACTTTATAGTATTTAAAGTTACTTATTTCGGGATTGTATTTGTTTTGTTTTATCTCCATTAACCAGGCAAGTCATAAGGATGGCATCCTTATTGGGTGGGCAGGCAAAAGGCGAATGTTCTTGACGTAAAAAATAATACTGTAAGAAAAGTTCCAGAGGGGGTTTGTTTGATCAATACATTATGACGCTGAACAGGAGCCGTAGGGAGGATCTTCTTTCTTTTCTTTTTTTTATGCTCAAGTGATTTTAGTGTTGAAAGATTTCAGTTTTGTCAGAGGATTGGTAAAGAGTCTGGTAGTAAGGACCACTGCCACAGCAGGGGAGAATGAAATCAGTCATGAAGGGAATAACTTGGTTTAAATGGACTTCAGGGCAGGCAGCCATTACAAGGCTAACTTACTGTAGAAGCGTGTATTACTGATGCTGGTCTGCTACCGATACAAAGAGAGGAAAGCTGTTGGTAGAAGCCCATTTCTTCAGGTGTTGTAGTTTTAGATATTTTATGGATTTATTGCCAATACAAGCAGAGCTTACAGCACGACAAGAAAAATGAATTTGTGATAATTTAAAGATTATGATCAACATCAAAGGTTTCTTTAACAAGAATGAAAACCCTTGGATAGTATAATAGTAGCCATCTAATCTATACAGTATGAATTGAACATGGATGCCTAGGTTTTAATGCATAATGACTGCACCTTGTAAGATTTAAATCCACTAAAGAGTCCTCTGAACTGGGCTTAAGAAGAATGGATCTCCAGCTCATGTTCTCCGACGAAACCACGAGCAGGTAATGAAAGAGGATGAATCAAACATGGATATGTGTGACGTGATGTGGGGTCTCACATTCAGAATGTGTGTGTGGTTTATCATTTGGTAGATAAACGGGGCATCGTGATCCCTTTCAAACGACAGACCATTTTTGAAGATTTTCCACAAATCTTAAAAAAAGTCATGTGTGACCTAATTGGGGTTCAAATCAGGCTTTATTTCACGCAGTGTCGGCCAAGCCTGAAAGTCTGACTTGAGGGAACATGTTAACTATAGCAATAAAAGGGACTATAGTAACATTGAGAGCCTCTGATTCACTTAGCAGCTGGTGTTGGGAAAAGGCTACAGGATATAGTTGTAGACTAGGATCTTGCAATGCAGCAGAGCTTGTGCATGTATTATCTCTGAGGTGCTATTCTCATTCAACATTCCCTTTCTCTCTTTAAGATCCCAGTGCCAGGTCTTTTGGACTCACATTAAAGAGGGTATCACATTTGCTTATGCAGGAGGAGGGCTGGAGCAGAGGAGTGTGTGTGCATGCACAGAGAAAAACTAAGTAATGAGAAATACATCCATTGGCACTGATATTCATTCAAAACGCATCTGTGTGCCTGTGATCTGGGGTCTGCTGTGTCACTGTAGGAGCAATAGGGGTTTAACTGTTTACAGACCTGCATAGATAAACATCTGAATACATCTGCACAAACAATTTAAACATGTTTTGTATTCAATTACACACAGAAACATAATCGCTACAGGCCGAAAAGGGTTTCCAAAGAGCGCAATCTTTCCTCTTTCAGCATGTTTCATCATATCATAACCTCATATCGTCCGATGTGTTGCTCTCTCTGTCTCGAAATCACACTAGTTCTCTTTTTCTTGACATGATTCTGTCATTGTTTTTCCTTTTTTGAAACACATAACCTAAGAGTTTAATGGGATACTGCAGACGTGGACGTATATTTGACTGGCCTGGGGGATCTTCCTCATCCTCAGCCGCACAGTTGACTGAAATGGGACCCAACCATGCATCACCACACTGGCTCTCTTACAGGGATATGACACTTGGACTGACCCTTTAAGGTCAAAACTATTATGATGGTGGGTGGGGGTGGCAGGAAAGGGAAATAAAGAGGGCGACAGAGAGAAAGGATAAGAGTTTTCCCTTAGAGAGGCATTTTGAGTCTGAGGAAGGAAGCCTGAGTGAGAGGGGAGATAATGAGGGAGGGAGAGAGGGAGGGAGGAGACGAGTGACATGGAGGGAGGAAAGAGGAGTACGGCCTATTAAAGTGAGAGGGATTCAAATAATGGAGATAAAGGAAGAGTGCCTTAAAGAACATTTCGGTCACTTATTTGTGAATTATTTGCCTAAGCTTATAGGTGAGAATGAACTGAACAATGACTTGCAGTTTTAGTCAAGCGACTTAACTACCAGAGTTTACTGAGACCGACTCCTAAATTACCATAACAATTGAGCAATTGGAGTAATAATGTGTGCCCATCCTTGGAGGCTTCAATTACTCTGCGGTATTTATTTTGTGTGATTGGACTACGCTGAGCTCTTTCAAGATGAATCTGCTGGAAATGAGTTTTAATGCAGTGGGCCTCCGAGACCCCACAATGAATCTGAATTGCATTTAATCGTGAGCCCTGGGAGTTGCCACCGGAGACACCGATATACGCTCATCTCCAGAAGACGCTTATTCATCAGGATAATTATTTCAACGCCTCAATTAATTTGACAACATTATTTGCATGTGCCACCAGTTGCACACCTGTTTGCCAGTGGGTCTGGGGGGAACTGAGGGAAAAGAGGGGCTGTCGCGTGTGATAAATATGTCCTTCACCTGCTGCACACGGCTGCTCAAAACATGGCCTCAAATTTCAAATAAATTGTTTATAATTCAAAGTGCATTAGTCAAGCTGACATTCAAAGCTAATTTCTATTAATGCGTGTATCCAGCGCTGGAGAGAGCTTTATCCCATGGAAAGAAATAACTCCCGAGTGAATTTGTCAATATTTCTGACAGCAATATCTTGAAAACCCATCGACACTCTAAGCACTGCTGTATCGCTGTAGGATTGACTGGCACCAATGTTTGCTTTTTATTAATATTATCAAAACTATCTTATTCGTCTGCACTGCTTTTGTCAACAACCAGAGGGTACTTGCTCTGATGTTTTGCATTAAAAAGTTTGTCACCGTTTGATCTGACAGACGTAGAACAAGGAGGACAATCTGTCAGAGATAGTGTGTACACAGATAAAAGCACCTACGGCAGCATTATACGGTGTCTGTCCGCACAATCTGCTCCCACAAACAAGCTTCTTGAGACTTTGTTTTGATAGCGTCTGTCAGACACGTACAGTAAAAGCTCAGGGTAGACAGACAAGATCATAATAAGGTTCTTCTCTATTTGCTACAGGGAAGTCAACAGTGCTTTTCTCAATGCTTCACAGATTGTTTGCAGCTGAAAGCGGACACCTCTTGATCCTCTTTGGCAACAGTTGAAAAAAGATGATGGCACTTAGGAAAAGTCGCCATACGCCTACATTTTATAGCAGAGGTATAAGCGTATTTTTTGCTTGAACATTGACAATTTCATTTGAAACCTTCTGGGTTGTAACTTCTCATATCAAACACTGTTGAAAGGTAATATAAATTCACTTTGGAAAAAATCGACTGTAAAGAACTTAGGCCATTACTGGAAAAAGAACAAAAGAGTCTTTGTAGAAGCACAACGTTAGCTTTGGCTTTTACTGTGGTTAATCACCTCACAGAATATATGATATTCAACGTGTCACGTACATCATTACATTGACTCTGATAAAAAGAACAGAAAACATTCAAAGGAGAGACCGGTGTATGAAAGATTTTACATTAAATATTCTACTGTTCAGTTATTTTCTTTGCTAATGTTAATAAAGAGTGCTTATACACTGTCGCCTGTATGAGGCACTAATAGAGTATTTTTAGTTTCAGAATATTTTACTTCCAGAACTGCTGCATTTCCTTCAGTGTCGAAATTGAAAGGAGCCATGGAGGGACTTTCCTTTCCAAAACGAGACCTGAGTTCCCCTGAAAGCAATCTAAGAGAACGTTTTTGATGTGCAGCAGTGCTTGGGAGTCATAACAAGATAAATAATTAACCATTAGTTTTATCAATATCTCATCCAAGGGTTGGAATATAACGAGAATAATTCTCCTACTGACTGTCTGCCCTAAGGCACCGGAGTCACCCATTTAAATTGGTTGGTATTGACAGAAACACATTACCATTTCTTCGGTGAGCTTGTTTGTTTATATCTAACTTTTTGGGTAGAGAAGTCTTCATATTACATTTTTATGACACAGTGTCAAAACAGAGGCAAACACTAACACACAAATCTCCTCATTATTTTTGGTTCGAATAAAGAAGACCTGAGCTGCAGTTTTAAAACCCAGCAAGTGATCATTCTGACAAGCTGTTGACCACTGTCTCATACTTTATCTGAGCAGAAGTAGGGAGTAAATGTCTTTCTCAGACTGTGTTATTAGTGTTGTGTAAGCTGAGCGGTTTTATAAAGTCAGCTATTTAATAAACTGGTCATGTTGTTAAGCTTTAAATAATGACTTCACATTCACATGCTTTAAGTATTGCATTGAGCAAAGGAAAGACCACATAATGTTGTGGTGACAGAATAAGTGCAAATGTGTGTGGGTTTGTTTGTGCAATCATTTGCTATTGAACTTCCATATAAGTGTGCATACTTATTAACAAAGAATAATGACTTCTTATACTTGTTAGGGTTTTGTATTTATGTTTTCTTTTTTCCACTTTTGTTTTGAAATGTTTTCCTCCTTGTGTCTTCTCTGTTCCTTCTTCCTGTGTTTGCCTTCCTGTCGTTAGTTTCCCTGGTGTGTCTGATTGTCTGATTGTGTTCACCTGTTGCCCTTGTGTTTCTGCCTCCCTTACCCCAGCTGTGTCTTGTCTTGTGATTACCCCTCTCTGTATTTAGTCTTGTCTCTTCCTTTGTTCCCCTGTCGGTTCATTGTTGGTTTTTCCTGTCTTCCTCCATGTCAGTCACGGTTGTCTCTCCTGTCTCCCTCCATGTGGGTCACGGTCAGTTTTTTGTACAACCCATTTGTTTCATGCCTTGTTTTTGATCAGCTTTTAAAATAAAGCTCGCTTTTTGTTACGAGACCTGTTACCTTTTTGATAGTCTGCATTTGGGTCCTACCCTTCCACGCCATCCTAACAATACTCAGCTCCCTGTTGCTACAGTACAGAGTTTTAACAGGGCCTCAAATCTCTGCATTGACCTCAAGTACACGCAATAGTTTATTTTTAACATCCCTCGCTTAAACATGAAACAGTGGACAGCTTCCCACCGCTATGTGTGTTTAACATGCTTAAAGAGGACATATTGTGCTCATTTTGAGGTTCATATGTTTCTTCACATGTTAGGTCTATATATTGAAGGTTCATTGAAAGTAAAGCTTACTTTGGTTATTGTGCTCTAGTTCTTCAAGGAATCTTACTGAGAACGTTATGTTTCCTCTGACTGCTTATGCCAAAAGCAACGACAAATTATCTGTTTTTCCTGTTTCCTTTGAATAATTTGAATTTAATATTAGCTACTGAATAGTTTGTGTGTGGGCTGTCAGATGCTTCCCTTGTGAATTTTCTCTGTCATTCATCATTTCAATTAAACCACACAAAGCTTTTACTTGTGTATGAAATCGTGTTTCATAATTTTGTTGGCTTGCTTCTGTTGTACTGTTTCCATCGGGAGGTAGGATGAATGTTTGGATGGTTATTGTTATTACAGGTTGTTGCAGGTTTCAACAAGTTGATTGTCAGACTTTTAAATACCTTTTTAGACTGTAAACTTTAGAATGAAATGTAATACCGGTTAGTTTTTTGTGTTCATACTGACAGAAGAAGAAATAAATTAAGTATGAATGAGAATAAGACTTATGTAATGTATTGACATTTGATCAGTATAAATGTATTACTAACTTTATCCACTGTGGTACCGAAGCTTGGACCACCGCCAAAGACATGGCCGAGGGCAGCTGGCAACTTTCAATATTTTTCATGTGCGATTCTAACGCTTTCAGAAAGTGAAACATACAGCATCATTTGAGAAAAATAAATCAAAATGTAGAACCCAAAGCAAGCGTTATAAATGAACTCTGACTACTTGTGTTTAGGACTCACTGTATTTTGGTACTCTCTAGGTCTGTGGGCCAAATCCGGCCCCCGACTTCATTTGATTTGGCCCACAAGAGCTTCAAAACATATAATACGTTTATTATACGGTTTCATGCCACTTTACAGAAGCACAATGTCCATAAACTACATGTACCACAATGCATCTTGTGACATGCACACTGAAGAGACTTGCAATTATTTGCAATTATTTGCCCTAGACTTCTGCTCTCAGACGTAGTTAATTATGAAGTTATTACCCTATCCGATAATAATCCAATGCAGAGGCAATAATGTTATATAAAACATTATTTATATATATAGTCTTAAAGTTACAACCGGCCCTTTGAGTGCAACCATAATGCTGATGTGGCCCGCGATGAAATTGAGTTTGACACCCCCTGCTCTAGGTAATGGAAATGTGAACATGGAGGTGTAAAGATGCGGTTGCAGGTCAACACAAGACAACACATTAACTATTTAAATGGTCATAAGACATACACTGAGCACTTCCTTGGCATCAAGGTAATCACTAGAGAGAATACATTTGTGGAATAATAATCTTTTATAATATGGTGGACATGAAATAGAAATAGAGGAGCTACATTCCTGGAATATCTGTACTGAGTCATGCTTTGTTGCGAACACAACAGTGGGGAGCCTTTGTTGCAGTCGCCTCAAAAGACAGAAAAGAGGGAGCCATGCGCCAGTCTTTGAAGCAGTCAATCTCTTCTGTCAAAGACCATTGCAAGACTATTTATGTTTGGATTCTCACTTGAGGAATCTTAACCTGAGCCACAATGAATTGTCTATAAATAGATTCCCAACATCTCAGTTGTATTCAAAATGAATAAGGCCATCTTCACGAAAAGTTCAAAAGCAGCCTCTTGCCATTCTGTCTAATGTTATCTTTGTGCTTTTGCTGTGCTGTCCCTCCTAACCAAACTCGGGGTGTGTGTGTGTGTGTGTGTGTGTGTGTGTGTGTGTGTGTGTGTGTGTGTGTGTGTGTGTGTGTGTGTGTGTGTGTGTGTGTGTGTGTGTGTGTGTGTGTGTGTGTGTGTGTGTGTGTGTGTGTGTGTGTGTGTGTGTGTGTGTGTCAGCATTGAGAAAACATTAAGGATGTTGGTAGATATGCCACTAATTCTGACTGACTTCTGCATTACTGTAACTGTCAGCATGAGACTGCTTGTTGGTGTGTGTTCACAACACTTACAGTTGGATTTATTTTGCCCAAAGGGCCTGATAAGTGTTTCTGGATGAGAAAATACATTTTTGACATTACTTGAAGTGTGCGACCATGAAAGCAAGTCCATGTGTTTTTTATCTAATGTGCTTAGAAGGATTTCAAGATAGTGGGTGATATCTTTTAAATGACCCTTGAATCACAAAAAATATACACAACTTACCAAGGCTGAGCTCCATCTGAGACAGCTGGGGCGTTAGCATAACACCTGAGAGACAGAGAAAAAAAGAAAAAAAGAGCGGTGTTGAGATCATTGTAGAGAAGTTGAGAGGAGCGAAAACAGTAGATCAATGGAAGAAACACACATTACATTAAATTACATTACATGTTACTTGTTAGACGCTTTTATCCAAAGCAACTTACATACTCAATACTGTGAGTTTGAACCTGTGACCCCCTGATCCCAACACCAAGGCTCTATCCACTGCGCCACACGCCTCCACATGAAAGTTAATCTGAACTATTGCAGTTCAGATACAAATAATGATTATTTTACTCATAGTTTAACCTGTTGATTACTCCTAAGTCTATAGCATGTCAGAAAAGAGTGAACAATACCCATCACGATTTCAATCAAATAACTTTTTCTTTTTAAGATATGACAAGTCCGAAACCCATAGACATCTTATATACAAAGACATTAAACGAAAAAAAGCAGCACATCCTCACATTTTCCCAGCAGTTAACTATAGTTAAATGCTATGCATGGTTTCTGTCCTTTAAATCAACCTTTTTTTATCTACTAAATGTTTCGACACATAAGAAGTGTACCTCTATGTACTGTAAAAGCGAACTACATAGCCAATACCCTGAATTCGATTTAGGGGTTGGAATCTGATGCTTTATAACAAATGTGGCACTACAGTGGAGAAATCATTGTAATCTGCACCAAAATAAATCTTAACAGATAGTCTTCCAACACGCTAGGAGCATGACAGAAAACGCCACAGTGATTGATGTTACTCTTCATGTTAGATTATGCAAACACACTGCATTCTTTGAGAGTGTCAGAACAAGAAGATCGAGGTATCCATTGTCCTCCAGGGCTTATGCCATCATGAAGAGTGGAGGACTGACTGCTTGTATCATCTGTCACTAACACTGTCTCTCATTCATCACTCCCACAGTCCAACTCACACACACCGAACAGATGAAACACCTGCATAATGGTGCAACGCGGAGAGGGGAAATGCCGCTCTGCTCTTCCTGTGGTGCTTTGACACAATTGGCCTCTCTAAGGCTCATCAACCCCACTAATGGGCCATGGATGCTCGATGCTTACTGATGTATGGGGGCCACACGACTTTAGTTAATAGTCATTTTATATAATGAGGATCCTTCACTAAAAATGATTTACTTGTGTTTCATAATTGTTGCATTCACTGCACTTTCTTGGCAGCTTGCATGTCAAGTCGGGTCGGCTTATTTGTAAAAGCCTTTCATCACACTTCAAGGTCTTTGCAGGGGTAACAAATCCATGTTGAATTGACTAAACAACAATCACGCAACAAATGAGGCAATATGAAAAGGTAAGACACCTTTCATTAGATGTCATGCTGGACAAACATAAAACGTGCCTTAGCCTTAAGATAAAAGCAGCAACCACTGACCCTCTGTGAAGAGAACATCTGCCAAGTAAACAGTATCAGAGCTAATGTTGAGGAAACCTGGGGTGGGGCAAATGAAACAGGCAAAGCATCTGTGTAATTAGCCGAACTTAATAGTTGTTCTCGTGGGATCTTCCATTGACAAAAAAACAAGATTTTGGCACTCAAAGGAAAAAATGACTTTCATATGCGTAGATGCATTAATGTGGATCTGCTAAAGATCACGGTATTGTTATGAATTATGTTTAGGGTGGATATTATATGTTACATTCAAATAGATACACTAAAACCAGCCTTACATTCAATTACGTTTGTTTATGATAAGGTTTAGATTTTCTTTAATGTGTATCGCTCTCTTTTGAAGTGTCGATTATTCATATTATTTGTGTTATGCCTAGTATCACACAGTAAGCAATGCATTTTGTATAAGTGATAACATAATAATTAAGAAACCTTCATTTTATACAGATTTGCAATAGACTGTTTCACCTTTATGTTGTGGTTTCCAGCACTCTTACTCCCAAAAATGTATTTCAATATAACCAGTATTCCTGTTAGCTTTAAAAATGTGTTAAATGATAATATAGGACAAGGTGTGGGAAAATGAAACTGTTCAGAAGTGTTGATGATAGTTTCACAGAGTTTCAAAATATAACCACAATTGTATGAATTCCAATACAGTATTCACCTTTAATTACATTTACTCCTCTGACTGTTTAATGCATGCAAAACACTGATAAAAGCATTTCTTACTAATAACAAGTCTACTCAATTATGGGAATTATTACTAATAGTCTGTGTCCTATTGGCAGTAACTTGCCTACTGAGGCTGAGAAATGCATGGCAACTTGCAGTAATATCTAAATGAAGCAAATATGTTGACGAATTGTAAAAATAAATCGCAATATGACACTGTTTTCTCAGGTGTCAGTGAATTAAGCTTGACAGCTGCTGTCAGGGTAGGCTACATTTGAATAAACAGGCTTATGCAAACTTAGAGCAATTTCTGTTATGCATACTAGAACTGTAACTGTCTAATTAATCAAGCACACACATAGTTCAAGTGCATGGGCAACGCACATGCACACAAATAGGCCAATTAAGTATGTAAATACACTTTCTGTGTCGTTATGTGCTTTTCACATTACTCTCATCATTATCTTGTTCCTCAGGGGTCGTGTCTCTTCTTGTTGTCACCACTAAGGCTTCCTATGCGAGTGCTGATTAAACTTTAATAAGCCTGGATGACATGTTGTGTTGTGGCAACGCGGATCCCTTTAGCTAGGTGGGCTGAGACGGTGCCAGCTGCTGGGTCTCTGGTGCCATCATAAGGGACTGTCACTTGAATAGCCCAGTTACTCTGGAGGACTCCATCTGTGCTACACACCAACTTATCTAGGGATAAGCATTGGAAAAATATCTGTCATTGCAGAACTAATTGAATACAGATAAGAAGTAAAGCTGAGTCTGGGTCTGATATGGGTTGGGGATACTGATCATGAGACGTACACACACATGGCAAAGCAACGAGATATGCTTGATAGTGACGCAGAAGGAGGACTGGAGTTAAAAGATGTCTGAATTCCAGAGCACAGCTTGTCAAGTATTTATAGAATATTGAAGGAACACAGCAAGATGCTTTGATTGTAAGACAGGAAACACAGGTTCTGTTGAATCTAAAAGAATGAATACATGACATTTAATAGTAAAGCTCTGGAAGCTGCTCGACAACATCCACAGTTATTAAAATCCTGGAGAAATTATGCGTAGGTGACCCCGAGGACAGAACACCTGTTATGTACGCCATGACACCGTTCTTGTCTTTGAGCACAGAGCACACCGCATGTCATTAACCTCTTGGTGAGAATGAGGCTGACCAAAACATATACACAAAGTCTAATTACAATAATTGCCCATCACACGGGGAAAGGTCAACCATCTGTACAGTCGATCTCAAACACATCTCCTTTAGGACGTGAAACCCACGGGTGATCCAGCTCCCATGTGTGGATAAGTACGTGGAGAAAAGTGGAACAGGTGTGGTATTTAAAATCGATATCCCTTGGCATTATGAATATGGTAATACGCTCAGCATGGCGACAGGCAGGCAGGCGGCACATGCAGATGTAACTCCCAGAGGGGCCCAAAGCAAATGAGCTGTGCCTGCCCGCTATACCGCAGTTTCATCTGGCTCTAGAAATAATAGCACAGCCCCCACTGTACCTCCAATCCATCACCCCCACTGTCTGCAGGTGGTATCAGTGGGGAGAAAGGCAGAGGATAGGGTAATTTATTAGGCTGTGAGCGTAATAGGGGATTTCTCTGGAATGACAAAGCTAATTAATGTACAGGGACTTAAATTGTCCGTCTTGCAGATGATCATTTAACCCTCTTCCCTTCTCATTGCCCTGCGTCCTCACCCGCTGCAGAGTGTGATATCAACTCACTAGCTCCGAGCAGACACTCTGAGAGGAGGGATGGAAGTAGGAAATGTGGGGGAGTGCGCACACAGATTTCACATGGGATTGCTCCCTTATTCCTGACTCCACAAAAAATAATTGTGGAAAAGCTCCAAAATGCTGCCTGCTGCTGCTCCGGTCTACATCAGGCGCTTCGAGCTCGACTAAAAAAGAATCAGGCAATTTCCAAAAAGAGCTCTGACAAAGCCCCTCGCAGTGGGTATAGCACACATTCTTAATCACTTCTGCTTATCCTCTTCATGAATAGATATTACATAAAGGAGCCTGTGCCTTAGTCCTGTTTATATTTTGAATATCATTTACTTTGGATGTTGAGATGACATTAATAATTCACTTATATGCACTAACGCTACATCACATGCCCACAAATTGCCTTAACAACACCTTAACACCCCCCTCTGATGATTCCGTCATCAGCGAGGCTAACATACCGCTAACACAGTTGATGTTTGCACAAACAGGCGTCCCATTAGGACAAGTGGTGCTGAATGATAGAGTGAGTTATCGTCACATTACTGCCCTGGGAGATTGAGAGGCGACAGATGGTTTTGTTGCCAGCGTTTAATGAAGTGTTGTGAAAGCTGAGGAGGTCTTGACTGTTGCGCCAATGGGAGATGGAGAGCGGAGGGTTAACATGGGCACGGAGATGGAGATGGACACTTTTGCTCCACAACAGTTTGTGATGTCAGGCATCGTGCAATGAGAACCCAATAGATCAAGCTTTCATCGAAAACACATAGGAAAAATCTGCTATGAACGCTTAATTGGTAAAATAACATAATTTCACCCCTTATGGTGGGGGAGTTTGTTAAATGCCAATTCAGTCCCACCTTAATAAGCACTGAGCAGCACCCACCTCTTTGTGCTGTCAAGGAGGAGGAGATAAACTATTTCACCTTGCGACTGATAATGCAGGGTTGTCAACTTGTCTTTGCGTGCCAAACATGGTAATTATGTTCTTCGCTCTTCCCTTTTGTCTCACAGGATGCTTCAGGGAAACAAAACAGAGGTACAGTGAGGTGTCGTTTGTTGTTTTACTCCCACACCTGTCAGATGTCAACTCCAAACTGTGACAGTGTTTTTTTTTTTATAGTAGCGCATATCAAGGGTTTGCAATCAGGTCACTACTGCTGAAGCACGTGTGTGGCTGTGTGCATGCATGATAACGTCTTTTCATATGTGTATTCTTGTAAGGATATACTGGTGTTTACATGTTATCCTTGGGAGTGTGTGTGTGTGTGTGTGTGTGTGTGTGTGTGTGTGTGTGTGTGTGTGTGTGTGTGTGTGTGTGTGTGTGTGTGTGTGTGTGTGTGTGTGTGTGTGTGTGTGTGTGTGTGTGTGAGAGTAATGGTGCATGTAAGCTGGTTCAGCGTGTATCTTTTTGGTTGGAGGCGAACGAGACAAGGCATTGTGAATTACGCTTTCATTCCTCTTTGTACGCCTCCATTTACTTATCCCCATGGGGAAGATGATGGTGTCGAGCTTGCATGCCAATGCAAATGCTTAGCAGAGCCGCATGCGGTGTCTGTCCTGTTGGTGAGCAAAAAGGTATTAAACCTGGAGAGCCGGCTTTGTGGCATCACTGATATGGTTAATCTCTTCAGCATTCTCCTGTTTTGATGGGCACTCAGACATCTAGTTTGCCTCTGCCAGTGCTCGTTAGTGACAACACTCTCAGGCTGTATGGAATATGACTGCAGTGAAAAGCAAAGCACACACACACACACACACACACACACACACACACACACACACACACACACACACACACACACACACACACACACACACACACACACACACACACACACACACACACACACACACACACACACACACACACACACACACACACACACACACACACACACACACACACACACACACACACACACACACACACAAATTCAAACACAGACACACGCACATGAAGACGAAGACACACACACACACACACATACGGACAAACAGACTTGTCGACAGTGTTTTCCAAACTTCAAACTGTGCAGAGCCACTAAATCAAACTCAGTGTTGTCCAAAATTAAGTAAGGCAGTCCTCTCCATCATAATTAATTACATTCTGAGGCAAACAAATTGTGATTTTAATTCCACCACACGGCAAGAAGCTAACATTAAATTGGAAACCTGTGGAAAGGATGCCACCTGGCTTTAAAATCAATTTGCCGGATATGATTTGTGGAGACCCTTGACAATTAAGTTATCAACATGACATTGCTCCCTGTCATCTTTGTATGTGCTCATTTGTTTTTTAATCATTCAAAGGAATCACCTGGAAACACTTTGTTAATGGCATAAATAATGTTATTACCATATTCAATTGCAAAAATATGACCCTGATGCATCCAAAAAAAATGACACTCCAGTCAATTGAGTCATTAAGGATTATCGTGCATATAAAACCCTTCTATACAGGTACCTCCACCCTCTCTCTCAAACACACGCACACCAATTCACACGCATGTGCATTCACACGCATGCACACGCGCACGCACACACACACACACACACACACACACACACACACACACACACACACACACAATGTTTTTAGGGACAACCACTGCAAAAAGAAAGAAAAAATGCCAAAAACAAAACATCATTGGGACACGCATTTTGAAAAACGTAGGAAACTGTACTGGGAGAGAGAATCAATTGTAACAGCAGACAAGGTGTTTCAGAGTTTAACTGCACTGAGGAAAGAGCTAGAGGAGAAAGATTAGGAGACAGACAGTGAGCTCACCGGCAGCGGTCAGTCCTTCAGGGTTGGCACTCAGCTCCCTCATGTCCACCATGCAGTGTCCCAGTTGTTGGGTGCCGTCCTCCATCTGTCCAGCTCTCCCTCCTCCACCTCCCCTCCTACCTCCACCACGAAACACCACAGTCCAGTCCAGTTCCCCGGCTCACACGCAGCCTGCCACGCAGAGAAGCTGTCACAAAGATAGCAATCCGCTCGCCTCGCTTTCCTGCTGCCTCACAGCGCGCTCCCCGGCAGCATTACAGATGCCTTTTGGAAACTAATACGGAAGAGAGGGACCGGCGAGGGACCTGGAGCAGCAGCAGCGGGAGGGAGGGAGGGAGAGAGAGGGAGAGAGAAAGAGAGAAAGAGATAGATAGAGCAGGGGAGAGAGGGGAAGGAGGAGTGATGAGGGAGTGAGAATGAAAGAGAAAGCAGGACAGAATTGATGTTATGTGCGATACAGAGCTCTATAGATCAATCTTGGGGCTGTCAGTAGGGCACCTCGACCAGACTGCACAGTGCAACTCTGCCGCTGTCTCTCCCCCCTTATCCTCTCACTGCGCAGCCAGTGCTGCATCCAGACATGGCAGCAGGGGTCCCTCTGATTTCTGACATCCGTCTCCCTCCTTCTCTCCAGCCTCCTCTCACCACTCCACCACCCCTTCCTTTCCCTTTCCAGCATCAAAACAATTAACAAGCATCAGACTGCTGAGCTCCACGCGCTGAGCCGGCAGCATGCAGCATGTGATTCTCAAAGTTACATATGGTAGAGAGGAGGGGGAAAGAGGGGGAAGAAGAGAGAGAATTCACTGCACAGTAACAGTGCCGCGTAATGTAATTGCTGACTATTACTCAGAATGGCAACTTGACCACAGGGTTAAATCAACAGGTTCAACAGAGTAGACCACAATAGATGATGTGTTATTGAGACAAATGCTTCTGCATTGTGCACAGCTGGGCTGGACATCTGAAAATACTAACAAGTGAAGCGACTAGAGATTTTTGCTTTAATCAGCAATTATATGTAATGAAGTGCAGAACAATCCTCTCTCTGTGTGTCTTCATCTCTTTGCCCTCCCCGCTTCCCCCTCCTCTCATACTGTGAAGGTTATTGTTAGTTATTTGGCTACCAAGGCCATGATGCTACAGTAAGACTGTATCTAAAATCAATGTTAATTTATACCCTGCTGAATGGAGGGTGTTGTGGTTTGAGCTAAAGCTCGATAAAGACACAAAGGGCAGCAGCCGCAAACTCCTAAAGGAGGTAAAGATCCACAAAATGCATTATGGAACATGTAGAATCGCCCCTCAGTGTACACACTGGAACATCTGACAGCAGACATGAAAACAAAGGAGGAAACTAGCAGCTTTTTGTCTTTGAAAATAGGGGTTTTCTGTTTACTTGAGCTACAAAGAAAAATCCTAGCACAAAATCTTACATCATTTTGCAAGAATACAAGAAATTGAAAATTACAAAACATAGGCTTGAGTATAAAAAAAACACAATTAAATCATCACCATTTTGTAACTTATTGATGATAAAATGTCTTTTATGTAACTCTGTCTACCTTCTGCGAAGCAGCCGTTCTCCATGTACAGAATAATAATAGACAATGACCTGTTAAAGACCAATTAAAGTGAAGCATTGGGTTTTAAACATCTCGAAATCTAATATCTATTGTTGAATTGATTGAATCAACTACAAACAAATAAGTATTGAAACTATATATTACATTGTTGTGTAATTATTCATTGAGGGGCCCTTTTTGTCAACTTGTACTGGGCCTACCAGCTAGTATTATCTCTGCGGGTTGTAGGAGATTGTGTGTCATATACCAGAATGAATTCAACATAACTACCAAATCAGGCTTTGTTCACCTGTTTACTAGTACAGTTCTGGGTGCAACAAGAAATGTGCTTACTGTCAGAAACCTCAAACAATATAATCAGCCTTTAAAAGCAGGACGGGTCAAGCCCTAGGTAAGAGCCCCAGGGGCCACAGGGCCACGGTGAGCTCTTGCTTTCTTCAGGCAGCAGGTCTGGATTGGGTTTGTTGCCAAAAACCTAAATGAAGATAAATTGGTCCCTGCAGGAGCAATAAGACAGAAGATGAATCCACTTTGCACGAGGAGGTTTCTTCTTCACTTTCTACTACTCTCTCCATCCTTATCCCTGCATCCCTCTAGTGCTACATTCTTCTTGTTTTCCACCCCCTTTACTCTGTAAAACCATCAAGATGAATGTTGTACTCTTCGGTTTTAATGAAAATGTGGTGACACGCCCGTACACAAAAACACAATCGTGTGTGTGTTCGAACCAACACACACACACACACACACGACCACTGCAGACAGAAGCAAACAGGTCGGTGGAGTGATCCATTAACATTCTAATACGTTTCTTTTAAAGGCGACATGTGTTGTCTTATTAAAGCCTGACTGATAGAGGGGGCTGGAGAAAATCAATAGAGAATGCACTACAGATGGAAAATAGTACAAGAACACTGGGAAGAAAACAAACATGCCCTTTGTAGGTATTCGGCCCCAAAGCCTGCTGAATAGATCCTCACATTTACCCATTCCAATAGCACTTGAGGCCCATTATAATTTGAGATACACTCCTTCACAGCATTAACTGAAGAGAGCCAATAGCTTGATTGACTGTTGAGTCTGCCTCCGCCAGGGTAACACAGCTGTAGAGTAGAAAAACTGCAGCCGCAAGACATCCCACGGGGGAAATAATGCACACTGTGGCCAAAAAATTGCTCGGGGCACTCTGTGGGCTCACCTGAACCAGTGTCTTAAAACCCTGCTCATGAATCAATCAGTATTGATTTACATGTTTAATATCACATGGATTTGTTGTTTTATAGATATATTATACATTCATCTTGCTTCTGCATGCTGAATGTGGCAACCAAAAGAACCAAAAGGACAAGTATTCACCTCCTGGTCTAGACAGCTACCCCTGCTGGGTGCCCTTTCTTTGATTGTAACTTGTTTGTTCCAGACATTTCTCAAACGGCAAATGAAGAAGACCCTTCACACCTCGGGTGACAGAACAAGCGAAAACAATGAAAATGTGCTGGACAAAAAGTGTAGACTGAGATCAAATGTATTACAATGTTTCGTAAAGATTTTCACTTTAATGTGGATACAAATCAATGAATGAAAAGTAGCAGCGTTAACAAACGTCTAATACAAAACTCTGAAGTGCTTTGAGTTGTTTCTACTGGGAAACACTTGCTAAATAATGAAACAATCCCTCTTTCGCAGACATCAATTCTCACACATATATTAGATTTCTGATTGGAAATACTGCATGCATAAAAGGGCTTTCGGAGACAAAGCACTTCACAGTTTTGCCTCATTCAACCATAAACAGACATATTCACATACCAATAGACATGATAATACCCCCCCTCTGAGCCACAGGCGCCCATTGAAACGCAAAGTGTTGAATCAAAGTGGAGATATATAGAATCCTACAGTAACAATTACAGCTACAGTAATGAAATGAACCGTCAGACTGAACAACTGACTGCGAACAGGTCAAAATGTAAAATGTATGAAATAAAGAAAAAATATAATAGGTTCACATTTTTTCATCTTAAAAAAGTTCCTGCTGAGCACACTGGCCACAAAGAAAGTATTTTAATGTAAATGGAAGGGGAAGTCCACAGTCATAATTTGTGTGAAAAAGATATTTTCTGGGTAAGATGAGTCAAGGGGTTATCTTCCAAAGTGACTTTTATAATTATTAAAGGGGACCTATCGTGCAAAATTCACTTTTTTATGTCTTTTATACATAAAAATAAAACCCTCTCTCTTTTCCTCCGTACCCACATCTCTAAAAACGGGGGTACAACGGAGCTGATCCAGATTTGCGTCCGATATGACGTAATATCCATAAATGTGGGCTGGCTTTACACCCACAGCCCTATCAGAAACGTCGGTATCAGAAACATGCGCACCGTGTTTTGGACGTAATATGGTCTTTGTTCACATTAGCAAGCATCGCTAACACTCAGAGCTAACCTGTACTGGAGAGAGTATGTGTAATAAAGCAGGAAATAAAAAAAATAACTCACCTTGTGGTAAACCCGCAAGACAAAAAAGCATTTGAGCTCCATACTGTTTCAGAAATAATCCTTGATGTGGTTTTGAACATGATATGGCATTTCATCACAGCATTTAGCTGTATCTGCTGGTAGAATTATCCCGCATGAGCAGGCATAAGCTCCGCCTCCTCTTTTTGTTTTGTTTAAGTTTTATACTCAGAATCAGCACTTTAGTAACAGGGCTGAAATAGAGGGATATGAGGCATGGCTAGTAGAATGGGTGATCTGTTTGGTATTTTGAGCAAAACACTTCATAGACATGTTTTTTATATATCTGAGACCTATAATATATGCCTAAGAATAGAATGGTAGGAGACCTGTAAAGTCTCGCTTTCGGTAACATTTCTGTCAAAAACAATATCCATGATGCAGTAAATTAAATGTTTCACAAATTAACAAAACTAACTTCAGCTTCTGTATTGATCCTACAAATGAGGGTTTGTGAGATTGATCCCATCACTGACATTGAAATGATATAACGTTGAAAGGAAGTAACTCTTTATGGCCAGGAGAATAAATCACTGTGATCAACAGTCCTTTACATGAACACATCAACAATCTGTTAACATTGTCATAATAAAAGACTTGTAAAATGTGTTTCTTTAAAAGTACTTGTAGTGTTCTGTATCTGCCCTACATCGTACAAAGTGCATGTATGTACAGTATATACAGTATATGTGATGCTGTGGTTCTGTCCATACATTATCTGTACTCAGCAGTGTCATCTGGGTTAATGGGACCAACAATCAATGCCTGTCAAGACCCACATGAATCCTCCTCACATTAAATATGTACTTACACCCTTGCACCCCCCCCACCCTTTCCTTTTCACTCATGTTCCCTTCAAAGAATGTGGAGAGATGAGGCTATTGATTTTTCATCAGGTGTTGTCATGTCAGTTTACAACATCCTGCTTTAGTACACCACTACTGGCACCCCAATGGTTGACCACTCGGCGTCTTTTAAAATGGGATTCACTCATTTGCTTGGGGATGGAACTTTTTTTTACATCTAGACATTTTGTAACAAACCCACCAAACAGAAAACACACATGTTTGCTATCCTGGTTCCAAAATGGTGGAACAAGCTTCCCACTGATATAGGGACAGCAGAAACTCTTTGCATCTTCCGTTGCCAACTGAAAATCCAACTGTTTCGCTTGTACTTTTAGCACAGCAAGAGTTTAACTAATGCTCCAGCACATACAATGGTCTGGCTTAATGAAGTGAATATGTTCGCACTTTTCTTTATGTAATGAATTTAAATTGTTATGGTTTGTTACACTTTTGTAATCATTTGCATAAAAGTGTAAACTTAATGCAATGTTGTTATGTTGTGTGATGTTATGTTATCATTAAGGCCGTTTCTCAATGTCGAGTATACCTGCTGCAGAGCCACTATTTCAAGTATACTACGTCATCGAGTGGCGCCGAAGGACTGTTTAAATGCATGTTAAATGCCCAGCATTCGGCGCCACTCGATGACGTAGTATACTTGAAATACTGGCTCTGCAGCAGGTATACTCGACATTGAGAAACGGCCTAAGTGTGCAAAAAAGTCTATTGGACTTATTGTATTGGTAGATACTAAATGTTTGCATTCTTACATGGACATACTCCATTGAGGTATATGTACACAATTATTTAAGTTTGCCCTTAATAAATACTTATGGCCATATGTAAAGTACATTCAAATGGTTATATGTTGCTGTTCATTTACCCTTGGTGTACTTGCCATGAAGGGGCTTGTGTAACTCTAGAGTTAGTGATGGAAGTCAAATTCCATTCTTGATCTTTACAACAAAAACAACTTACTGAAATGCATCGGAAGCTAGCACGAGGTTTAAGCAATCTCAGTTAGCCAAATAAAGTATCTGCCAAAGTTTGAAGTCTTTTGCTACTAAATTCCCTCTTTGTGTTTTCTCAGACGGTGCTTCGTTGCTGAGCTGCAGCAAAGAGAGCACAAAGAGGGGCTTTTGCATAGAGAAATAACCCACTTGATTTGACTAACTGTGCTCCGAGCCCATTACAGTACTTCAGCAGAACTTAGAAATGCATTTTTGCACCCTCACCCTCTTATATTGAAGATGAACGATGAAAAGATCACTTTAGGGCAAATAACAACAGGGGAGATGAATACATCTACCAATAGCTCTTTCAGTTTACTCTAGATGCCGCAGATTGTTTTTGATTGCTGTTATTTTTTGTCTCAACATTGAAGCAGATGTTTCTAATCGAAGAACCTACTTTTCCACCTTAGCCATGCTAACCCTATTTTTAATGAAAAAAAAAACCCGGTGTTGAGCTTACCCTTATAAGACAGCCACAACAAATTGTGTCTGATGATCCCAACCAAATTCTCCACCCAAAATCAGGGGCGGACTGGGACTAAAAATCAGCCCGGGAAACTCGACCAGCACTCCTTCATGCCTCGACCATTTAGCTTCTCAACACTCCCATGCAGTGTCATACAGGTGTTGATGTTGGCCATAAGGGTTGTCCAATAGGTCGCCATTGCAGGTCTGTCTGTGTGTTATGTTTAAGCAAACATGTACATTTAGGTCATGTGTCTTTATGGTATTGCATTCATCACCTACTAGTGTAGTGTAAATGATTTGTATGTTGTGTGAAACTGCAGGAAATAATCTAGAACAAATATCCCCACAGGGAAAATAAAGTGTATCGCATTGAATCGTGAACACAACTATTGGCTCTTCAATCGTACTTTATAGATGCCACTTGGAGAAGTTTGTGTGGGGGAGAAAACTAAGTGTTTTTATTAACAACACAAACCGTTTGATGTTCACTTTAAGCTTATGCTGTGTTAACCAAACTCTCCACTTCGGAGTACAGACTATCAGAGTGAAACGAGCGTACTTATTCAGCCTAGGCTATGCTAATTGGTAATTGCCAGATGTGGTTTGTTGACAACATTATCCTTTATGAAACTGCTGCAGAAAGAGTTGTACATTGATAGGTTTTCGTTGCTTACAATCTTCTCCCTGACAAAGAAAAAGAGGAGGACTCCAGCTAGGCTAGCAGTGGCTCTGACACAGTGGAAACCAAATGGCTTTGGGCAATCAATCTCCCCGGGAGGACCAGCAATGTTGAAAGTACAGGATAGATATGGATTAGCTGTTTCTACCATGCTTCTGAATTACTTGGCTGTCAGACACACAACTGTGCCAACATTCGTGTTTTACTGGAGCTGTAAGAGTACTTTTGATATTTCTTTATCATCAGGATTGTTTCTCTTTGAGTAACATTATGTCCATTAGGAAAGTCCGATACTGATCCAACCCTCAACGGTTACCATTTCTCTGTATGGCCTATTTGCTTGAATTTTCTTTTATTAAAAAAAACTGCAATCTTTGAACACAGAAAGCCAACAAACAATTGTGAGGACTGTTGCCTGACTGATACAAGCAGCAAAGTGTTGAAGCTCTTATTTACTTTGAGTGGCGCAGGCAAACTTTCCTTTTTAGTGACGGGCTGAGATATCAACCTTAAGAAAATACTGGATATTAACTTGATATATAAAGTCATGGGGTTTTTCTAGAAAAATATAGGATGAGGGCGCTAACGTCACTTCTGGCTAAAATGACTGCCTTGCCCAATTTCCAGCGAAAATAATGCATTAGAACCAAGCGAACATAATAGTTTCTTCATGTCTTAAAGCTGCTGAGTAATTTATTGTACCTCAAACAACAAAATACATCCAAAGTTATGGTTTATTCACTTCCTCTACAGAAAAAAGCACAGTGAAAGAAACAATCTATTTTAGAAATCACAGTTTAAGTGTAAGCCTGCTGCCTGCCACCCGTCCACCGGCAGAACGACCAGACATCGATCCCTATGTATTCGGAGCGCCGTAAAAACAAAGCTGTCTATGCCGTCTAACGGTCTATTTGACACGATTTTCATATTTTTGCAGTAATCATACAGTTTTTGACAGAACAGAAATATAGTTTTCTGGCATCAGGTTAAACATTTACTGGGAAAATCGGCATTTTGGTACGTGGGTGCGCACCGAAAGTAAGAGGGCGCAGAGCCCCTGTTACCCTTTTCAGACAAAACCCTGATGTCTTCATGCACTTATAGCTTGAATTAAAATGTCATGTTCTTGCTCTATTGTTTTTTCTCCTTCTTCAGGCTGTTTAAAAAAACAACCAAAAGAATATTATAACTTTACGTACAATATGAAAACAATCTTCACTACAGTATAAAGTAAAGAACTTTTATGTAATTCTTCTTCCACAAATCATAAATAACCAGCTTGACTATGATTGGCCAGGGAAAGGAGTCGAGATTGAGAATCAAGAGGATTAAATCTTAAGAGTGATGTTATAAAATCTCCCACTTGAATCCCCACAGTATAAATCTTTAGTTACACAACATAAACACTGTCACCCTGTAATGTGCACAGTATTAGGTCAGCCACAAAACATAAATCTAACACCTGCTCTCTGCCTCCTCTTATTCTACACACCAGTAGCTCACGCTTTAACCAGTTTGAAGAAGCTACTGTCAGTTTGAATAAACAAACCTCACTGTTATGCTTCTTTCAAACTGCCTCTTTGTACAGTATCAATTGCCGTAAAGGTCTAAAAAGCCAAGAGGATTAAAGGACTGATCCATCCGCAAAACAATTTGATGAAGACAAATTCCTTCAATGCTAACAGATTCAAAATCTAGTCTTGTCATTGTGTGTCAAAGGGAAAAGCATCATTGGTTAGAGCTTTGTAAGAAAGGATGAGTTTTATTTGGAAAGGTCAGACCCCCTGCAGGACAGGGAGGGCGGAAGATGAGTGGAGTAGTAAAGATATTGCACGTAAAAACTGGTTTATTCCAGTTCTTTGGTGTCATTCTCCATCTGAGTTATAATGCTGCATTGTGGGAGCCTCATACCAGGCCAGCAGGATGTCTTCCGAACAGAAACAAATGCTATAAATACACCCAACCAAAAGAACAGCATAGCGTCAACACTGTCTGTTTTCACTGCATACTCTTACAGATTGAAAAGTAAAGGATGTGTTTCAATGCATGGCACCAATTCACGTTGGGATGTGCCAACTGTGAGCCGGTGCCAGCCGGGTGCTGAGGGCAGCGGAGGGGAGGAGCCCCTGATCCCAAACTCGGTCAGCTGTGTACGCCTGCTGTCACTCTCCGACAGCTCCATGTGCTCCTGCTGTTTCTCCGGCCATCTCTTGGGGTAGGGCACGCCGCTTGCCGCAGCAAGCTCTCAGAAGCATTACAAAATGCAATCCAAATAAGCTGATGGGTAATTACAGACTGGCAGCAAGCAGGTTTGCCCCTGCTGGGCGACATGAGAATAAAACGGGTTATTCATTGAGTTCAGTCCTGAATTGTGAGTGCTAATGGTACTGATGGCAGATGGGCTGCTGTGTTTTGGATCCTCTTGATGGCATGGGTAAAAGAGCACTAATATGCAGACTAACAGACGTAGAAGTATCGCTCTGAAGCCCAAATTGAAATGTTAAATTCATATCTGGTGTGCATATAAAACATTTATAAAGTAATCGCTAATTCTAGCTTTTAACATTTACGAATACAATCACCTATAGCCAAGTTAGCTGGTGACACGCGGGTGATGAAAAGGCTTGTACAAGTTGTTACTCAAACACTGTGAGATGACATAATTAGCCTAACCTTAAAATCCCTTTGCAAACGCAGGCCAGATATGCGTTTTTGGCTGCGCTTCTCATTCAACTCGTGCTCATAATCTGCATGTAATTGGCATCTGATTTACCGAGGCAGAAGCTAATTATGCTGCGTCTATGATAGCCTTATAAGATTTATCTAAATGAACATGATCAGAGAAATAAATATAACTGTAAAAATGTGGTGCAGAAATAGATAAAATAATTTAATTAAATAAGTCAATTTTTAAATACTTGCTACAGTAGGGCTGTAAGCAAACGGTAATTGTGAAAAATAATGAATCGTGTCTATTAGTTACATTTTGGAAAACTAATTAAGTGAGTAATTCAACTTCTAAGGAGAGGAAGATGCCAATAAAAAATGGCTTGGCGATTAAACGGAATTAAAGACTTCCTTGATAATACTAATAATGTATGGGAGATTAATAACCGGTTTATATATGTTCATTGAAACATAAACATATCCCCAACATTATAAATAAAATCCACGACAAGATTGAAGATCAGAATAGTAGTATGTATGTAAATGTCATAAATAATATTCCCAGTCCTGCAGATCCCTCTCCCAAATTATCCCGCGATGCCACATGTCGCTCAAGTCTCAGCCAATGACAAGAGGTCTACAGCCTTTTCATACAAAAAATCCCCCCCCCCCCCCCCCCCCCCCCCCCCCCCCCAGCATGCGTGACTTTCTATCATTTCCAGCAGGAAGGACAGATGAGCAGATTAGAAGAGGTCTGGGCTGCTGAGACTCTGGTAGATCTGTGATATTGCTCTAACACTCAGGCAATCACTCAGCCGTCACACTTAGATGTCAAACTTTGAAATTAAAGTATAAACTCATAAGGTCCCACTGCCTTGCACGGGCACTCAAACTGCCGGTCAGCTGGTAAAAGTAGTAGATAGTATTTTCTTCCTCCATATGGCTCAGCTTTCTAATTGAAAAAATATGCTCCTCCAATGGCAGCGCTTTATGAGTCTGCAGTGGATAAAATGCTATCAGGGAGTTTTCTTTACATAATATCCCAAAGGCTTATTATGAGGAAATGAGTTTGGTTGTCTCCCTATGATTTGAATATTACTCTGAATTCCTTTAATGGCCATTACATTTTTCATTCCATTTACCACAAGCTAATGCAAACACATTTGAGTTAATCATCATCTCTTTATGTCACCCCCCAACAGCAATAAACAGGGAGTGCTAATAGAACCTTAGTGATTACTCACTTACACTAATGTTTGTACGACTTCACACACTTTAAACTGCATCTACAGTATGAGTGTTCACATGGAAACGCAGCTTCTGATGCTGCTGCTCAGTGAATAATGCACTCAGATTATACGTCTATGGTGGAGCCGATACATTTTCAGAATTTAACCCAGTGACTAAGTCTGTAGTTTATTCTTCCTTTACAGCAGGGTCGCACGACTTCAACGTCACGCCAACTTAAAGTTGGATATTCAAAAATACAGATTCAAAATTGTACAAGTTGAATCGTTTTTTTAACAGTTTACAGGAGCACAGGTATTTGCTTTCAAGCAGAACACGGGGAAAAACAAACTTAGCGGGAGTGTTTACGTGTTCGGCGTAATGACGTACAACGTCCTCGACAACTTCTGTAGTCCTATTCAGCCACTTGTTAACAATCATCGTTTTTCAGACACGTAAACTCTTCAAAAATCACCAGTGGGGTCACTGCTGATGTATTTAATGTCGTAGAACAAAACGTGATCCGTCTCTTAAATTTGTGTCAACCACAGACCTTATTTTGAGCTATTTTCCAAAATCCTATGGAGAAATCCCATTGGCTCTGAGACGAGGGAACCGGTAGCGGTAAAATGCTGACTCACTTCCGGGTTTTAGGACTCGTCACTGCACCACTCTTTGTACCCCTAATAATGCTTTACAATTTTTCATTAATGATCTGTAAGCAACAAAAGTGTTTTCTAAAATGCAACTTTACTGAAATAGCATGGCAATTTACTGAAACTATTTATTCTCTACCTTAAATATGACATTGGTTACATTTTGCATCTTGTGCACATGTGAATAAATCCTAAAATAATTTAAATCAGTAACAAACGTATAATGAACAAAGCCTGGTGAGACATTCCCTCTGTGTATAAATTGATACCTAATTAAATATGTGTGTCTCTGATGTTGACGTGTGCGTGGTTGTCTCAGGGTGCGGATGTGTCGTTCTTTAAATCTTCTGCTGAGTAGGAATTAAGCAGGAACATGAAACTGCTTCATAACGATGCGTCAGATTCAGACATAATGATATTCAGGGACTCCTGTGGCTCTGATGGAAGACAAGGGCAGCGCTAGGAAGGATCGTCTCGCTGCTGACTGAGCACTTTCTGTTGGGATTTGTGAGTGATATTCCTGTCAAAATTAATGTTTTAAGTATCATGGTATTTTGTTTAAAGTTCTTGTACAAATTATATACATTTTGCAAATAAAAACATCTTAATTTAGATCAAAAGCTTTACTCTGTAAGATGTTTGAATTGTGTTACTATAATATGTGAATGGGTGCAAATGAGATATTCCAATACATCCAGTACTATAGGAATTTCAATCAAAATAACAAAAGAATATATTTCCATTTTCTTCAAGATTGTAAAACCTACATGACCCTTCTCCTGTTGATAGGCTAAGTGGAATAATTAACTCAAGAAGAACATGACAGGGAATAGAAATAAATGTTCCTGTTTTAAAGAGGGTCGGGATGTGAATATATAAACAAAATAACTCGGAGGGTTTTTTGCAGCTATGAATGTAGAAGATGTAGAAATATCCAAATTATGTTTACAGTTCAGTACACATTAAAGGTCCCATGACATGGCCATTTCTACTGCTCATAATTCCATTGTTGAGGTATACTGAAATAGATTTATATTGTGCAATTTTCCAAACTCACATTGGTTTCTCATACAGCATCTCTGTAAAGTATGTGTATTCACTCTCTGTCCTAAACGGCTTGTTGGAGCTCCTGCCCCCCCCCCCCCCCCTCCCTGTGAGCCCACTGTGCTCTGATTGGTCAGCTCGCCCACTCTGTTCTGATGAGTCCCCCACCGTTACAGCTGGACATCAGTGATTATGTGTTACAATGGCGTTAGCAACCAGAAAATGACACCAGTAATGACAAACAGATGCTGCGTGGGGTCTGGGTGCCGTGTTGGCGGGACGTTGCGCGGCTCGCTGCTGTGAGGAGCGGACAGTGTGAGCTGGGTTACTGGTTTCATTTCCTGGTTGGTGCGTGGGGTCTGCGAGACAGCGAGACATCGCGAATGGACGCGGGAAGGGGGGGGGGTGCTGAGGTGGCTGCAGCACCCCCATCTGCGAGGCTCCACTAGCATCCGCACCCCCAAACGCGGCGCACCTACAGTGTAAGCGCGCCACAGTTTCGCTGCTGCGAGGCTCCACTAGCACCCCCCCCCCAGCGCATCACAGTTTTGCCGCTGAGAGAGTGTGTGTGTGAGGAGCTCCACGGATTGGTCCATTCGGGTATGGTCACGTCACTGTACCCAGGAAGAAAAAGAGAAATCTCCAAAGAGGCGTTCTGGGGCAGCATAGACAGGTCTTTTCTGTGTTAGAGTTTTACTCGCTACAGGGTGTACTTTGAGGGTTTGTGACTTTGCAGACCGTTTACATGCAGAAAAAGCTACATAACACACAAGGGGACGGGTAATAACTGGAAAAGCATGACATGGGACCTTTAATGCAACAAAACAGCTAATGTGTGGACAAATAAAATGTGTTATAAATAATATAGGAGCAACCAAAATGGCATCATGACGCAGAAGCATTGGTTTCTTAGAAAAGAATCAGATGATAATGAAGAGACAGGAAAAATACTACCCATATTTGGGATTGATCATACTGGAAATGTAAACCTTGGGGTTTCGACCACTTGTAATCTACTTCGCAGGAAAACTTTATATTTTGTAGAAAGTTAAAGACCATGAGAGGAAGCCATTTTCTTAATAATCTTGCCTCCATGTGATTCTTGATTGTTTTAAAGTTCTGAAAATGTACACACACATCTTCTCAATTCCTTGTCAATTTGTATTTGGAGTATAACATGAAGCCACAGGCAAAACCCGCAAATGTCAGTGCAATCCAAGGTCAAAGTTTAACACATCTGAACTTTTGGCGAAGTGCATTTTGTGCGGTGTACTGCATACGCAAGTACAGGACCTTTGCCAGGGGGACTAAATCAATCATTAAAATGTTTGGAAAGGAGGATGCATGCAAAAGCTCCCAAATCGAGTGAATGTGCTTAAAGCAAGGGTCATAGTTAAAGCAAACCCACAGCATACTACATTGTTGAATCTCTGGGGCTCAAAGTTAGTTATATTAGCCCCTGTATTGATTGTGATGTGTTTACATGTATTGTAAATTGCATTGCCATTGCTCTTGTTTGTTTATGCACCTGTGTTCTAAGTAATTGAAGTAAACAATGGCAGAAGAAAATACTCTGCTGATGGTTTTCTTTATCTATTGTTCACACATTCTCACTGATATGAAGAGATGGGTTGCCATTTTGGAGACACTATTCCAAACTCAGTTTTTGTATTTTACCTGAACTTTCTGTTGTGTCTCGTCAAATGTGTTAGTTATGTCAGTGGCGAGCCGTGAGCTTTATACCTAGGCCCTCTGACCCCCACCCCTTCCCTCGAAAAAAGAAAAAAAAAGAGTTATTACGTCACAGCGTATACTTCAGCGGAATATCAAAACAACGGCCCAGGGTGCAAAACGCATCAATGACAGCGACCCTCTACCACACAAAACAACACCTGTGAACCCAATTTGTGTTCTTTGACATTGAAAATGATATTGCATTGTGTTTGTTACTTTCATTGCCGTTGTATGTCTTAAGTGTAATTTGGCATGCTTTTATTTTGAAGGCGAGTTCACGCTGTTGACAGGAAGTTGTTGTTGCTATGGAAACAAGAAAAGTTTCACAGCGGGCGGAACTTGTCATAATGTCCGCGATAATAAAACCCACCCATTTAGAGGGAAGATATGATTGGTCAATTGTACTGTCATTTGACATTACTCTCTCGTTCAGTTACTATAGCGGGCCCTCTGTGAATCGCAGAGAGGGCCAGGCGAGCTTCTTTCATGTAACCCTTCACATTCAACAGAGAATGAACAGGCAGATTCGAAGGATTTATTTCTTTGGAAATGTTATTTTAAATACAATTAAATCAAGTTTTTCGAAAGTTTTTCGGTAAAACTAATGAAAAATATAACAAAAATAATATTAAAAAAATATATATTTAAAACAAATATTTTTTTTTTTAATGTTTTTAAATATTATTTTTTGGAATATCTTAGGCCCTCACAGAGGGCCTAGAGGGCCCTGACGGCTCGCCACTGAGTTATGTATTTTGTCTGTTGTTTCCTGTTTTATTTTGTACTTACCTCTTGTCTTTCATTTCAGGCCCTGTTTTCTTCCTCCCCCTGTGTGTTTTTCCCGCCATCATCAGTGTCTGCCACGCCCCTGATTGTTTCCACCTGTTCCCACTCACCTCATGTTTAAATAGTCCTGTCTCTCCCCTGTCCTGTGTCAGTTCGTCTTGTTTGTTTCCCCGAATGGTCGTGCCAAGCCTCTACTCAGAAAGGATCGCTTTCTCTCATGTCAGGTTTTGTTATGTTTGTTGATTTTGTTAGGCTTAAGTTTTTATTAAGTCCTCTTTTTGTTACGCTAGTTCTTTCCTCCTTGTGAGCGCTTTTTGTTATTTCCACCACCTACTCTGTTAAGAGGGATTTCCTGAACTGTATAAATAAATATACTTTTTTTTATATTCAAGACTTTGTTCGTGCATTTGGGTTCATCAGTTTGTGTCGAGGTCCTGACACTTTCTTTATAAAGTGTGATGGCTTACTGCCCTCTGAGGAGAGTCCTGCTTCATTCAAGCCTCTCTTTTTGTCTAGAGTGTACCAATTTATTCAGAATTTGGAAAGCTGCAGTTATCGACTCTTCAATTTGATAAATGAGTCCAGTATGATTACATTTTTAATTACAGCAAGGGGGGGTGGGGCAAAATTATGTGTTACTGCAGTGAATACAAAAATGGACATTCCAAATAAGGGAAGAAGTTTCAAAATATGTGCCCTAAATGTAACAATGTCACTTCAAAATAAAACTACTGATTTGTAGGTTTAACACACAAAATAAGCTAAATATAACAAAACTGAAGATAATGTGTCATTTTGACTACAGCGCTAAATCAAATCTGTAAAGGGCTTCATTGAGATGTCTGGAAAACCTACTGCCTACTCCTCTCTATGATTAAAATAGTACAAAAGGGGATGCATCAATTCTCTCATCACTGCTGTCACACAAAACAAAAGGCAGCATTTGGATTAAGTAAAGAGACAGGAATTAGTTTCATGTCCTTCAAATTATTGGGTCAAGTGTTCTAATTAACCCATCCTAAAATAGTCCAAAGGGACTTTTGTTAAGCCAAAAGAACATGGTTTGACCATTCTGTGTTGAAATCAACAGAGATTTCATAATGTTGCACTATGGATCTATGGATGCTCTATTTGATCAAAATGAATACGTGGCAATTCTGTATTATAATGTTGTGATCAATTGTTCAAATGTAGTCCTGCACTTGAAATGTTTTACAGCAATTAAAGTAAACACAAGAGAATGAGTTGTGAACTGTTTAACAACAAATACATGAGTATGTCAAAGTATGTGGTTGTAATTGTTTTGGTATCTCATTGAAACCGAGAATTGTTGAATTTCACTGTTAATGTAATCGTCCACATTTCAGGTACCCTGACACACCTCGCTACCCTCTCCCTGATACCCTCCTGCTTTTGTTTTCTGAAGTGAGCATCATTGTTAGAGTGCTGAGATGCAGCGAACCTCTCTCCCATATCATTCCTTCCTCTACATGCCAGCTCCAGCTCTAAACCTTTGGCTCTCCCTGATAAAATATTTAAGATGAGCCATGATTAAAGTGCATCCTCCTCACCTTGGCAGCAAAATCCATTAACCCCAGCAGAATCAATTCCATTGATTTCAATGATAGAGGCAAGAAATGTGCGTATGGAGGGATGAGAATGAGGTGAAGGTAGAGGGTGTGGGGAGGTGAAACGTACAGTTTGGTAGGGACAAGGTGGGAGCTGATGGGAGGAGAAAACTTTTTACTCATTGCTCTAGCAGTCAAGCTCCTGTATGAAAAATGCATGGGACATCAGTCAGGAACACAATTATTTTGCATGGCTCAGAGGATTGAAGCGATTCGTGCAAGCCTCCTTGACACAAGCACTCAGGATGCACCGACAGGACAATACAGCTGTACACAGCACAGCTTAGCGCAACACGAAGACAGTGGGGGTTACAATGACAACATTTAAACAATTACTATTAATGTGTAACACAGGTCACATCACTTTCGTTACCCCATCTCAAAATATAAGGATAATGTAACTTACTTTTGGATGACATCATTATCAAATTCAACGGCAATAAATACAAGATAAATTAAATATCAATATGGCTTTTGCTTAAGTGTATTAGGTAAGACAACATAAATATGTAACCTTGGAAAAGAATAAACCAAGATATGTGCTTCAAAAATATCTCCTCTGTCTTTCTTTCACAAGAAAGAAACAGAATAAGCTCAAGCCCTTTTTATAGTTTAAAACTGTGGATTGAGAGCGTCCGCAGTCCTTTAACAAATCATGTGTCCGACTACTAGACTGTCTAAATAAAAAGATTTAAAATTCCGTATTAAATTATAGGCTAGGCCTACAGAATAGTTTGTACGCAAATACTGTTTAAGTTTTGCAAATAATTAACAACTAGGATTATTTGTTTTCAGGGTTACTTTACAAAATCTGTGCTGGAACTCACAGCCCTTTGGCAAACTAACAGTTGTTAACCAACTTTAAAAAGTGTTGTAATGTTTAAACATGGGCTTTGTTATATATCAATCGGTTTTTGGAAATGTATTGCAACCAGAGATGGGGTCGTTACTAAAAAAATGTAATATATTACATATTACATATTTCTTTAAAAAAAAGTAATATATTACACTACTTCGTTACTCTCTACATAAAGTAACTCGTTACTTTACTCGTTACTTTACTCGCAGGGCCGGCCCGCCCCTCCCTACAGGCAGATCACGCAGACTGCTAAAGTTTCAAATGTTCTCTTTAGTTCAGTTTCCATTGTCGCATAAGACTGATCCAGATAGCTCTGACTATGGCTGTCCTCTGTCTCCTGCTATCTGTATTTTGCGCAGTATATCTCTGAACGATGCGATGGTGATTCCACTGTGCAAATGGGCAACATTACCTCTACTATGAAGGATGCTACAAGCCTGTCCATCTCTGCTTTGGTTACCGGTCCTCCAAATTCTAATTTGTGCTGCTTCGGAGTCGGCGGCGGCGCACTCACAACATCCTCACTCTGGGTTCGGGGGTCCTTAGCTATTAGCTTCACTTTAGCATGTGTTCTTTGCAGGTGTTTGTTGAGGTTTGACGTGGTGTTTGCAGCAGTGGATAACAGCTTCTGGCCTGGACACAGTTTGCACCTCACCGTTACATTCCTGTCTATTCTTCGGACGAACTCAAAATAATGGGCATACCTCCACCCCTCGGAAGTTATCGCTGACTCTGCCATGTTTATGCAGCACTGCACGGGGAGATGTGGACGCGCAAGTCGCGCAGATTACGTACATATAAACCTGCGGCGGAAACCCCTCTTGTCTGTCAGTGTGATTATGACTGATTTTATAAAAGTAACGAAGTAACGCATGTCGGGGCAATGTTAGTAACTGTAGTGTGATTACTGAATTATAAAAGTAACGCGTTACACTACTCCGTTACCGACAAAAGTAATATTATTACCCAACTCTGATTGCAACATTGTAAAATTGATAGTTAACCCCAATTTTTTGAAACATAACATTTATCTGATTACTTACTTTTTGTAAGGGAATCCAGCTACTACTGTTTTTGCATCCTGATGATGTAATCCTGCTGTTACATGTAATGTGTTGCCACACACACACACACACACACACACACACACACACACACACACACACACACACACACACACACACACACACACACACACACACACACACACACACACACACACACACACACACACACACACACACACACACACACACACACACACACACACACACACACACACACACACACACACACACACACACACACACACACACACACACACACACACACACACACACCACACACACACACACACACACACACACACACACACACACACACACACACACACACACACACACACACACACACACACACACACACACACACAGCCTCCTGCAGCGCTGTGCTCTACCTGCAGACCGGATCATTTCCATCACGTCGCTCATCTTTCCTTTAATAATGTACGTGATAACATGCAGCATAGCATTTCAGTCTGTGGAGATAATTACACTGTTGGAGTCGCTGAGTGTTTTGAACAATGACAGTTCTGTGTACTGTGAATATTATTAGAGATAACAGTCTGGGTGCGCTGGCAAATTGCCATGCCACTACACGGAGGCAGGGGGTCAAATCTTTTGAAATGTGTTTTAATTCAAAGCTGTCAAACTACATAACGAAAGCCAAGTCTATACGGCTTTCAACGCTCCTTTTTAATTAGCCCAGAAAAAGCAGAGGGCAGACCATTAAGTAGAATTCAGTTTTGACAAGACACAGTTAAGACTTTACCTTCCACCGCCATTTATAGAAAGCCTTCATTATTGTGGCCTTGCAGCACACAAGAACCAATGATCAACTACAACTTTTAGAAAGCATGCAGACGGGGAATCAAATAAGATCCATAATTAATGACATACAGAAAATGTCAGACAATTTAATGTGTCATCATGCGTTTCTTTTTGTTTTGTTTACAACACCAGTGGAGATTCGCAGGATACTTGTTTGTTAAAGTTGTTTTTGATAAGGTTTATAGCAATAAATGAGTCAAATGTTAAAATAAGGGGCGCTATTATTGCATTCTATGGTTGAACTGTATGTGCATATTTAAACAATAATCTACTTAATTATTGTGTCATTGACTAATTAGTGACAAACAATCAAATAGAAAGAAAATTATCTTCAAATATGTATGTATGAATAACACACACACACACACACACACACACACACACACACACACACACACACACACACACACACACACACACACACACACACACACACACACACACACACACACACACACACACACACACACACACACACACACACACACACACACACACACACACACACACACACAGGCTGCATTTTGAAAGACAATCACATACCTGTATAATTAAATTATTATAATAACTTAACTGAGAAGCCAAACTAATTATTTTAATTGGCAGGTAATCAAACATTTAATGACTAATTTTACATTTGTGAGAAGTGTTGTGCTTACAAAATATAAAGAATTATAACTGATTAGGAGTCCAGGAGCCCATCCTGAACCCTTCAGTTTAATAACTTTGCTTGACCGATGCTTAAACACTCCAAGGATATGAAGATATAAAAGGATATAAAATGGAAATAAGAAATTGCACATACATTTTTAAACTTCTAACCATTTGACTCGAGAAATTACCAAAATGATAAATGTATCATTAAACCTGCCATTAATTATTTATATGAAGAAAATAGCTTACTCTTCTAATAGTTTCAGTACATGTCATGCATACATATTTTAAAGATCACATGTATTTCTCTGGTGTATTCATATGACAGCAGCAGCATTTCCATGAGATCACACCTTATCCTACAATGACTGCACATCCCATCTGTGCATCTACAGGACAATAGGCTTAAAACACACATGTATACACACTTAACCATGCACACAGGAAAACCAAATCACCCCATATATATCTAGAGTTTTCTGTAGCCCCTAAAGCATTGAGCAAGACAAGCTCATTCAAATATATCAATTCATTTTATACAATTCTTAAAATCATTGAATCTTTTCCCTTAAGATGGACCTACAGATATCCGGCAGTGGCTCAGTCAGTAGGGGCTTGGACTGTGAGCCGTAGGGTCGCCGGTTCAAGTCCCTGACCAGACCTAAATATGGAGTGTGGACTTCTACTTGGAGAGGTCCCAGTTCACCTCCTGCTCTGCCGTGGTGCCCTTGAGCAAGGCACCGGACACCCCCCTTCCCCCCCCACTCCCATTGCTCCCCGGGCGCTGTACAATAGCTGCCCACTGCTCCTAGTACTAGACTCCTGGTACTAGGATGGGTTAAATGCAGAGAACAAATGTCACTGTGTGTGCGCTGTGTGCTCTGCATGTGTGACCATTAAAGAGGGTTTCATCCCTTCGATTCGATTCGATAATATTGCAGATACTCATTAGTTCTTCACCTGACGTGTCATGCATTGTTAGACAGTAGCATATGGAATCAGTCAGTCAGCATTTCAAAACAAAACCGTGTTCAATGTCTGAGCCACAGTGGGGCAGGGAGCCACAGTGGGGTTTATTTTCCAGGCTGTAAACCCACTTGTCCATTTGTTGACTGGCTGTTCTAATGAAGGACAGCCCCAGGGTTCCCCAGACAAGCAGAGAATGAGGTCTTTCTTCCATGAAGGAGCTTAGCTGAAGCTTACCAGACCTCAATCACAGTCTTTACAGGAGAACTCTTGTGAAGTGCAGAAAACACAGAGGTTGATTAAGGTCAACCTTCCCTCCAGCTACCCTATTGTTTAAATGTGTTATTGTGATATTAAATTCTCTCAGTCCAAGCTGTCAAAGTGTATCAAAGAGAACAAGACAATTTGCACATGACTAGTGTGGCAGATCAGGACCACTCGAGAATTGTGTTTGAAATAGGGATGCTCCGATCGCCAATTTTGGGGGCGATCGCCGATGGCCGGAATCAGTATCGGCCGATACCGATCGACGATCCGATCGAGTCGGCGGGGCCTATGGGGATCTTCCATTTAAAGCGATGTTTAAAACTCAGTTAATGGGGCTCATTCACTGGCGCTTCCACAAACAACAACCAACATAATTATTACATTCAAATGAAGTACATTATTAAAGTTTACATTAACTTGGGATAATAACACGGAAGAAATGAGCGGAAGCGCTCTCTTTTCCTCTCTCCCTCTCTCTCCTGACAGCCTGTCAGTATCGTCTCATGCAGCTCACTGATCCAGTAATGAGTGACCCGACAGTGAAGAATAAATATATTTATAACTAGTTTAGCTTGTTCCAGAGGTAGATAAAATAGCTAAGTGTGTTAGGTCTAACTCTTAGTGTGTGTTTTGCTCCGCTCACCGCTCCGTCACAGCGGGCGGAGCTGCAGGATTTCTGCTTCACACACGTTGCATACCGCTATTTTATTGTCATTTTCGGACACCTTAAAATACTGCCAGACCGGTGAAGCCATTTTGTGTCATGTATTTTACGTCATCATTTTACGTCATGCGATCGGCTCTCGCGAACAGCATTTTTAGAGAGCACCGATCGATCGGCAGAGAGTGATTATCGGCCGATATCGATCGCCGGCCGATCGATCGGAGCATCCCTAGTTTGAAACCATAAAAAAATACTCTCACATATTCTGGACTGGATGTTTCTTCCCTGATATTACAGAGAGCAATCCAACATCTTTACTGTAGCTTTAACTTGGCATCCATCAAGTCGTTCAGAAGATGCTGAACTCTGAACTGAGAAACTGTAATTTGTTCGTTTAGTATCGGATCACGACAATGTCTATAAGCAGGTGTTGTAATTAGCATCTGTCAGGACATGACGTGCTCCAGTCAAGTATTTAAAGCGCCAATAAGGCTGCCTACACTCCCTAATGAGGCCAATTATTGGTAAAGCAACCTTGTTCCACAAAAGCTATTTCTAATGCTAAGACTAGCATTGTTGATCATTCATTAGGAGTCACAAGGAAATTCAAACACTGTTACATGTATTGTCAATTTGCTCAATGCTAATACGGTTTTTTTAAAGGGAATATGTGAGAAGAGATTGTCTTACTTTTGAATCAAAGTAGCTTTGCGTGTGGTGCTATGTGCTCACTTCTGCTTTAATCATGCTATATTTAGTCCACATCTGGAGGAGTTTGGTCACATCTTGGAGTTGATGGCACTTTTAATCATTTCCCTTAAACGGCAAAGAGAGTTTGTTTCGGGCTGAATCGGTACATAATTGTAATCATGATGTAATCAATCCTTCTTGTTTGTATCACCTTCTGGGATGCAACAACCACTTTGGATGCATATCCCCATCAATTCCATGTTTAGTAAAGTATAGCAAAACATTCAAAATCTTATTTTCACTTGTTCCTTAAAATACTGTAATATACTAACTTCTTGCATACAAAAAGTGGACATATTTGAGATGCAAACTCTTCTCCTAAAACCTGTACAGTATGATGCTGTTAATCTAATTAAGGTTTCTACGCATTTCATTTCAATGTGTCCTCATTGACAATGGCTTAGTAGCTTGGTTTATAGCCTACAATCAAAACATAACAAATATGTATTAATTTACTGTATATGTGCTTGCCAGTAAGGTTAATGTCATTCACATGGAGGCTGTCCAACAGTGTTTTACAATCTCCAGGTTCCCTGTAACAACTCATTTAATGGGCAAAGTAGGCAAAGTAAGTTTTCATCTAAAAAAACATGCAAAACAAGTAAACAGGCACCATAAAAAGCAGGTTCCTAAAGTCATACTTTGTACTGCCACTTCAAATCAAGGCTACATCTCAGCAGTCTCCTTAAAAAAACACTCAGAGAAATCCTTCACCAATAAGGCCTTTCAATCAATCAATGTTTATTTATATAGCCCAATATCACAAATGTTACATTTGTCTCAGTGGACTTCACAGTTTGTACAGAATATCAGTATGACAATACGACACCCTCTGTCCTTAGACCCTCACATCGTACAAGGAACAACTTCCAGAGAAAAACCCCACAGTTGAAAGGGGAACATGGGAGAAACCTCAGGGAGAGCAACAGAGGAGGGATCCCTCTCCCAGGACGGACAGACGTGCAATAGATGCCGTGTGTAAATCGAAGAGATAATACATTTACAACATAGGTAGACCAAATGTTTGGAAATGCATGTGTCTATAATAAGAAGATGAATCCACGAGGATGTCAACAATCCTGTGGGAGCCATCAGGGAAGTAGTATGATGAGAGTCAGGCAGGACCACAGTGACAGGTTCAGCCACGACTCGAAGTCCAGAACTCAGATCCAGGACTCAGGATAGCGGATCCAGGACTCAGGATCCAGGACTCAGGATACAGGATCCAGGATACAGGATCCAGGACTCAGGACTCAGGATCCAGGACTCAGGACACAGGATCCAGGACTCAGGATCCAGGACTCAGGATAGCGGATCCAGGACACAGGATACAGGACACAGGATCCAGGACTCAGGATCCAGGACTCAGGATCCAGGACTCCGGATCCAGGACTCAGGATGCAGGATCCAGAACTCAGATCCAGGACTCAGGATAGCGGATCCAGGACACAGGATCCAGGACTCAGGATCCAGGACTCAGGACACAGGATCCAGGACTCAGGATCCAGGACTCAGGATACAGGATCCAGGATACAGGATCCAGGACTCAGGACTCAGGATCCAGGACACAGGATCCAGGACTCAGGACACAGGATCCAGGACTCAGGATAGCGGATCCAGGACACAGGATACAGGACTCAGGATCCAGGACTCAGGACACAGGATCCAGGACTCAGGATCCAGGACTCCGGATCCAGGACTCAGGATCCAGAACTCAGATCCAGGACTCAGGATAGCGGATCCAGGACACAGGATCCAGGACTCAGGATCCAGGACTCAGGACACAGGATCCAGAACTCAGATCCAGGACTCAGGATAGCGGATCCAGGACTCAGGATCCAGGACTCAGGATCCAGGACTCAGGACACAGGATCCAGGACTCAGGATCCAGGACTCCGGATCCAGGACTCAGGATGCAGGATCCAGGACACATGACTCAGGATCCAGGACACAGGACCGCAGCAACAGGATCAGCCACGACTCAGGATCCCGGCGTAGATAGACACCAAAAAGAAATTTGGGGGAAGCTGGGTTATTCGGAACACCCTTTACCCCTTAATTGTCTGCTAAGCAACAACAATGAGGAATCAAAGCCTTTGAAGATAAAGAGAAGCCATTAAGCTTACACTGCTGCTCCAATCATTATCAGGCAAATCCCAGCGACAAGGCTCATCACAGGGGTAAAATAAAGAGTAGATAAGGCGGAGAGCTAATGATGATTTTTCTCCCAGCATCCACAATGAAAGCAACAAATGGATGATACAAAGCCCAAAGAGGTGTCACAGAGAGCGGACAGAGGCTAATCACCGGGGTTAAAAGCTTTCTGAAAAGACAAGACTGAGACGGACCAATCACTTTTAGAATCCTCCAGAATATGGTATGTGGGATTATATATTTCTCATGGACATAGCTGTGAAGGGAAATATCTGCCAACTTCTGCTGCATGGTAGAAACAACACAACCTAATTATCATTTATAAATATACTTTCTAAAAGAGGTGAAACCTAACAGCAGTGCTCTCAGGCTGTTCCAATAAAGGTTTCTCAAAGGGCTTGTCTCATTTCAATCCAATGCAAAAGTCTTATAACTTTGATTTAATTAGCCCCACTGATTTATGAAGCTGTCAGACTCAACCACAATAGATTTATGTCTGTGATATACAGAGTTATCACTATCAGGCCTATTTAGAGCCTATTCTTAATGAGTTTCCCTTCCTGTTGTCCTTATTTCTGTTCAATTCAATCTGCCGCCTCAAAGTAAATTCAATATAACGCTTTGGGATTCCTTTAACAGAGCCAACATGCACAAGACGCAATTACGCTCTAACAAAAGATCTATCATCAAAGATTTACAATGGTATCAGCGTGTGAAGAGAATGAGTTGAAGCAACTCAGTTATGTTTGCCAATTAGCCTTAATGCCATCTGAAGTGGAACTACTGATGTCCTGTAACAAGGTATAACATGCATATATCTGTACTATGCTATAAGCACGTCCAGTTCAATAACAGAATATGGACACCACAGATACCGAGCATATAGTATTCACATTTCAGATTACATAACAATGTGTTTGAGAATAACCATGACTGCAAAAAATGTCCTTACAATAACTTTATCAGTCTTGTTATACTGTAGTTAAGGAGATAGGATCTGACCCGCTGTGTTGAGCCTTAATCTTCTGAGGCTTTGATCAGGAGGTTCACACAGGCGACAGACCATGTCCCCCGACAGAGGATGTTCTGCAGCGCCTGCACAGCGGGATGGGGTCGATGAGGGGACTCTTCCAAGGCGACTACCTTCTCTGCTTGCCTTTGTAATCTATTTGTGTGTGGCCAAACTTTTTGATAGTTTTTTTGACAGAGGAAGTCCATGTGCTCACATCATAAATGCCGTTAAAACTGTTGAATATAAAGTATCAAGCATATAATAAAGAAGACTTAATGGTTATGATAAATAGTCTTGTATAGTAAATAAACTACATGATTAATGTGTGATGTGTGAAAGGGGGGCTTGCCGTGACCAACCCACAGATAATAACCAATAGACTATGCAGACTTTGGAGCTCTATGGATTATGTTTAGTTTCTTTAGGCTCATTGTTTTGACTTGTTTTGGTTCACTCGCTCAAAGATACAGTAGAGCAGCGGTTCCCAACCTGTGGGCCGCGAAGGCATTGCAAGTGGGCCGCCAAATAATTTGCAAAACATTATTATTTGTGTGGAAACATTTTCATTATTAAGATTTGTTGTTTTTTTTAACCTCCTTAGCAACGGTCATTACAGTCCTTGACAGCGGTCTGTACTAATGGAACAACAACGTGTCACATGTTCTGAATCGACCAATCAGAACTTTATTTAGCCTCCGTATTGTTTATGGTTGAATGTGGGCCGCGAAAAAAAATGTGATTCTTAAGTTGGCCCCGAGTTGAAAAAGGTTGGGAACCGCTGCAGTAGAGGAAAATAAAGAGTAAAGATAATTGTATTTATTAAAGATTAGGTGGAAATCCATCAACAGAATACATAAGGAGAGTAAATATATATTCATATATTAATGCTGATATTGCTCCTTTACTGCTTGGATATGCAAATTAAGGATGTCATAAGAATCAATGCTATTATGGATATGCTTTAAACTCTTAATCTACCCCATCGAAAACAACACTACCCTTGGTATTACACCGAACAAAGCTATCTAGAATGTTCTAAACACAATGAGAGCAACATAGCCAGAACATATTACATGTATATTGAGTTAAAATGTATCTGGATATAGAGGCTCAATATCTTTGACATCACAGAGGGTAATGTCCATGATTTAATAAAACGTCTAAATCATGCTAACAGCTAAAGTAGCTGGACAACTCTCTCTCTTAACAAATCTAATTGATTCCCATTGATATCCTATAACAGTGTTACACACTACAGCCAATAGTGGTGTCACAGTAGACCGCATTTATTGAATAATAATGGTGAGTGCTGTTGTTTCGGTCTTGTTAACCTTCATGGCTTCAGATAATGGAGCAGGGGGTTGTGGGACGGCGGGAAAGCTGTCTCCTATTGCTTTTGCTGCTTCACTGCATTCGGCACCTCGAACTGCACCAGAAACCTCCATAATTGATGAAGTACTTAAGGTGGAAGGACCCAGCTCTCGAAGACATTTCTAAGTTAATTTCCAATTTCATTTTTGCTGTAGACGTATTCTCCGTGAAAGTCCATATTTATATAAATGATCGTTTAATGCGAAATGTGTTTCCTGTTCTTAAACAAGGACAACAACTGTGAATATAATATGTGTTTGAAGATTAACTTCGCTCTGTGTTGATAACAGTGATAATTCATCAAGATCCCAACACACAAACATGAATGTTAACATAGGACAACATAGCATTTACACAGGAGGCCTGTTGACATTTCTCTTGAGTTAAAAAGGTACAAAGCAGCTTTAATGACAAATCTCTCCATCAGCTTCTTCCTTGATGTTCCAACCTACAAATCCGACTGTAATTAACTCCTGACTTCATATCTGGAGGCAATGATAGTGTGTGCGTTTGCAGATGCATGTAGATCACATCTGCAAGACTACAGAGTCCATACAATGCATGCTGTGAGCAGTGGAGGGGTTTGGAGCAGTGCTGTTATCTTTACTTGCCAACCTAGCAGAAGAGAAGAGGAGATGAAAGTGGATGGGGGAGGGAATAGCTGCCTGAAGGCATCAAATCATTTGAAAAAAGGAACCTGCAGGTCCAAGTGGAGAACAAGTAGCTCCATCACAATCACACAGTTACTACTGGGGTACGTGGATGAAAAGCCTTCGTGCTTCAAAATACTTAAAACACTGAGTTTTAGGGGGCTGTTAATGTTAACTCACAACAGTGGGATGAATTGAAACTACAGCAAAGGGTTCTCTGAGAATCTATTGTTATAACAACCACTGGCACTACAGTACATGATATGCATACTGTGAAGATGCAGCAATTCTTCTGCTGTTCTACATTCCCCCAAGATGGCACCATTTCTGAAGCAACAATTATTAATCATGTATGTATTAAACGGTTTTGGCAAAGGGGGTTCTATTCAGCGAGTTAAGCCCAATAACTTCACATTTTTTTTAAGCAAATGTCACAGAGCAGATAATCTATCAATCCATATTTATCCATTTAATGTTGTCACAGTTCATTTCACGCTCAAAATGTCACCTAATCTCAATGTACAAAACTGGCGTGAGGAAAAGATGAGGCTCAAGATATGTATACGATTGTATGTATTATTGTCCAAAACACAGAAAAATGTATACTACTACTAATACGGAAATGATACTACCGAAGAACTGCTTTTATGGTATAAGCCTGATATATTGAGATATGTGCCATACACCTCTATTGTTGTCCAATAAGTGTTAAAAGCACATCAACGTGCCTCAACGATGTTCTAGGTTCCTTCAATAAAACAAACGTGGGCAACATAGCTGGAGTCCATCCCACACCTGCTCAATCAATTGGTATGCCTTCAAACTACTTTACCTCTTTGCTCTTTACCCTGAAGTGTCTCATCAATTATAGAAACGTGACATTGATCTGTCTCGAGTCAGATCAAACATTGAAATGTGGCGCAGTTTCCCACGTTTCCCAGGAACCCATGGGCCCCAGATGCTGCATGTCTATTGGTTTATGGTAATATAATTAATTATACATATGGTAACGAATCTGAAACACTTAAAATTCACATAGGGGCCATGATCTGATCAAGTATGTGTTAAAGCTAAATTATATTGTGAGATATAATTTACATATTTACTTCACTTTTCCAGAAGTGTTAAATACTGAATTTAAAAGCATTCATTTATTATCAGTGGAGCAACCTTTCAACTGCTTTAGTTAAGGCACATTTTCCGTCTGAATACAGACTCAACATTGGCTCACCAAATTCATTCAAATCTGGGCACATTTTAAAATTGGTTTTGAGAGTTTATTGATAACTACAAAGCAATGACTTGTTTTTTTCCAAGCCATATGTCCATGTACTTAACAGCATAGCAATCATCACTCAAATTAATTAAAGAAAATACATTTGTGGTTCCACAACTGTAAAAAGTGGACTTTTAAGTGGGTCATCTTTTACATTCTGATCAGAGGCCTTATAACAGAGGACACATGGATGAAGTAATGTTCACGTAGTTCAAGTTCTTATTAGTTGCTTACACCACGCAAACAAGCAGTTCAGGCTGATTTTGGTAAGGTTGTGAAAGCTATAAACAAAAGTGAAATGACAAAAACCAACTTTGCATAATGAAAAAAACCCTCTGTACTATGTGTTCAGTCTGAGTTCACTACACAGTATAATTGAAGTTGAATGGAATGGGACGAAGCCTGCGAGCTAGTTCAGGCAGTCAACTCGAGCACCAATGATACATTAAAACACCCTGAAAACTCTGGCAGGAGCACTCATTCAATGGTACTATGACTATGCTTGCACGTCATGGTACCATAGCACCTCCAAGGCGCTAAAAATAAAACTTCAAACATCGCAAAATAAACTGGTCAGACTACTGCTTGACCTTTCATCTAGAACCCACCTCACCTCTGCCCACTTTGACAACCTAGGATGGCTTAGAGTAGACGACAGAGTACAGCTACTTGCAATGGGCCTGGTCTACAAGATCCACTACACCTCTATGGTACCCATGTACATGTCAAAATTCTTCCCAAAGGTCAAGGAATACCATGATCATAACACCAGAGGGAGCTCCACAAATCATGTAAAACCCAGATTTGGCACAAAAAAGGGGGAATACACGTTTCGCAATTATGCCACATCAAGGTGGAACGCTCTTCCCACAACTGTAAAGGAAAGTAAAACTATACTTACCTTCAAAACCTCTCTTAAAGAGCACCTTCGGGGGAGAGCATTGCAAAACTGGCCCCGGTAATGGTACAAATCTCAACCTGTCGTACAATGGACAGCTTCCCCCCCCCATCTATGTATATACTCGCATTTTAGACTTTGTTACTAACTGTATATCTGTAGACTTGGTATGTCTTAAATGTCCGGTTAGGATGTATTAGAACGAAATCTAAAATGAAAATTGTAAATAAGCCATCTGTATGTAAAAAACCACCTGTATGTAAATTGTAAATAAGCCATCTGTATGTCAAATATGTCTTATATGTCTTAAATGATATGATGAATTGGAAATGGGGGACCCTGATGTAAACAAGACGAAAGTCTTTCTCTGGTCTGCATCCCCTTAACAATTGTATGTTTTGAGCTGTACTGTACTGTACCCAATATACAAGCTGTTAATAAACGTTTCAATCAATCAATCAATCAACACGTGACGCACCTCGTCCCTCTTACAACCAACCAAACACATTCTCCTAAACATGCCGCTCTATTTAAGCTGCCAGGTCTTCCTGCCTCTGTTATGTTTGGCCAGTGTGCAACTTCCTGTTAAAGGGCACTAGTGAGGACACTTACAGGTCTATTTTATAAGCTTATAAACATTTTTATTGACTGTTTATTTGGAGAAGTTATATAACATTTTATTATTTTTGCACAAGCTTTATAATTGCCACCTCCAAAGGTTTTATACTACATACAGTTGTTTTTATTGTTACTTTTCTGCAACTGTTCTCAGATGGTTTTCACAGTTTTCCATTCCCTGCTGTTCCATTTAGCGGTTAAGTACTTTGTAACACTTTGTAGAGTATTTTTAGAAACCGCAATAAAACCACAATGTATTTTCTTTAGAAGTGAGCAGCATGCAATGCATCACTATCAGGCGACATCAACATCTATGAACATCAGTCTGAAAGTTAAGGGCAAACTTCTTACAGCAACAGGTTGGCTGCACTAAGCTAAATAAAGTGTATTTGTAACTTCTCATTCCCATTTAATCAGTGGCTAATGCTAGAGTATAGTCCCAAAATCAGCCTGCGATTTATTGAGCTGACAAATAAAACAAAAAATTCCAAAGAGGAATACACATTTTCTTTTACTTCTCATTACCCAAGTTTTGTCAAAACTCAAAATGTATCTACAGTAGCACTTTCCACATCAATGAGTTTGGACACGTGGCAGGATGTTTTAATCCATTCTCACATAAATAAATACACAGAACACTATATGACAAAAAACATCTGTTTGCTTTATGATCTTTAATAACTACACCAAATTGTGCATGTAACCCCAAATGTGGTGACTGCTCATTTCTGCAGAGACAGAACTGACGGTTGTAACTGATGACGGTTCCTTGCCTGTACTTTAGTGAGTTTTCTAAACATGCTCTACTACCACCCGGGGTAACAATGGTGTATTTTGTATAATTATTTGAAAGAGACAAAGCATACGATATTTCTAACTTGCTATATTTTCATTCGTTTAATCGTTTATTTGAACCGGGACAATACACATTGATGAACATTTTGAACAAAATAATGCTTTGAAATGTTCATCATGAAAAGTGCTACATACTGTAAAGTGCAAGAGGAGATAACCCTGTGTTAAAGTGCATTTAGCGGTGATTGCACGTCTGTTTGTCTCTCAACCATTCTCTGAGTTGACCTTTGAAGCTATTGAGAGTGGGACAATCCCGTATCTCAGTTGGGAGGCTATTCCACAATGAGCTGCCTTTAACGGAGAGGACATTTTGTCCAAAAGTGGTCCGTCTACGGTGGACTTCACAGTCTCCTCTGGTTTCTGACCTAGTGCAGCGTCCAGTGTGTTTTTTGCGGATGAATTCCCCTAAGGGGGGGGGGGGGGGGGGGGGGGGGGGGGGGCAGTCCATGTAAACATTTATAAAAAAACACACGTACTTTTAAAAGACTTAAAATGGTCAAAACTCAAGAAATTGTGTTTCACTCCATTATATTGTAAAATAACCAGCAGTGGTGAATGTGAGAATCATTGACATATGGAGCTCTAATGTTGTGTATTTGCTTCATGGAAGTACTTTCACAAGCACACAATGTAAGCATTTAATCCTATTTTAAATACAAACATTAGAATATCACAGTATGTTTATGAATAAATCCTACAGTTTCATTCCTTTCTCTCCTGATACACCAATAGCCCACCAGACAAGTATTTACTTGTAAATTGTACTCATTAGATACATTAAAAGATGTCAGTATACAGTATTCGTGATCTGTATTAAAATTGAGGTGGTAAATGTGTAAAGTAAAGAAAGATTGAACTCCAATTGAAAGCTTGAAGGCGTTGGCGTAGGCTTCATTAAGAATGGCTGGCTCTTCAAAAAGGGCCGTTAAAATCAGCATGTCATTATAAGGAAAGTGAGACGAATCCCTAATCTGAGAAGCTGCGGGGCTTCCAGCGCCTATGGCCAAAACCCTCAGATGTACAATATGGCTCACTTCAAAATGATCTGAAAGTGTTCTCAACGGGGTGCACATCATCCAATGCTGCTCTGCGGGTGTAACATGTAAGCACAGGAACAAGTTAAAACTAGCCACATAAGCTTTTAAAAGGTTATTTTATGAACGATACGCAGAGGAAAGATCATCAGGTACTTTGTGTTAAAGCTTTAACACAAATATATGTAAAATGTAGGGCTGTCGATGTTAACGCTCGGGATTAAACTGGAAACCTTAACACGTTAAAAAAGTTGCGCAAACTAATCACATTGCCAAGTTTAACACTAACTTCCTCTTGTGATTCCAATGCAGATGTTTACCCTGAAATGCATTGAAAGCAGAGAAACTGTTACAAGCTATACATATATTGCACTGACTGGGGACTAGGGCTGTGCATCTTCACTGGTCTCACGATTCGATTTGATTACGATTATCCTGTCACCGATTTGATTCGATTCGATATCCCGATGCATCACGATGCATACCAATGCTTTGCATCCTCAATTTTCTATATTACTGCATATGGCTTCTTTTTCATCAATGAATACATGCAGTAAATACATACTGTATGAACTCTCTTTTTATTATTTAGAAAGTGCTTCAGAAATCCATAAATGTCTTGACATTAATTTATAAACCAAAATAAATCAATTGTATAGCTCTAGCATCCCTATATCTGTGTGTGAAGTTGTTCCATCCTCAAAAACAAAAAACTAATGCGTCTGCAGACTAGCTGCAGCTTCTAGCAACGGTCTTCTGTTAAAAAAAGGACACTGAATGTCCTGACACGGACTGATTCAGAGCGGGTCCTTCTGCTGTTGGTTCTGGACTGATTCAGAGCGGGTCCTTCTGCTGTTGGTTCTGGACTGATTCAGAGCGGGTCCTTCTGCTGTTGGTTCTGGAGTGATTCAGAGCGGGTCCTTCTGCTGTTGGTTCTGGACTGGTGTTCTTGTGTTGGTGGATAAAGCAGACTGCTCCGTGTTTGGTGTCGCTGTGCCGCTGTCACGTCTGTTCCCTGATCTCTGCGTTACCGACCGATTTGATATTCAAGTGACAGAAAAAAAAACTTTATTGTAAAGCCGCGGCCGGAAAATCAGGAAGCAACGTTACTACGCTATAATCGATTATGTTCTGTCACTGCATCGATGCAGAATCATCCACGTCCGCATCGCGATGCATCGTAGAAACGATTCATTTCAACACCCCTACTGGGGACCACTGGACATCAGTAAGCATAGGCAACTATCCCAGTGTAACGGCACACCTAATCGATGACGGTGTCTTCCCATTTCGCCCCTTCGCGTTGCGCCCCTAAATTATTCCCATTTCTCCCCTTCTCCATTTCGCCCCTTTACCATTTCGCTCCTTTACCATTTCGCCCCTTTACCATTTCGCTCCTTTACCATTTCGCCCCTTTTTTACATTAGGCCACATAAGAAATTCTACTTGTTTTGCTTGGCCGTGGGTCTTAGGGTTAGAGTTTATAGATCTAATGATGCATCCCATGAAGTCTGTTGACGAATCAGAGGCTGTTGTTGGGGTTGCATGGGACAAGGGGCGAAAGGGGCAGAATGGGAAGGGGCGAAATGGGAATAGATTGGGGGCGAAACGGGAAGGGGCGAAATGGGAATAAACCATCGATGACAGATGGCAATGACAGTTGTCAGCTTTAAGTGTGGTGAAAACGGAGAAAAGGCATTTTGCTGAAGCAATTTGTAGCGCACATTATACAGAGGGTGATTGCAGGAGATCTCTGTGAAAACGGCTTTGTCTATTCTTTAGATAGGACTGCATGCCAACTTCAAAAATGCAGGATTCATGTTATAATGAAATAACAAATACTCTGATTTCTCTTACCAGTTTGTCATGCATTTATTTATCACAACACCATATGTGTGTATTTATTTTATCTCCTCCCAAAATACAAGTAAATACTAGTGTTTTAAACTTGTGATTGAACGCAATTACATTTTTACATGGATTGACACAACTACTTTGGGTACTAAAAAATGATTTCTTTGAGAAGAGAGATTTGCTGAAACGTCTTTTTGGATGGTATAAAGAATTTTCTGGAGTGACATCACTGTGGTGTGTCCTCCAATAAAGAAAAGTATTATTTACAACTCTGATGCAAATGTAGGGAACAGACTGCAGGATTCATTGTCGCAACTGCAGGTTCTTTTGACTGTGGTCAGTGTGTTTAGACTCTCACATTGTATCAAAAATATGGATAAACATCAGCAAGAATATGTCAATTTTATGAAATAACCGTTAAAAACATTAAAGAAATATATGAAAAATATGAAAATAAGACATACATATCTTTAAAACATCCATCAAATCAAAATCATGGATTGTTTTAGAGTCACATTTACCCCTATGACTTAAACAGTTTTTCCATATCCTTGATCTAAAAGGCAGCTAAATGTGGCTTTAAATCAAGACCAAGTCATATGTACAAATCATTCATTTTAAGTTAAGATTAAGTCATTATATTGTCACACAATCAGAGCTACATTGACACCTCATAAAGGCTCGGCTCTCTACTTTTTCAATTAGAAAGACATAAACATGTAAATATGTTTAAATAATTGAAGCCACAAATCCTTTTAAAGGAGGTGGGTATAACTGTGTCAACTCTTGAGATAGAGTTGACACATTGAGGCTTGCACCTTGTCTCCATGTGCTCGTGACTCCCATCACAGTATGAGCAAATCCCTTTCAAAGTCACCATGACTAAAAAACATTCATCAAAGTCACTCTTCACTTAAATTGGCTGGCAGTACAGCTAAATTCTCGTCATAGTGCAAAGTAAGCATCGATACAGTATATACTATGATATTATTCACTATGCAATGTTACCAATCTACACAGGCAAGTTGAAATTAAGATGGCTGGCTCCCTGCCTAGCACAGAGGATGAATGATGTGTTTGTCAAAGCAGAGATCTACAGTCAGTCCATGTTCACTCAGATGTCAGATATTCTATGTTTAAAGCTCAAACTGGCATCCTCTCTCCACCTACCAATCCACATGCCTAATGCATTATTCATAACACTTCCATACACCACTGCATGGAAAAGAGGTCTTCGGCTTTGCCTGTTTCAAACAGGAGCCGAGTTTTTCATCCTTGTGTTGCATAATGTCAGTTGTTTGGCTTTATATTCAAGTGGTGTAGAGGCACAAGGTCAGAACAAACATCACAACACAGCCTGACCATCATCTGCATATGTCAGCCGTATAAATGTGGCAATCATCAGCGCTTATTAAAGCATTTGTTTTCACAAAGTGGCTGGTCATGTCGGTTCAACATGCCATAGCCTTGATTCACGGTAATACATCTTATTGACAAGTAGCATTGAACTCTAAAAGACAAATAAGGGTTTAAGGCGGAAGCAAACAAGTCGCCAATACTGCGGTCGCATCTCACTTTTCAACCTGCACAATAACACAGTTTTAACTTTTAAGCATGAAGTCCAGGACATCCTTTCCTTTAGAAACTATAACTATGATAATACAATTAAATTATGGTTATAATATAGAACATTCTTTCGACGAAATGTCCAGGTAAAGACAATTTGACATACAGTATTTTCACCTGTATATCTCCAAAATAAAATGTGCTGGGCAGGGCTGTAACCATAAATGGAGTTTTGCATCTGATTTCAATGCAAGAGAAGATTGATTGTAAGTTTGTTGATTTAAAATCATAAAGTTCAAGTGTTACTGGATAGATGTAATTGCCATCAAACTGTAATCAATTTAAAACTTTGTGTTTTCCATTTTTACACTGGCTCATTTCATCTGTCAGAGGGAGTAATTGCTGTCTTAAATGAACCAAATATGTGTAATTACAAATTCCATGAAAATGGTTTAATTTTGAGTGGCAAGAGATAACAACAAATACATAATAAACTGGATAGTCGTCTATAATAGTCTCTATATAAAACAACCCTAAATTAGATAACTTCACCGCTCTAAAGACATCATTCATCTTACCTATACGGTTACATTTAATAAGCTGTTATGTTGCGTGACCCACATTCAGCAACAACCAAAAGGGGTTGTATTATATCTCTAAAATTACCAAAACAAAGGCCATACACAACCTGCACAAAGAGTGTTGACAGTATGTCACTATGGAAATGTCATAGTTGTATAAAAAACATATTTTCTTCACTTATGCGAGGCGCTGAACTTAAAGGCTGCTTTTCTTAGCTCCTGGAACTGACATTTTTAGACATGCGTTTTCTCAGCTAACATCAACACTATGGAAATTAGATGCAAATCACACTATTTTTCTCCTTATGTGTGGGTGCCAGGAAGGGCAGAAATTGCACAGCCTTATGGCAGAACCATTTCAAAGTTTACAAGACACAAAGTCTCAATGTATACAACTTTTAAAAGTTTACATTAAACATTTTGCAAGAGTTCAGCCATTAAAAATAGCTGCTGTCAAAGCTGCAGGGGGCAAACACTTGCAACAAGATAAGCAGAAGAAGACACTTTGTTTTCTGTACTATGCTCCAAACCAAAATGTATTGAATAGAAATTATAAATTAGATCCGTCCGTTTCCTTAGTTCTTTTCAAATATGTCTTTCCCCAGAAGTTGTCTCAAACTTGTTGCTGTAGGTCAGGGGTGTCCAAACTACGGCCCGGAGGCCAAATGTGGCCCGCGGACAATTTTAAATCGGCCCTCACACAGCAAATAAAAAAAGTATAACGACTTAAGTATAATAAACTTCTGCTTGTCTTACATTGTACTTCTTAAATATATATATGTTCAAATATATTACACAGTAGTGTTAATAGGCCCAATCTTCTAATAAATTCGGTCAATTCAAGTTGAAAACATGTTCTAACAAATCTAAGTTGATAAAAAAAGCCAAATAACTTATGTCCATAACAACCTTGAAATATACCCTCCATATTTCCTCTTAATATAGGCAATCTGAGGCTCCTGTTTTAAGGAATGAGCTGCCAACACAATAACTGAAACCCCATGGAGAGCTGGGATAGAGGCTTTTCTTAAAGCATTTTCAAGTATCAAGAATAATTGACCTACATTGGATTGACTTTTCCAACTTATAACAGAACTTATGAGGTAATAAACCTCTAGTGAGTGGCCCAGCCCTTCTTACATTTTTCTGTATGCGGCCCTCGTGAAAAGAGTTTGGACACCCCTGCTGTAGGTTATTCACATCTGCTTCTCCCCCTTAGCTATAGCTTTTCTTGGCTGCAGGTACATCTCAGCTGATTCTGAATTCACCCAAACGCACCATGTTTAAAGACTACTAATGTAGTATAGAAAGATTCAAGATAAAAAAGGAGAACAGTGAGAAGTGTGGGGGATGTGTCAGCGTCTACTTTCTCTCACCATCATTTACTAAACCCTTCTCTCAGACTGGGTGGTTGTGGATTAAATAGAGATGTTATCTGCGCTCAGGGCAAGTCAATATTGCACTTGCACGTGTGTGAGGCTGATAGGGGCCATAAATGGATAGCCAGAGGTTCCATAAGAAACCCAGCGAGAGAAGCACTTACAAAATATCCCAATAGATGAAGGGCAACCAGGATGTAGCTGGGAATTTCAGGTGTAGAAGAGTGCAACTAAAATCTGATCATCTCGGAGAAAGATGGCCAGTGGTTGTTGTGAAAAAATGCAGAAGGCCTTTTAAGATAAAAACTAAATCAGGATCTGCACAACCCCTTTCACTCAGTAAGTGTGTGTGTTCAAGATTGCTGGAAGTCCAATCACGAACACAAACAACAGTGAAAACAGTAGAATTAATCCGGTCAGGGTTTGTTGTCTTATCAAGATAGCATCTAATTGACTGAGGGAGCCATTTGTTTCCCAATTTACCTGTTTTAATTATTTAAAAGACCTTGTTAAATAGTGTAACTACACACTTGCAGAGACACAACAAGACATGGTCACACACACACACACACTATAGCATCATCTGTTTATGGGCTATAACAGACAGCCAGGGGCTCCTGAAATATCTTTGAAGAAGATTGATTGTAATGCGGGGCAGACATGTTTACTCCCTTTACACAGATGGCTTTTGCTTCCAGTGCAAAGCTATTTAGAATGGAAATACATCTGGTCTGTTTGTGCCTCAACTATGCATGTTTTCTGTTGCATCTAACCAGAGGGAGATATTATTAAAAGTTGTAAATGAGTTTAATGAAGACAATGTGTTTGCAGAATTTGTAATATAAATTAAAAAACTATACCACTAACTGCAGGAGTTTTTTTCCCCCTTTGAGTATTGATTTTATTTCACAGCGGACACATTGCTCTGAGTTATTTCACTCAACGATTTAATGCACGTTACACTGTAGCTCAAATAAATGTTATTTAATCAATAGGGAAGTATAGTGCCGTAATAAAATCCTGAGGTCCTCTCATACATAGGGTCCTAAATCATTTTTCTATTCGCTGTGTTCATCAGTGTTTTCTATGCAGCATTTTAAATATGATGATGAGGTTTGGAACAACTTTTTTATCGCTTCCTTTCTGTTAAGTTTTTCATCAAACCATATGTCCTATCAGTACATCCTAAATTGTCCATGTGTGTATGATTTATGGTAAGCATTTGAGTGATTTAACAGTTGATTAAGACCACAGGACAGACTACCGGTGAGTATAAAGAGAATGTGTGTGTGAGTGAGTGAAAGTGTCTTCAGTAAAGCTGGTGCGTTTCCTGCAGGACAGACAATGATTGATGGCCAACTTTGACTGTTTAAAAAATATGATTTCAGCCTGACTATCAATCACATAGCTCACAGTCTCAGTCTGCCAAATGCAGCCTTACATACTGTAGAGGGATTTGTTGCCAAAGACTTGGGAAATCAGGGTCTTAGGGAAGCACCGTATGCATGCTGCTGCCTGAGCTTGCCCCGCCTGTGACCTTCCCCGCAGATTTGTTCAATACAATCAGTTTCATAATGCCCCACCATGCCCTTCTCTGCTCCACGTGAAAACCTACCCCCCACTCTACAGGAGGGAGAACCCCTTTGTGACTTGAGTTATTAGGCTTATTGAAACGCAGCATCCTGGGACACAGTTTCCGAAAGCATTTGCATTAATTCTCATCACGCCACAGCAGGACGTAGATTCCTGTGCGTCGGGCCGTCGGCGCTGCCTCAAAGTGAACAGATTCCCTGAGAGGAACAGTGCCTGCTGGCAGCAATCTCATCTGTTTTCATCCCTCTCTACAACCTGAAGATAGGCAGGAGCAGCTGCAACCAAGTCACATGACCATGCATCATTTCATCGCTTCTCCTCTCACAGGAATTGTGCAGTCCAGTAGCAAAATGTGAAGCATCTCCAGATAACGACAGGCAAGGGATTATCCCTGTATGGTGTGTGTACCTCTGCAGCATGCCACCCTCTCCACTCATCCTTTTCAAGCCAACTTTCAAGATGTGTGTCTCTTAAAGCCTGTTTGCTTATACAATAAAGAACTGGATATTGTAATCAGATTAAAGTCATTTATAGATGAAGACGCACCGACGCATTGAGACCTGAAATGACATGTGATATTTTGACATTGCTAAGAGGATTTAAACGCAAAAAAATATATATATATTTATCACGTCACTGAAAGACAAATAATTCAATATAATATTTAGCAAACAGCTAATATATCTCAAGAGTTGACACAGTTATACCCACCTTCTTTAAAAGGATTTGTGGCTTCAATTGTTAAAAAATATTTACTCTTTTTCTCTCATACCATGTTTATGTCTTTCTAATTAACAAAGTACATTTACAGAGCCGAGCCTTTATGAGGTGTCAATGTAGCTCTGATTGTGTGACAATATAATGACTTAATCTTAACGTAAAATGAATAATTTGTACATATGACTTGGTCTTGATTTAATGCAACATTTAGCTGCCTTTTAGATCAAGGATATGGAAAAACTTTGTTTAAGTCATAGGGGTAAATGTGACTCTAAAACATCCATCAAATCAGAATCATGGATTGTTGGAAAGATGTAATCTCTTTTGTCATATTTTTCATATATTTCTTTAATGTTTTTAACGGTTATTTCATCAAATGGACATATTCTTGTTGATGTTTATCCATATTTTGATACAATGTGAGAGTCTAAACCCACTGACCACAGTCAAAATAAGAAGAAGAAGAAGAAGAAGATACACTTTATTAATCCCTTACAGGGACATTTCTTTCCCCACTCTGTTGTGTTTACACACATTACACACACATGGGAGGATATACATGCACACACACAGAGGATATACATGCACACACACAGAGGATATACATGCACACACAGAGGATATACATGCACACACACAGAGGATATACATGCACACACACAGGGGAGGATATACATGCACACACACAGAGGATATACATGCACACACACAGAGGATATACATGCACACACACAGAGGATATACATGCACACACACAGAGGATATACATGCACACACACAGAGGATATACGATATACATGCACACACACAGAGGATATACATGCACACACACAGAGGATATACATGCGCACACACAGAGGATATACATGCACACACACAGAGGATATACGATATACATGCACACACACAGAGGATATACATGCACACACACAACCACATGCAGACAGGAGAGGTGGCAGAGTAGAGAGGCTGCCAGGTACCCGGCGCCAAGGGAGCAGTTTCGAGGTTAGGTGCCTTGCTCAAGGGCACCTCGGCAGTGGCCTTAGAGGTGAACTGGCACCTCTCCAGCTACCAGCTCACTCCATCTTTTTTGTTGTTGTTGGTCCGATCGGGACGTGAACTTTTCTTTATTGGAGGACACACCACAGTGATGTCACTCCAGATGTCATTCTTTATACCATCCAAAAAGATGTTTCAGCAAATCTCTCTTCTCTTTTAAAACTTAACAATGTAAATGCAATTAAACAGATGAATAATGCCAGCTTTCTAAATTAAAAAAAGTGCTTTTGCCCAATGAATTTCTTGTGTAATAGACATTAACAAAAGTCATTACTTATTGAAGAAGACTGAATCAATTGTGGAAAAGTGTGTATCACTCTGACAGCCAACAAAGTCTGAAGGTTATAAAGAAGGGCTGTGAGATTATGGCCAAATGCTGACGACGATTGTTTTGTTCAATATTACGATCACTATGTTTATTTAAATGTGAATCTGCAAAGAAAAAGATTGCATGCTTCAGTTCAATGTTGGGTTATATTTCTTCTAAAGCACGAAATAGAACTGCGTGAAAATGAAAGAAACTAACCTTCAAACTGAATAAATACAGGAATATTCAAGCTATATTTTGAGGTAAATGCATCATCTGTTAGAAAATGAAAAGGCTATATGACTCTTGTTAACTATAATGTGCTCCGATAAACAATATACATCATATGAGTCGTATAGATATGAATGTAGTGTAGATAATATGGCAAAAAAAAGTGACACACTGCAACGGTAATGAGACGGGCTTTGTTTTTCATGAGACGTGTCAGGTGGGTTGCCAACATCGCTGCAGACCCCCAGCACAGGGACTGTTCATCTCTATTGACAGAGGTGGGAGCCCCATCATTCCCTGCCGTTAGAAGGAGCCCAGCGAGCATTAAAGGTCACCTATTATGCAAAATCCACTTTTCCATATCTTTTATACGTAAACATGTGTCCCCTCTGTGTAAAGAGATTCTGAACGTTTCAGGAAAAAAGATTCACTCTCTTTTTGTCCTGATCCATTTATATAAAAACCTGTCTGAAAATGAGCTGATCAGATTTTGGCCACTTTGTGATGTCATAATGTTTTTTTGGCTTGTGTAACCATTAGCCAATCACCAACCAAGGTAACACCCGCCCACCTTATCACCTGAATTTCCTCCTAGAGCACCATTGTGTTATTTTTAACCAAACATCTCTTAGAGGGGCGTGGGGAGGGGCTCCTTATTTTCATCTGAAGTAACAGACAGAGAATCAGCACTTTTGAAACAGGGCTGAAACAGAGGGGATTATGGGATGCTACAATGATCTGTTTGGTATTTCCAGCCAAACACTTCAGAGACATATTTGTATATATCCGAGACCTATAATATATTGATGAAAGACAGTATAATAGGGGACCTTTAAGATGGAGCTGTGAGCCACCGTCACCCCAGGCCTTTCCAAGCACATTTTCTACAGCTATTCACACTCTGCTAGCTCTTGCCCTCCTTCACTGCCGCCATTGAAGTGTCGTGGATTTACGACATTTTCCCTACTATTCAGATTAAATGGCCACTTCAATGCCACTCCATTAAACCGCCTGAAACTGTCTTAATAGCGCTTGATAGTTTTTTTTCTGTGGGGGTAGGTCATGATTATACCCTAACCAGTCACATGCTAGGGTAAGTGATTGGTGTATCAAGGTTAGACTGTAGCCAGAGTACAGTTACTATAAAATATCAAGAGCATATGAGAACGACATGACAATAAATACAATTATATTTTGACGTTTGATATAGACTTACAAAAGAAAAAAAAGAGTGTGTGATGAACATACTGTGTTAAAAGGCTATAAGGGTAAGGTCAGAAGAGACAGCGTTTAGACTTCACTGAGTGTTAAAGGGCCAAGGCTAGAGGAGATACAGTATATTATCCCATAACTTTACACTAATGGTAGAAGGAAAGTGGGAAAAAAGGTGTCATGAAAAGATGACAAATGGCCAGCATTATGCATCTGAGGGAGCTCCATGCAGAGAGTATGGCAGAAGAAGCATGTTGAATATGTTAAGCATTAAAGCAGCCTACAGTAGCAGTTTGAGAAGTTTAAATTCACACAATGGCTGCAGAAAGTTGCTGAGCCTCTCCTAAATAAGTTTCCTGAGTACTGCTGAGGGAAAAGATTACATTGGATATGAGATTTAATGGAGCATAAAAGGGCAGTAAGGACCAGCAATAATGGAACAAACCATAAGCCAAATCTTGGAGCGAAAATGGAACTGGATTTAAAACGACATATGCTGCAGACTAGAGAATATGCCACGGATGATATTCTCTGTTATCCTTGTCCATGCTCTGGTAAACATGTACTGTAAAACTGGAATTTGATGCAGCCTTAGATAGCATAACACCTGAAATGAGCATAACACCTGAAATGAGACAGCGAGCTGGTTAATAGCACACAGAAAGAGACCTGATTTGTGAGAAATGGTGGCCCGAAAATGAGGAGTGACAAAAGTGTGACAAAGCAGAAATGGCAGAGGCCGAACATTTATGAGCCTGGTAATTTATGACTGAAGATGAGAGAGAGAGAGGAAGTAGAAATTGGCCATGAAGGGGAGACGTGAGGGAGAAAGATTGAGGTTTTTAAAAGGTTCACATAATTCAGCCTTTCACAGCAGGCTGAAAGGTATAAATGAAAAGCAACATGGCATGCACGTGCTTGGAGGTCAAGTTTTCCAAGTCCACGCTGCTAATGTGTGAACAGCCGGCACAGATCACAACATGCTGACACACACACACACAAACACACACACACACACACACACTCAAGGGGTGATATATGAGGGTCTAAAGAACAATTGAAAATGAGGCAGTGAACCATGTACGACAGGTCTATGGGGATGAGTCTGTGGCTGCTCCGGAAGGCAGTGTAGCTACCATAACTCTGAGTGATGGAGAGTATGGCTAGAGGGAGTGTGTGTGTGTGTGTGTGTGTGTGTGTGTGTGTGTGTGTGTGTGTGTGTGTGTGTGTGTGTGTGTGTGTGAAAACTGTCTGTGAATGTGCAGTCTGGGTTCTTCATGCATCATTGTTTTTACACTTGTGTCTCTGAGAATGTTAAACGCTTAAAGCCATTATTTGTAGGATTTATAATCTTATACTAACGGAAAAAAAAAAGTCCCAGGTAGTTCAGTTCTGTGGCGCCGTAATGCAGCTTTTGTTGTCTAGGAAGGAAAAGCTTCCTGTAGACTTGATTACAAAAGTATGAAACTGTGAGAGAAAATCAAGTTTAAATATTTGTAGGTAGTAATTGTCAACTCACAAATAACCAGCACCTTTTAATCATTAACACACCAGAGGACGAATCACCTGCCATTGTGTTTGAATAGGAAGAAAAAGCCTAAGTCCAAGAGTGCTCAGCAGGTTACTCCATTACTCCATGTTATATTGGTTTATTGTTTACTACATGAAAAGGACTCTCACAAATAACATCAGGGTATATCAAACAAAAGAGCTAGAGTTTTCATTTGAAGACTGAACAATTTCGCCAATTTTATTGAATTAAGAAATGGCAGGTTCTTCTCATATTAACGCATCAGAGTCCATGACCGTGTTTTATCTGTAATGCTGCTTTATCTGTAAAGCTGGCTTACTAATAAGTAAATTATAAAAACACAGTAAGGCTAAAAAAGAGCATCCCTGGATTTATTTTTGTGTTTTAGAGTCAAAGACACTAGTCACAGGTCAAGACGCACATTCTCAATCAAGTCATCATCTCTTAATGCAGCAATATACCGTCATCTTTTTTGCCTTAATCCCAACTAAAGAGAGATTACTGTGATAGAGCCGTGGAGAGTTAAATATGAAGCATAGTTTTGAGATTTGTTTGATATGTGACAAGATATAGCAGAACAAGACTAAAGGTTACTCACAGGGTAGCTTCTAGTAGTCCTACGATTAGTGAGTCACCAATTGAATAGCACTGTTGTATTCATGAAACATCCCCCAACTAGAATCAAAATCACCACAAGTGAATATATGGCACCTTATATAAAATAAGATTTAAGGATTAGGGCTGTGCGATTATGGCAAAAATCATAATCACGATTATTTTGGTCAATAATTGATATCACGATTATTAAATACGATTATTCATTGACTTTGAAAACATCCATTTATTGAACTTTAAAACAAATACAAATAATAATTTGAACAGTATATTTTTAACTGTTGATTACCCTGAACGTATAATTCAACTGAAAAACCAATACAAAAATAAATAAAATAAATGATACATATATATTTACATTTAAATAAATAATATCAAAATAATAAATACCAATAAACAAGATCAACAAATATTTTGGAGCACACTTCCCCAAGCTACTAAACATATATAAATATGATAAATACAAATAAATTAGACAAAAATTAATTAGATCAAATATGTCACAACCTAGCAAAGCTAAATAATTGTTTTTTTCGATTATGTTGTTTTCGTAATTGTGGCAGGCCAAAATCGTAATTGCGATTAAAATACGATTAATTGCACAGCCCTAGGGATAGAACAACATCTCCTAAATGTTAGTGCAGTCGTAGGAGATACCCATTGTTGCATGTAAGAAATGTTTCATTGATATTAGGTGAAGAGCTTAAGACAACTGGAATAAGGACCACTGGGACAGTCCGGACATCTATAAAAGATGTGTCTACAGGTTTGACTCTGAACGTTGCACCGCATACTGACTGACTGTGTTGGCATGCGATCATTCACAGCATCGCCACATGTGTATATAGCTACAATGAAAGATAATGAGAAATATAATTACAGACGGCTTTAGTTATGCTTAAAGCAAAAAACGGAATACTGCCAGAAAATATACAAAGCAAATTTGTTTTAATTTCAGAGGATGAGCATCATAGGAGGAAATTACATTTTAAGCATTCGTTTGCACGTACTACTTTAAAGCAGATGTGTGTCTCTGTAATTGAAGTAAAGAAGTGGAATTCTTTGCCGAATGATTTAAAGGGCTATAAAGAAAGCGTAATTAGACAGTGTGAAGTTGACTTTTGATGTTCTGCTTTTATGTTTCAGTATTTGTAAGCAACTGTGACTGAACGAATATTGCTTTTATTTGACTTTAATGGTTATTTCATTTTTTATTTATTTTTTACTTTTTGTAAGAAAGGGCAGGTAAAATACGATTCGCTTCTCCCTGCTCCTTTCTACCATGCGCTATAATAAAAAAAACAGTATAATGGCGCTTTTCCACTGCAGCACGTAGCACGGTTTAAGCTTTTTTTTGCTTTTCCACTAGGGGTAGTTCCGGCTCAGGGCTACCTTTTCACCTTTTTTCTGGCCCTACAAAATCGAGGTTCTTACCGGGCCAACAACCGGGCTGAATATGCTAAACTAGTGACGTAAACACTCTCGACTGCTGAATGGTCAGAGAGAATGGCTGGCAAGGGGGCTACAACTACAACAAAATGAACATATTTTACCCTGATTTAATTGTAATACACGTTTTCAAAATGATGCCGAAGTAACAACATACTGATACAAGTCTGCAGACAAGACGGCAGGCGAAAAACCTTTTAAAATGCGTGTTTTCTGAATGGAGATCGGATCGATCAGGCTAAGCTAACGCAGTATATGCTCCGACCGTCCACACTCACAACAACGGCCTATACAGACATAAATAAAGCAGCGACTGTATTCACCATGACACAGGCAGTCTGTGGTTTGTACTTGTTTAACTTGTGTCTAGTTTCTGAACATATATGAGGAGCTGTGAGCTCTGAGTGCTAACAGCTAACTGCGGATGTTTTGGTTTTGTGGTTCGCATTGAAGATGACGCCACGGCAGTTTTACGCAGCGTCGCTCCGCCCGCCGAACAGCCGATCGCCCCGCCTACACTGCGTTACTATAGTTACTACCCCTGTTAATAAACTGTAATGGAAACGCAGCTTAAAGTGAGCCGGCCAAACTAAGCTGTGCTAAGCCGTGCTAGGTCCTGCAGTGGACATGTGTGGAATAAACAAATAAACAAAAACAACAAAAACACAGAAATGTACTTTTCTTTTTTGCAGTTTCTAGTAAATTGACCTGACTGAAAAAGCATTCACAAAGGGTGTACAACTCTCAGAGCGAGATGAAATGGTTCCAGAGAAATATCTAAACTCATTCTGTCGTGCTTATTGACACCGCACCACCTCTCCTCCCAAGTTAGTGCCTTTAAGGTCATGGCAACTCACAGAAAAGAAAGGGATCAAGCAAGCCCATACAAAAATAAAGAACCCTCTACACTTATGTGGAGCCCGAGCAGCCCTCATATGACCTCACAATAACCGAGCACAACAGTATAAATGTAACAACAGTATTAATATGATGGGAAAGCTTTCATTCTAATGCTAGTGTTGAATCGTTTTCATATCAAAAGGGAAAAGCATCACCCAATGGAGTCTATATAGATTAAGGTCAACTTCTCCGGGACACGGAATAAGCAAACCATTTGTTTCCAACTTCACAGCATAGTAGCTTCTCAGTTTTACAGCCTGTCGGTGACCTTTTGCCTTTATGTGCAGCACCACACAACATTTTTGAAATGGTTATTATTTCTAACATAAAGGTAGTTTACCAAAATTGTGAGAAAGCAGAAGGCAGTCTCCAGTAAGAGGATGTGTTGGTCTTTGAAACTTTGGGTACTATGACTTAAAAAATGAAGGAGGCATATCTTTGTGCAATATTCTGCTATAGCTATAGACAAACAATAAAAACAAAAATGGTTTTATATCCTTTGATCTTGATGAAGAGCTTCGATTTTTAACATATATTTCGTTTTGAACAACGTTGCTTTTCTTTATGATACAATAATACTTTTTATTTTTCTAAATTCATGAATACTTTAATGGTGAAAATGTTCAAGTCATCTTTCTTGTGCTGACATCTCAGTCTGAACTTGTTTTCTTCTTCTTTCCATTTGAAGAAGGGGAACACCACTTCAGGGATACACAATGCACTTTAAAAGCCCCAGCATGTGTTGTGCTGTCTGTTTGTTTATTTACCTGTGTTTTTATTGTAAGTAACACGCAAATGCTGTTTTCTTTTTCTTTCTTTCATTAATAAATACAAAATTCAGAACCAAATATCTCCGGGATTTATGTGATCAATGGGCTGGGAATGTAATCCGTGCTTGATGAAGACGAGTCCGCACATTGTCTGCATCTCTGGAACAGGAAGCACTTTGCAGACCCAGTTTCTGGAGCCTGTCGGTTCAGTAAGTGCTCTGCATGTTAGGGGAGACTGGCCCTCCCCCGCGGACATATTCATGTCAAATACACAGTATTCCTTTTATTTTTGCTCTGTATTTTTACCAAAACCTCCGGAGAGCTATGCACTGAACCAATTATTGTTGCTCCCACACACCTCTTTTTAGGAAACTGCAGTTACATAAAACCTATCGTTTTCTTTGAATTCATACACAGACGCTACAACATATGCTGTGGACCATAAAATAATTCTCCTTCTGGATTTCATTACCTTTGAACATGAAGAAGGTCCTGGAAATAGGCTCTAGAATACAAAGTAAAAGGGTTTTGATGCAGTGGATATGCTTTTGTATTCCTGGACCTGGCCTTTGGTAAGCATCAGGGCCGTCCCTCCCTACAGGCCGATCATGCAGACTGCGTGGGGCCTCACCTTGCGGAGGAAGCCTCATCTTACGGAGGGTGCCTCAACTGAGCCGAAAAATGCGGCGCCGCAATTAGTGTGGCGCGGCACGGTTTCGCCGCTGCGAGGCTCCACCCCGTCGACGCTCGCGAAACAGAGGGCCTCATCATATAACTTTGCGTGGGGCCTCGTGTTGGCCAGGGACGGCCCTGGTAAGCATATTGAGACAAATTAAGGTTTTCTCATTGATCTAGTCTTTAGATAAAAGAGAATTTCCAAACTTCTCACCTGGACTGACTGAGACGTGGAGAATTTCTCTATCTGGAGCTTGTACTTTACAAGCAATGACACAGTAGCTGCATGTTGAAGCAAGGTTTTAGTAACAATAAATGTATGGTACCATGTGATGAATCAAACGTAAATGATTTAACAAATTAGACTCTGTTCCATTAATATATTATTTTCATTTTCATTTAGCGTATGCCACTAGCCTGCCTCAAAAGGCTTGCTTATCTGCATCCAACATAAAAAAGAGAATTTCCCTAAAAGCAATCTCTTTTATTTTCTTATGCTGCCTCTGTTTAAAAAACGACTGCGATGAAACATATCAGGTTGTAGATTCCCCAGACTGTAATGAATGAAAATTGACTCACCACCAGTATGAAAGTACTGCGTATGTAGAGAAATACTCATTTCCGTGGAGGACATGTGGGATTACATGAGCAACAGTCATCAAATTTCACAATCCACTTCTTCATTATTGCTTTTCAAAGGACAGGTGGGCTGTGAATCCAAGGCAGCAGTAGAGTGCACTCTGAAGAATAAGACCGGGTTAGCAAAGGTGCTTGTGTTGCCTGCAGGTCGGCCTTTTCTAATGGAGCATGGATCTGCTGAGGCATGAGTGAGGGACCAGGAGCTAATGAGATTGGAGAACCATTGAGACCTTTCACGGTTGGTATGGCAATGGGGAAAGGGTTCGGAGGATCACATTTAGGGCTACACAATTGTTCAAAATTGGATGGAAATTGCAGTATGTACTTGTGCCATATTTTAATAGCAGGAAGTACAATATTAGTTAAAGGCTAAGTACATGTTAAAATAACATTTTGAATGAAGAAGTTTGGAGCGGGAGAGCTATCCCGGCCTGGAAATGGTATACAGTACGACAGACTTTTAAAACATATATGTTTTTTACAGATCTCAATACATTTTGATATTATATATTAAATTATGATTAACAAATTATCAATCCCTTCAATATCATGGCAATTTCACATCATTTGTGTTACAATCACATTTAATAGTTTGCAGCATGTCATGGTATTGAAGGGCAAAGTGACATCATCCTTCCTGTTCTCAAAGACTTCAAGGAAGAGAGTATGTCACCTTTAATAAAACCTAGATACATTAACAAAATGAGAACATATCACCCTAGGAATTAAATGAATGAATTCAAACGATAACTGATAAAAAATGGTTTGTCTGTGTCTTGAACTCTTTCACCTCCTTTCAAACTCCGTCCCTCTCTCACCCGCCCCTGCAGCTGAGCGACTCATTCACGCCTTCATCTCCTCCCGCCTTGACTACTGCAACTCACTTCTCTACGGCATCAGCTCCACCTCCCTAAGTAGACTCCAGCGTGTCCAGAACGCAGCCGCCAGACTCCTCACCCACACCAAATCATGGCATCACATCACCCCGTTCCTCAAATAACTCCACTGGCTTCCTGTCTCTCACAGCATCCACTACAAACTCCTGGTCCTCACATACAAAGCCTTCCACCATCTGGCCCCCTCCCCCTACCTCACTGACCTCCTCATCCTCTACCAACCCCCCCGGTCCCTCAGATCCACCTCAGCCGGTTTCCTTCCCACCCCCAAGGCCAAACTCCGGAGCTTTGGGGACAGAGCCTTCTCTGTGGCAGCCCCGAAGCTCTGGAACTCCCTCCCCCAAGACCTCCGTGACTCTGAGTCCCTCACCCTGTTCCATTCCCGCCTCAAGACCCATCTCTTCACATCAGTACACTCATAGCCCGCCCCATCGATCGCTGTCTGTCGTTCGTCTTCGTCTGTCCTTCTCCCACCCACACCCCCCCCCTCCAAACTGTAAAGCGACTTTGAAACTTTTGAGACTATGAAAAGTGCTATATAAATTCAATGTATTATTACCTCTTCACATCCTGCTACACCTTCTGTGCATCCAAGCAGTAAATGGAGAATAACTCTCTAAAGAGCGGTGGTCAGCGATGTTGACACCGCAGCAGAAAATGACAACTTTATAATTAAATGTGAGACTACGGCACCGTCCATCTGTCCATCAATCCTCGTCACTTATCCAGTTCATGTAAGACGAGGTCAAAGGCAATTTTGTCGTACAGTACTGTACCTGTGGGAAATGTCTAGGGCTTCAACAATTGTTTTATTATGATATTAAAAAAAATTCAATTCATGAATTAATCATTTATAAAATGTCCAATTATATTGAAAATACCCATTTTCATTTTAATGAGAAAAAATTGAAGTCTTAAAATGGTCTGCTTGTCTGAGCAAGACCAAAGGATATTCTATCCAAAATGATTCAAAAGCAGCCAAACCATAAATGTGTTCAACTTGAACGAATGAACGTGCATATTTTCTTTTTGATAAATTACGTTAACAATTAATACATTTCGACATTTATTTTTGAATAATTCCATGTAAATAAATTCAAATAAACCACTATTTGAATTGACGCTAAATAACATGGTGGTGATTTAAAGACGATACACATTAACAATACAACTTAAAATACAGATTTCCATCCTGCAATCAGGTTGACTGACTGACTGAGCATTATAATTCTGCAGGTATAACATTATTTCTTAGTCTTTAGTGTCGAGAATCAAGATTTGAGATTGAAAGGTTGTATTGTCATATGCACAAAGCTACAGTGTAGAAATGGCAATGAAATTCTTCTAACCTGAGCTCCTCCAACAAAGCAACATATATAATGAAATACAAAATAAAAAGTAGTGCAAAAAGTATATATATATAGAGCTTTGACTTGCAAGCCAGGTGGGGGCTGCGGCAATTTGCATCTTGAGTAGGAGAATTTGAGAAAGGAATGATACTGTCATAGAAACTGCGATATTTAAAGTGGACCTATCATGCTATATTTGAATAATATAGTATAGGACCATACCTATATAAGGCATATTTATACTTTTTTTTTTTCAAAATACCAAACAGATCATGCATTTTAGCCATGCCTCATTTTGCTCAATTTGACATCTTTTAGCTCTGTTTTTGCAAGGGCAGATTCAGTGAGAACAGCACCATCTACTGGCCTGGCATATGTACTACAGCGTCTCCAGCGCTTTCGAACGGCAATGGCCGTGGCTGTCTCCTCCTGATTGGTGGAGTTGGCCCAATAGCCGTAGTGCCACTGTCCTGACGTCAGGACAGTGTTCAAATCTGGATCAGTTTTTATCAGATCCGTTGCAGCCCCTTTTTTAGAGATTTGGGTATGGAGGAAAATAGAGAGGGTTGTGTTTTCTGACACTTGGTGAGTTCCCTGGAACACCGGGGACACATATTCATGTATAAAAGACGTACAAAAGTGCATTTTGCATGATAGGTTCCCTTTAAGTTAGGTTGAGGCTCCCCAATAATCTGACAATCTGATTTAAAAATGTTCGCTTAGTTTCTAATACACAAAACAAGAGAGAAAACATCTCCCTCCAGCTTTCCCCCAGCTTAGAAACGTCCAGCTAAAGAAAGTTCTCTTCGGCGTGTCACGAGTTTACCTCCCAGGATACCTCCACACGAGTCTTCCCACCTCCACTGGCTCCCTTCACTGCACAGAAGAAGCAGCTCCACTCCAACTTTTAGATCTGAGTTCAGGATCAATGAGCTTTTACACTGAGAGTGAGTCCCTCCCCCCTTAGGGACACTGATGTGATTCTTACGCATGCGGCTACATTTCACCAGCAATCAATCACCCGTGTTCACAAATTCAGCGATACACATGACCAACCCATGACCCTGTCTGGAAGCAATGCTGACCAGTCTGCATTTTAAAACTCGCACATTGTCTAGAGATTCCCACAGCATATCTTTTGGGTTGTCCCTGCGAAAATCTGAGGAAATCACTACAGTTAAAGCGTAATTTGTTTTTTTAAGAATTCTTAATCATTAAAAGGAAAGCATTCAATGTGATGCAACTATTTATGGGGTCACTATATTGATTGTTTAGTAAGCTTGTCTAATTCAGGGAAACATTGAAATGATGGACGTTTGTATGACGAAACTAACAGAACAGCACAAGGCAAGGCTGGTAAAAAAGGAAAGGTTAGGAAAGGAAGAATCACACATTTATACCAGTCAACATCAGTCAAAACACAAACCTTCATTTCATTAAGAATAATGCTTTGTGGCAGAGCTTCTATTAAGCTGCAATGTTTTAGTAGATGTCAGTCAGGCTGTCTTTAATTATGCAATATGGTGTTTGTGAATTTCATTTCCATAAAACACTAACATGCAATTAATTTGTGATTTGTATGACAAGAGCAGGTCGTTGTGCATATATGTGTGCAGACTCATTATATAACTGTATTTAATTGATATGTATTACATTGGTGTACCTTATATTAAAATTAAAATGAAGTAAAGTCCTTCAGTTGTGAGCTCTTGCCTAAATTACCTAGATTAAGAAAAGGGCAAAGAACACACAACCATAGCCGCACATGTAACGCTCTTGATGTTGTAATACCTCTTTCCGGTGAAACAAACAACGTCGACTGGAGGAAATTAGGTTGTAAAAGAAAAGGCTTAGAAAAAAAAAACAATTTTGGAAGTAAAACTGTGTTTCAACCTGAGGGGAAACAATGAGTTTGTTTTCAATCAGGAGAAAGCGCCACATGTCGTACACTTCCTGTCCTTATGCCTCTCCATTCCTCCTGGTCAAACACACACATACGGGCTAGTCTGTTTCTGGAGGGCAAGAAATCCTATTACTGCTGCAACCCCCTCAGTGGCACCAAATGATAGTCCAGCTGGGTGCTTGATTGTTCTGACAACTGGCACTGATACAGAGGCAGCTAGTCTTTCTACTGTATGTGCTTCTGAAATGTCTCCTTTGTGGCGGCATACTGTGCTCCTGCAATTTCTATCAAGCATTTATGCTTTATTCTAAAGTGCTGATATCCAAAATGTGCTTTTCACGAATCAGTGTTCGGTAAAATATCAAGCACTAGCACCTATAATGTATACGAAACTCAAGCTTGATTTTAGGGTTCATAAAAAATACAGGTTATAATCGGATTAAACCAAACATTTTATACTTTGTGACAAAATGTTACAGTGATGGAATAAAACAAAAAATAGGTCTAACAAAATACCTGAAGTTAATTAATCTTAGCGAATAACACTTAGTACAACACTTTTGTTTTAATTCCATAACTCTAATGGATAACAATATCCTAGACAACACGAGTAGGGTAATTACCTCCGAATAGAAAGGTCAAGGTTATCTGATTTATAATGGATACAAACTAAAGCTCCTCAAATGATAGACAAGGTAGATCCCAATAACAGACAATAGTTGGGAATGCAAAACAATCCATCCCTCCATGTCCTCTGCGATTAGTTTTCTCATTACCAATGTCCCCTAACCACTGATATCTATTTCTCCCCTTTCACTTTTCTATCCCCAACTCACTTCCTCTCACCTTGTTCCATCCTTTGCTGTACCCTTGCTTTGCTGTCAGAACAACAGTGCAGGTCCAGCTGAAGGCCAGGGGACTGTGTGGCCCTTTGACAAAGTGCCTCTGCCCACCGCCTAATGACTCCTCCGCCACAGGGAGACTCAAGGGGGGAGAAGATGAGAGGGGAGGAGGAAGTGGAGAGGAAGTGCCTGTAGGTTTCTTACACTTGGTTGGAAAAGTGTGCAGTTTTTCTTCTTCCTCCAAAGTCAGTATGAGCGGTAAATATTGGAAAGCAAATTCAACAGCGCTTTGAGGGTTTTTATAAAGTGAATCTAGAGAAAATGAAACTTTGTCTAACCTTTATAAGCACTCTTGTTCTGGAGTTCTTTCTTTCTTTATTTCTTAGACACTCTCTCTTTTTGTCTCTGTCTCGCACACGACATCAATAAGCACCAATGACCATCATCCATTTAAAAACATTTACCCATTAGTGCTTTTACCTACATAGTTTACTATTCATTGAGACCCATGTTTATACCCATATATATATGCTGTTAATACTGTATGAACTTTAACTTTTTGATATCGGTCATATGTTTAAACTTGTATTTTATTATATATATATATATATATATATATATATATATATATATACACAGGGGTGCACATAACTTTTTTAGTGAGTTACTCAGATGAGTACCAGGAGACAGCGTTTGGTGCTCACCCCACACAAAGCGTGGTCCTCCTCAGTGTCTCCTTCACTGTCCTCTATTTACACTTCTTGCATGCTAGATGATGAAGATGATGAAGATGCACCTCCCTGTCTCTTTTTAAGCCTCCGATTTGCTTTCTCCAAAAATGGGGCGAATCCTGCGAGCTAGTTCAGGCAGTCAACTCGAGCACTTATGCTGCATTCATACATAACACCCCTTGCCACTCTACAACCAACCAAACAGTCTCCTTAATACGCCGCTATATTTAACCTGCCAGATATCTCTCTATGCTTTGCTTGCTGCTGCTACTTCCACGTCGCTGCTGCTTGCCTGCCCCACCACCACCCCACCACCACCCCAGCTTCCACCCCAGCATCACTCATCGTGCTATGTATATCTATGGAGTGATGAGGCCCGAGCCTAGACGCCAAACTCAACTATATGCTGCTTCTAATACACATGTTAAAGAAACACGTGAGTTGTCTGACTGAACTGTGAAGTCCTTGTATTTCCTGAGGCCAAGTTGAAGGATCAAATACTAAGAAATGATCACATGACTTGAAGTCATATCTGATTTCAGATGTGGGAAGTTACTAAGTACACTTATTCAAGTACTTTACTTAAGTACAATTTTGAGATATTTGTACTTTACTTGACTTTGATGCTACTTTGTACTTCTACTCCACTACAGTTCAGAGGTAAATGGTGTACTTTTACTCCACTACATGTATTTAATACCTTTAGTTATTTTACAGATGTGGATGAATGATGTGAAATATAATCAAGTCTTAAATCAGACTTGATAAATATAAATAATATATATGATAAAACACATCATATATATTATTCTGAAATGGACCAAACTTTTACTTTTGGTACTTTAACTATATTTTGATAATACTTTTCTAATTTTACTTGAGGAACATTTTGAATGCAGGACTTTTACTGTAACAGAGTATTCCTACACAAGATCTGAGTACTTCTTCCACCTCTGTCTGATTTCAAACTCTTCCATTAACACCCTGAGTAAGTTTGTTGTAAATAAAACCGCAGCAGCTTGACCACAGAGCAGAGTTTTGGCACAATTCTGTTGTTCATACCGACGTTAACCCTGTCTGTGCACACGGTGAACAACTCTGTCGTCCAGTGATCTAAGCCTCTGCCTCCTGTAAAGCTTCACAGGTCCGTCGGTTATGTCCTGCATGTCTAGTAGTTTACTCCATTGAGTGTTGACAAGAAACACGTGTAGACGAAATATGTGTTTTGTTTTGATGTTTTGAGGTACGCAACTATAATTTATAATGGTAAATTGTGATGTGAAGGTGACACAAGTGATGTTACGCAATTCAGATTTGTGCCGTGCATGCGTACCAGTTATGTGCACCCCTGTATATATATATATATATATATATATATATATATTACACTGCACTTTACTACTTCGTTTGCACTACTGGTACTTTACTTGTTGTTTCAGTCTGTATTTGTTTCTACGTTTTTCTGAGTACTTGTGCAATGACAATAAAGTTGGATCCAATCTAAACCTCTAAAAATGGTTCGGAGATGCGTAACCTACACCTTCTCATGAAATTAGTTAGTTGGGAAGCTTTAGGCTGCAACCCATTTATTCCAGCCCATCCCATATCATTGATCGAGAATCCAGATTACCCCAAAGGAAGCCTTTCCTGTTCAATAGCATGTGTACTTCCATCGGAGTCTCCCCAACATGTTGTCAATACTTCCTGCACTTTGTGAGAAGCTCTCTGCAGGCAATCTCCACGAGGATCAATTACACGTCACACAGAATGGCAACTGTCACATGCAGGAAATCCTGACAGGTCTGTTAAAGAGACTGTGTGGTCTTATCATGACAAAGCCCAGTTAAAAGTTGGGTCCATTAATTTCCCCTTGGCTGGTTTTAATTATTTAGGAGCCTCGTACTGAATAATGTAAATCCACACACACATCTTCTGCCTGCAAATCCACAGCAGCTGGAAAATGATTTTCCCAATTACACTGTTGTTTGCTGAGAAAACACATCCCAGTGCACTGAAGCCAAAGAGTTCCTCCTCAGAGTCGTTTGATATGCAAACTGGCCACCAATCTCCAATTTGCCACCACTGTAATTGTAAACATTAGCTGAGAGGAGTTTACATATGGTCACACTCCTAAACCTTCCAGCTGCCATAAGTGTTGTCGCGCTTACATAAAATCCATCTCTCTGCTTGGATGTCTATAATGGAGCCTAAAATACATTTGAATGACTCTCGCTTGGTCTACCTTTGTGTTATTTCATTTGGACTTGTGGGTTTTCTCTCTTTGACTTCTTTTGTAACAAGTTATTAAATGCAAGTCCTAGTACTAAACTCAACAAATGGTACCCTAAGATACCGACCCAACACACAGGTTGTCACACTATTAAAAATGGTTGCACAAAGGCTCAATACGTTCCCTGTCATCAAAGAGCTGGTGGCTCTGCAGACATGTGCAGGTATTAGGCCCCTTATCAAAATGAAGTGTCCTGCTTCTCTCTCTGTCTAGTTCTTTTTCGAAGAACGTTGTATTTTAACGTATTCACTTTTAACAGATGAAGATCAAAGAGTAACACACAGCGAGGCAAACTTAGTTCAAAGCTGAGGATGAATCAGTGCAGTGTTAAAGAGCTCCTATTTTCATTTTTTTCTTAAGTGACTGTAAAGAGAATGTTTTCCTTTGTTAAAGGAATTCTTTCAACTTTCAACCTGAGTTCCAGAAATAAGTTGAAAGGTTTGCACATCCTAAACACATGAAAATGTTTTCTAGCATCTTCTCAGGTTTACTGAACAATTTACCAGGAACAAGTCCAACAAGCTTTCGGCGCACCATTACAAAGTACTGTCTATATTGTGGAACTTACATTTTAAAGTGTTGTGTTTTTCATGACAATCCTTTTAGTTATTATGCTTTATTCATTGTTGCTGTTATCAATAACGGTCCTTACATGTATGTCAACAAAAATGTACTTTACAAAGTGTAATTGGAGACACACATGAGCCACCACTGAGGACATGCCCCAATTGAGACTGTAGCTTAGGCTGATATAAGAAAGCAGAAGTGTCTCCTAGCTTCTCTGCTAGAAGACTGAGGACTGTGAGTTAACAGGGGAGAATACAGTAACGATGCCAAATTGACCCAAGATATTTTAAATTTTTCGTTGGATTCTAAGCGCTGGACATCTTTGCAAATATGAAATTATGTCCAATGAAGCAAATTGAATTGGGTTGAGTTAAACTGAATCAAACTATCAGCAACTTTAAGAAGACAGAAGCAGATGACTACTGATAACTTCTTTCAGTCAAACACACTTATGTTTGATGTAGTTATAATTGTTTAACTCTCAGTAAGGTGACGTGTAAGCAGGTGTATTATCGAGCTGTTCATAGTTTTGCCAGCTAGTGATAAAAGATTCAAATTCATCCTCTCACCATTTATGTTCCTTTATACACAAGTTAAAATCTGGAAGGGGCCTGTGGTGTTTTGGGTAAATTAGAAATCACAAAAATAATTCACCATAGCATAATTATTAACTTGTTGTGATTTGTTTTTGGGTGCATGAAACTATTAAATTAGCATTATAAAAGAAAATGTATTGTGAGTGTAAACACTTGCTTTTGGATAAACATCATGCATCACCAGGTACAGAGGAACATCTTTCAAACAAAAAACAATGACATATTTGCAAACATCAAGTATATCAATCAGACTGGTACCCTTGTGGATCTCAAGGTTTGTTTTATTGTCTCAGCCGTATCATTTTTCAAAAGAAATCAGTCGAAAGCCACAAAACCAATTGTTAGTTGATGACAGAAATAATCTATAGAGACTTTTTTCACTCAAAAGAAAGTGATGAGCTTGAGCTTTGTTCAGGGGGCCTTAGGGACCCCTTCAAAACAGAGAGAGGGTCTCAGTCATCTTAATGGGGCTCTGCTCAGAGAAAAGTATGATTAATGGGACAAAAAGATGAAGAACTATGGAGCGGTAACCATATATCATATGACATCTAATTAACCTTGGCTGTCTGATTGTAGTTGTACAAGCATTTTAATCATGGGTTAGCACTGGATTTACAACCTATTTCCAGAAAAAGGTTGATCAGAGGAAACGGATCTTTTTGCTATCTTTCATTAATCTCTAAAAATAGTATCATGTATGGATTCCATTGTGTGCAAACTTCACACATAACATGATATACACATGAGCTGTATTCACCGCGGCAACAGTATTGAGCTAATGCTCGGTTCACACACAGCAGCCAGATCAGAGCCTTCCACCGCACACTGTGGGAGTGAGTTATTGTTCTCCGGGGAAATAAAGTCTAATTGATAATTACAAGGAGAGCAGACAGGACTAGGTATCGGCCCACACATTCTTTTACCACTACAGAAAATGTGCACAGCATTCTAAATACTATACCAATATTCATGTATATTGCAAAATAAATGTCTGTTGGTATATGCGCCTAAATGACACTTCAATCCATGGCAGATGGAAAATAGTATTGGCAACATTTGGAAAGCTATTATTGTGAGAGCACTTGAAGATATGAATGCTGCACGGTAATAAGGAGTTATTGTACTGTGTACTAAGAATAATGGGCTTTCCACACAGAGTGTGTGAGAGTTTCCAGGTTCACTGATTTCTTCCTTCATGAAGTGGCCAGCCAGTTGCTTGTGGCACTCAGCCGGCCACATCTTTTCATTGATTGTTTGCAAGCGACCAGCTGCTGCACTTAGGGTGGAAGACTGCAATAGTGCCACTCAAAGACATTCAGGTAGCACAATATTATCAGGATCTACGCCAAACATCCACCTGCAAACACGGTGCAATGTTTCTAAATCTCAATGATGCTTCAAAAACTTCGTCTCTGGAGGCAGCTTTAGTCGTGCTCACTGTCAAACAAGCCGCTGCATAGTGTGAGAAATTGAATAGATTATGAGATTATCCCTAGTGAGGAAATCATGTTGGAATCATGGAAGGACCACACTAATCATTTGAACAATTATTAATAGTTACTAGGTAACGGAAAACACACATTTACACCAAAAGAGGCGCTTTAAAGGTAGGGTAGGTAAGTTTGAGAAACCGGCTCGAGATACACTTTTAGTTATATTCCATGGAATGCTCTTAACATCCCGATAGCAATGAATATCTTAAGTGCTTTGACAAGAAATCCATAAAAAAAATTCATCTGTGGAAGCCGTAGTACTGTAAAAAGCACGACCATTCATTTTACCCGGCCCGGCTAAAATAACTGGATGGCCTACCTGCCTGTCAGCCTTCCATCTGTGCACAAACTTATCTCGTGCCCTCATTGGTCATGTGCGCGTTCGTGTGTGTTGGAGGAGGGGCTCTGTAAGGAAGTGGCAGATTTTCTCCGGTTGTGTATTTTCAAATTCTAGCGATCTCGAGCCGGTTTCTCAAACTTACCTACCCTACCTTTAATATCAGCTTATCAAGTGTAAATGTGGGCCAACAAACAAAAGTATAAGCTGATATTGCTAAAAGCATCATACTGCGAAGAACTGCCTTGATTCTCAATGGAGTTCAGCGATATTTCAAAAAGTAGTTTCAGCTTATGCTCATACCCTCTGATCATAAGTAGAACAACTAAAAAGCACTGAATGTCAAAAAAGGTTCCCATTAGAATAACTGTTCATGAAGCGTCTTTGCTACCAGAAATATAAACACCTCTCTTTTCATTTGGAGCAGTCCCACTACACAACAGCATACATGTTTAAACATTGCAGGTCATCTTGTCTTGCATAGCCAGATCTAAATTCTCACAACCGTCTTGTGTGGTGTTAAGCACAGGATGTAGAGAACGGAAAACACAAATAGCAGAAGTGGACGTGAAATATGTCTAAAATAAGGAGCCAAAGGCAAATTTATCGGCATAGTCTGCATCCTGTGAGTCAGACTACAAGTGGACTAATTCCTCCACATTCTCCTCAAACACAGCACTGCGACTGCTGTGTGCACAACTCACTGACAGATGGGCCGTCAGACGCAGAGAACGACTGCTGCCGCCTTGGCTTTCCTTGAGGGCCTTTACAGACAGGGAGTCTGCAGCTCTCAGATTAACTGTGCCACTTGTCTTTCTTAAGAGATATTTATTGTTTTTCCTTTTGTGCCCTTAAATTATTTGATTAACTATATATTTTCCTGGATTATAATGCTTTATGCAGAAAGGTTAGTGGCACAGTTGAAGAAGTTAGAGAAGCAGAGTGAATGGGATGGCGGTATGAATATGTGGAGGGGATTGATGTGTGGTTTGTTTTTGTTTCAAAAAACGATATTACCCAAGCGAAGTACAAGCACTTCAAAACGGTGTCATATAAATCAGTAAATGTATGAAGGTTTTTTATAGATCAAGACAGAGAGGGAGAGAATAAAAGAGTGACAGAGAAACAACAAAGACATCTTCATTCTTCTTTACAATTCAAACATCTGAAAATAATGTGAATGTCAGATCTCCTTGTCGTTTCAATTCTGGAACATGCAAACCAATCAAACTAAATGAATACTGTGATTTTAATGCTGAAAAGGAGGAAATCATATTATCATAGCTCATCCTGGTCCCTCTTTTGAAGTCTGGGTGGTCAGTATAGTTTTGGTTGAACCCTCAACCCTCTCCAGCGTTCTCCTTTGAAGGCTCTGAGTTTCAAACATTAAAACCTCCTTTGCTCTCCGACTGACTGTCTGTGACACTGACAGGCGGATTTCTCATGAAAGAAAATGGCTTCATCTCTAAGGGCATTCACAGCCCTTGAAAAGTAATTTCCACCGACTTAGACATGTCAGTGCTGCAGACCACATAGTGAGTTGAAAAGGAGTATAAATAAGAGCCCATCGGGTGCCATGCATCAAGGTGGGGACAGGGATAAGGACGTAGTGAGGCACCTGCAACAAAGTATCCCACATTCCCCCGGAAACAGGCACCGACGCGTGTGCCTGTGGCTGCTGTGGGAAACAGAAACTCAACAGCGGGACTACAACAGGCCCGAAGAAGACTCCGCTGTGGGCTGGAGGACAGAGAGGAGCAGGAGGCCTGGAGCTGTCTCAAGGGACACAATTAATTAAGCCTTGCTGAGACTGTCAAAGATAGGAGCTGCTGCGTAAAAACAACATGATTCTAATGCCTGGCTGTGATAACAGGTGGGCAAGTCTGCGTCGGAGCCTGCCGTCTGTGTATATCACAGAAAATGAAAGAGTGGGCTTCAGAGAATAAAACAGAGAAAGAGAGAGAGCTATAGTAATGTTTGGTGGAACTGTATTACAAATCTATCGATGTAGTACTTTAACTATAAGGGATTATAAATCAATATGAGACTATTCTTCCTCCACATATCACCTAAACAAGATGACTGAAATGTTAGACATATTTATCTATCTTCTTCTTTTTTTAAGACCCAATGAGACAGGAACTTTCAGCCATTTGTTCTCACTCCAAATTGACCCGATCCACGATGCGGTCAACCTGAACAGACCAAAATAGAGACAGAACATCAATGCTGGCAGCTGCTTGATACAACAGCATTTCAAGAGCATCCACAGTTGAAAAGAGCAGCAATAAATGGCATTTTGACCTGCACTCTGCAGTTAACATGCTCTTATCTGATGTTTGTTCTGCCATGATAATAACGCACCATGTGGTCAGTTCCGACAGCAAGCAAGCTTGGACCATTGTGGTGTTTGACATATTGATAAACCCCAAGACCTGCAGCCATACAACGGGACCCCATCCAAACAGGTTAGACTGAATGAGATTAGGAACTCAACTAAAGTCCTGCCTCAAATATCTCCAGACCTCCCACATTCAAACAGGATGTGTGATGATGTGTCTATTCCTTTCTCATCCCAAACATCTGTTGAGTTTTGGGTATTTGGCGGGGCAAAGTAATAACAGAAAAGATATATTTATGTCTAATGAAGTATTCCCAAAATTCTAGGATGTCGTTCTTTCGAAGAGCATTTCACGGTATGTAAGTCAGCATGCTTTCTGCCTATGGTGACCCGCAGTTATTTGCTATACACATGGAATATATGAGCAAAAGGGTACAATTCAAGGTGCAATGCTTTGACAAAGTAGTATGTCTCAATAGAATGCATTCTGCATGCAATTATACATACTCTGTAAAGGGAGCTTCATCACTTAAAGTAAAAAACTAAAAGAAGAATGTTATTTGGAAAACAGCCAAAGACATAATTGATGACCATTTATTCTATGAATGTCATTGAAACATACATGACCAAACTGAGCAGCTAAGTGTAACCCCAATGTATTAAAATAAGATCTCTGTCGGTCAGCCGCAGTGCCAAATTTCTCTTCACAAACTCTATCCGACATTATGGAGCTTAAGGCACTGATTCTTAAATTCTATGCTTTTTTCCAAGAAATCCTATTGACAGCCCCAAACTGATGTTGTGTGGGTGGCAACTGCAATGTTCTCGCTGATGGCCTGTAGTTCTCTTTCACACTTCAAAGGCCCACCATCAAGACAAGCCTCCCTTGGGAGAGGGGCTATCACGGACAACAGCAACTTCAGTGTAGAGCTCTGAGCACAACCAGCAGGCTGTAAGGATTTTTGTTGAAGTTTCAAATGTGGTTTTCCAAATTAGCATATGTTGTTGTTATTTATTCACTTTCTCTGCAGTTGATCGTGTATTTCTGCTCTGAGTTTTTTTTAACAGCCTGATCCCAACTGAAAGCAATTTAACGTCCATCCATGGTTTGACTCGCAGAGCAGATACACTGCCATTCACGTCTATTTTTGTGAAGCATCTGAAAAGATAGCTGTTTAAATCTCACAAATATCCCACTGTGTATGTGTTTTATTAACCGTATCTTTATTGATTGATCAAGGCTACATGTCGTCGGTTTCCATAGAAGCAGATTAACCTCACTCGCTATGGTAGACAAGGAAATTAAATCAATGAATAAATACGCTGTTGATTTCTTCTCTTGGAGCCAACATGAAGCCATTTTGGTTCAATACATTAGTGTTATCAGCCTGGTGAGGGCACATTAGTGATCCACTGCGGACAGAGGGCAGGGACGTTAACGTAAGACAGAGTCCGTGTTGATTAGATGTTCACAACGCTTATAAGAGGCTAATGTCTCGCTTCTAATGGAGACTGCCAGTAACCTCTTGTTACCTTGCATAAAACGATCTGATCATTCTGGTTATGAACAATTGGTTTTGTGGAAGTCTTTAGGTTATAAACACAAAACTTTCTCATTGCTTTTAAAAACCCTCAATAAAAAGCCCCGATAAATGTTTTTCAGTGCCAAGACTGCTACAGAAACCACTAAATGTGCACATTTACGATGTTATATGCCTATTAAATATATATGAAACCAGTGTGAAATGTGCTTTACCGTACAAGAGTGTGCTCTGGGTGTCTCATGCATGTCAGTAAAATCCCCACAAATCAGAAGTGACAGGTGAAGTGGCAGATGCTTAATGTAATAATTTGATAACATACAGTACAACCTCACGCATGTGGTTCCATCACAGCACAGACATGCAATGGGGTACTCTTCCATGTCGGGGCTATGAATGATAAGCACTCGTAGCTCATGATTCTCTGCAGAGGCTTTTATCTAGCTTCGGGTCGCAAGCATTACAGAGATATTACAGGAAGATGAGAAACCAAGAAGCAAAGCAGTGGCAGCAGAAAATAATAAAAGTTAGCGACCCTCATATTTTAAACATTCCCACACATTAAGTATGAGCCGATAAAATAGGAATGTGTTCTTCAGAGCACACACACACACACACACACAAAGATGCCTGCTATGAGTGTAAGAAGAGTACAGAGGCGACTGACAGGTAGAAGGAAGAACAGGCTCCCACTCTGCAGGTGACACTGCCTCTGAACAGCAGAACAACAAGCACAAAACCCAGCAAAGCCCACACCTGTTTGTGCATGTCAAGTTCAAGGCTTATTTCCAAGGCAACACAGCAAAATGCCAGGGCCAAGAATTATATCGATATGCAAGCCTTGTTGAAAACCCTTCACTGAAGGATGTTCCTAATGCATGTACACTGTAAAAGTCGATAAAAAATATGGCTTCTATACGGTATGTTCTATGCACTATACCAGCAACTTATTATTAGAAGCCTTTAAGAGAGGGAAATTGTGAAAAAGATACTTCTGCATTACACTTAAGTCCTGCTGGATGTGATGGTGTATATCGACCTAACATAATACCTTACTATATAAGTGTTTAGCGCAGTATTAAGTGATGTAAGGCAACTCGTCTGACTATATAGCATTGCTTGATTAAGAAAATGGTAACAAAGGTTTTTCTTCAAAAAGCATAATTCCCTTGAAAGTAGTGTAGAGAACATTTGCGGGGTTTTGGCTTGGTTGAAGTTTTACTCTATAATTTGTGGACCCCTGCTGCCGTTTTTGTGTTATTCTTTTTGGGAGAAAACAGCAAAAAAGCACTTATTTCAATAACATATCTTCTACATCTGAGACAACGTACGCACAAACATTTCCTACAAAGTTCTCTCCTTTCTTTCTCTCTGGAGCATGAGCTTTTTTTTCATTATTGTGATCCTCCTTGTACTCAAATATATCTGAGGATTTTGAGCATTCAACAACAATGAAAAGGCTACTGAGAGCAAGCAATAAATCACATTAAATACCTGAGAAATCATTTGGTATTTTTGTAGAAGCTATGTTCCGTGTCTACTTTTTCAGAGTAATTCAAATATTTTAAATCAATACTTTTATAACAGTAAAAAACAATGTAATGAGCATGTTTGGAACAGTTGACAGATGAATCTAAAAGAATATTTGTATCCTTGAAAAATCATTTTTTGTAAATCAGACTGGTTAGTGCCCAGACTGAAGATTGAGATTTTGGTCAGTCTGGCCATCTGTTCAACACTTGAGAAAACATTTGTCAACAAGTAATGAACAGATTGCCATGAAATCTATTCTATAAATCTATACCCTTGATCTTTGATCTATTGGGCATCAGGTCAAACTTTCTTTTTTATTAACATTTGGTCCATTACAATATTTCCCAAAAAGCAATGACTGAATTTCCCAAAAATGTGTTGCCCTACTAATTAAAGTATATTTCAGACAACATCTTTGTTGCATACATTTCACTAAGAACACTCACCCTTCCCAGAGGAATCACCATTTTGTTTTGGACAAACATTGCAGTCTTTGGAGGCTGCCATCAGAGCTTTAGGGTTTCAGTTTTGTTACCGTCATCCTATATCAGGGTATATGCAGGAATCCTGAAGTCAAATGTAATATCTTTTAAGACCTTTTTTAAGACCCTTTCCATACATTTTAAGGCCTCATCGCCACTTCGAGTTTTAACCGGTTACATTGGCGACACACTTTTTACACCTCACATTTACTATATACAGTATTGATTGTCCTTCCTCCTTATCTTCCAACCATTTGGACGCAAACTTGCATTTCCCCATAACGATGTTGTTTAACAACCGGCGTAAACGGACCTTCGCGCGCTATCAAGCAGTGAGCGTGCGATGTCCTGTTCAGATGACGTCAAATCCAACGGGATGCCATAAATAAACTACACAGAATCACACTACACACCTACGCAATGATTACATTCAGGCAAACTGGAGAATACAACCTCTTTGGACAATTTATATACTTATTGAAAACAAGCTACAAAATGTAATACCTTGGAAAATGCCCTTTAATACTTTTTAATACTTTTTAATAGCCTTAATTTTCGCTAAATTGATTTATCAACTTTTAATACTTTTTAAGACCCCGCGGACACCCTGTATATTATCCTGACAACATATCTTTTAAACGTCGATAATGATGCCACTTACTGAAACATACAGACATGCATGTGTCCGTTTGTGATCACACATGGCCAGCAATCTACAAAATACACAGTAATTACTGAGATGGTAATGACAACTAAAAAAATCAATGTGACTCCACAGGGAGGAGACATATACTGTGTAATAGCACTTTGACAGCGAATTATTGCTTTGTGGAAAAATGGTCTGCCCAGTTACAAATGTCACCCGTTTTAAAAGCGTGTTATTTCATACAAGGTACCACAATAACAGAGATAACATGCTTCTTTATGCTCATTATTGGAAAATACTCTGGGCTTGAAAGAGAATTCCAGCAGTAATATGCACCTCTTTGTTCCATCCTTGCATCGCATGTTTGATAGTGTGAGCTAAAAGAGATAACGAGTTGACATTTTAATTTCAGCGTATCACTCCCATCTTGTAGTCTTGTTTATGCGCAATAACACATCATTACAAAGACGAACCATACTGCCATTAGCATGCCTTACGTTTAAAATCCTATTACGAGAACACTCAAAGTAAAAGAAAGACAGAGCCGATATTCTAGATATAATGAATCACATTTGTCATACAGAAGGAACATCTAAATAAAGTTGATTAAAACTGTATAATTTGTAAATATTTGTATACATAAAAGCAGCCTTGGGCCATGACATTAGTCTGAGTAAACGCCATGTTAAATCAGAAATAGTTCATCCTCTTGTGAGGAAGCGCACACTCTGGGTGTTTCTCAATGTCGAGGACGCTTGCTTGGTGGGACATGTCTTCCGAATCTAGGTCCTTCAGAAGCGAGTCAAGAATCCTTCCTGGCATTCGGAGAACGAAGAATGGAACAGGCTAGCAAGTGTGCAGGTGTGCGTCATATGAGAGGCCAAAGATTTTGGAAATTGGTCCGTGCGCAAAGCATTGTGGGGATTTTAAGACCGCGGAGTCTACACATGTGCAGCCTCGAAATTTCCCGCAACGAAGTACGCCGGCCTCGGTAGAATTCCAAGTATGCTGGACATTGGAACAGTTCTTCGGCGGCACTCGATGACGTAGTATCCTTGAAATAGTGGCTCTGGAGCAGCTTTCTTCGACATTGAGAAACACCCACTCCCTCACTAACATTTTGGCTTAACTATTTGTTGTTAAGAAAGGTCGTCAATTTTTCTTCAGAATTTTCTTTATTTCAGTTAAAGTTATAAAACCAGCATCTAAATTAATTTAACAGTCTTTAAAACACACAATTTCAAAGTAATCACCATTTCCTTTTTTCAGACCTGGAAGCCATCTTGTGCCAGTGCTCAAAGGGGGAGCACCATGGATGTATAATAAGAACTGGATACAGCGTCGGAGGCGGGGTCTCGTTCTTTCCTATGAGAGCTGCTCATTGGCGCATGAAGGCAAAATGGCCCAACTTTTGAGAGAGCGAAACGTCACAGATTACCCATCATGCCTGGCTGTCAGAGCAGAAGAACCCGTATGTGCGCTCACAGAGCATGCGCCCCTTAAGCCCCGCCCCCCGAGCTCCCACTCTCGGCTCACTAGAATGAATGGAGAGAGAAAATAAATCTAGATTCGGCTTTTAGTGCATTTTACAACTTTAAGGACCTAATGATTCTAATAAGGGTTATCAAATAGTTCATACTGGGTAGTTTATTTAGTTAAAAAAAAATTATCCACCGATTTACAGACGTCTCTTTCCCCATGTTAGTCAATGGAAAAAAGTTGTTTTGGGCCGGGTGACGTCACGGACTGATACGGAAGTTGCAGTACCGCCGTTTGGACACAACGAATGTTAGGCACAGAGTCCGGCGCACTTCCTGGGGGCTTGGGGAGCACGCCTCCAAAGTACTCCTTATATGTGCCGTGTGAGTAGGCGGAGTCTTGGACGTGATTGGTCAGGAAATGTGTGATTTTATGAGTGTCAATCAGGTTAAAAACTATCCGTTTTAAGAAGACCTTGTTGTTGTTGTTGAAGGTACAATATTTATATTGATACAATTATGAATTACTTAAGCCTTTAGGATTTTATTAAATGTAGACAACAGTGTTTAATTTTGTATTCAACCCTTCACTCCCCTTTCAGAACCATGACCTGATTGGCCAGGTTGGATTGGGAAGGCGGGCAGTCTCTTATAAATGTGGTTGGGAAGAGAGGGGAGGGGTGGCATTTTTGTTTGTTCCTTGCTGGTGAACGTAGCACCAGGCATGAAGTTTTTGTTTCTGTAAAATAGTGTGGAAGGCTAAGAAAGAAAACCCTCTCTCCATGTATTCTTTTTTTCACCTGCACCTCACATTGCAACCTCGATACAGCGTTTAGTGTAGGACATCTCAGACTCAGCACATGCTCTTAACTTTTGTTATTTTATAGGAACATGTTCAAATGAAACATGAAGCGTTGTCATTGCTGATAATTGCAGATTGTATAAGAGAAGATCATTTCATTTCGCACTGTTGCAGTACAGGAGCTGGGAGCCGCCAAAAAGGTGCACGATCATTTCAATGAAGTGTGTGTCGGCCAGTCTGAACTTTTACTTCGACATTTTCATGGGAGATTTCAGGTTCTTCTTTTTTTTCCCTGTGTCCTCAGGATTTGGTTCCTTTGGTTGATATATATTTTTGTAGTTCATTTACTACATCTCTTGAGACATCCATGTATGTCTATTTCTTTCAGAGGCTTCGTCACAATGAAGTATTTCTGCTCTTTCATATCCTTCCTCCCCCTGGCTACCTGGAACACTTTTATTATACCAGCTCATGTTGCCAGGGTTTTCTTTTTGCATTTTCTTTCTTGCATGTTTGTCTATTGTATCTCATCTCCTCCAGCACATTTACTGTCACATTGTCATTCCCCTTATGTATGTGTTTTGATATCTGCATTGACTCTGGATCAGAAGGCACTTTTCTAACTGTGCTTTTTACTCGTGTGTTTTTTGATAACTGATCAGTTTATGCATTTGGAGCGCATTTGCCTAAATATGTGTTTGTTTTCGAAGCGTGGTTTTCCTCGGGGGCCGTTATAAGATGCTGACATGCTGCTGGCTGTCACCTCTATTAAAGGCATTACTTCATCATGTTTGCACACAGACTAGGTTGGTTTAGTGGAGCAGAGTATTTCCCAATGAATAAATGTTTTAATTTAAATGCAGCTGATGCCACTTTATACAGTATTTGTGTCTGTTAGCAGTTGGATAACCAGGCTCATCAATCATCGGGGCTTCCATGATAGTTCCTGTATATCTGTTATGCACATTCAATAATGTATCTGATCTAGATCCTGCTTCATCAACTTGTCTAATATTCATATACTAGGGGGGTAAACAGCTATAAGACATAATGTGTTCTTGCCTCAAATGAAAAAAGCCCGACAGCATTCAAGAGCTTTTGCTACAGCATAGCTTCACTCTCTATGTACATTGACTGTGATTAGAAAATTCCAGGGGAAACGACAAAAGGTTTTAAAATGTACATTTAAATGCTGCCAGCAAGCCGCCTAAAATATTAAGTTCACGAGGACATGTTTATTTCCAGGATAGTCTTGTGGTTTGTGTCATTGTTTGGGGATTTTTCCTCCTGTATTTAGTTCCTGTTCTTTCAGGACTGAAGCAGAGATTATTTCTTATTGTTGCACTCCTCAGCTTGTTTTTCTATGCTTTTCTCAGTGGATTTGGAGCGCATCCTCAAGAACAGGCTTGTCTGCCAAAGTCTACAACCATGTATTGTTACGAATGATCCAGTGACCCAATTTCTTTTATATCTGAAACACAAATATGCGCAAATTTCATGGACCCTCGAGAAGGACCGATTGACTAGTGATCCCCCAGACTTAGTTGATTTCTGATGTTTTTAAGTTAAATGTCTAGAAAACTATGGGGTGGTTTGGGGGGGGTCATGTTTAGCAGTTATTCATGATGCTTAGAGGATGACTCCTATAAAAACGGTTTGGTTTGATTTTGAAAGGGCAGTAATCTCTTGTCATTGCAGCATTTTCGAGAGTATGCTACATATCATTGCTTAAGGCCTTAACACTTATCCAAAGTCTAATTGTCGGATATAATTATCTTTAAGGTCACAGCACACTGCTTAAAGATAACGTTAAATTGTCTCTTAAGAAACTAATTGAATGCAGGCCAAAATAAAAGCTGTCCTTCCTCTAGGCAATGTTAAACGTGTTAAGTTGAGGAAAAGTATGTTCCTTAAATGACTTTTGAGTGTCGTGTAACAGAATGACAATATTGTGGTGAAAGTAGAGACTTCTAGTATCTAAAACAACAATCATCGTTGATCTGTGGTTGTATCTGAGAAAACTGCAGTTTAACAGTTCACAGTCTGTCTGTCTCCGTCAAAAACGAATCAAAAGAAATTCTCAAACACACAGGGGCAGCAGTAGCTCAGCAGTTCGACACACGTCTTGTCGACATGTCAAAGTGAAGCAAGATACTGAACCTCACATTGCTCCCAAAGCCTTTACCATCAATATGTAAGGTGTGCAAATGAACATAAGATTAGATAATAATCAGTTTGGCACTTTGTATAGCTGCTTGGCCATCTATATATGAATATATGTGTGTGGATGAATATTTGCATGACATGTAAAAAAGTCCTTTGAGTTGCACGAATACTAAAAAGACGCTATATAAATGTGAGTCCATTTACCAATACACACAAAATATAATTCTGGCTTTGTTACCACCTTTCTTTTTCTGACCAGTCTCTTCCACTAGTTGTATCAGTCTCTGTCATGAGTGAAAACGGCAAAAGGCTCCTTATTTTGGTCAAAAAGATAAAAATCTATGTGAGCTTCTCCGATGATCAAAACAAGTCCAAGGGTGTGATGCAGGTGTCAGATGATTGATTTACTTTTGGAGGCGATGATGAAAAATAGAAGAGGCCTTTAACTTTACAGGAGATGAGATTTAGGCCCCAGTAATGTTGGCCATTTTTCTCTTTAGTTTTTTGTCTTTCCGAGAGCCAAAAGGGGAGAGAAGCCCATCATATCGCTGTCTATCAAAGCGGTTGAAGAGTTTTTCAACACAGACTGGGGTTTTTGTAACAAAAAAACAATTATAAGTTACACAAGATACACATTTTAAGCTTTATAAAAACATAAATACACCAACATAATGGCTATAGGTTATACAGGAGTTTCAAGCGCCATATGTAGGATTTACAATCTTACAGTAGATATGTTATATTATTCACGACATGACAAATCTATTTCATATGTATTACCCTGGGACTCTGTGATTATGAGATACATTTATTTAAAATGTCATGAGACCTTATTACATGCCAGCTGAATATTTCTGCATATTAGTATACGGTTTGATTGCCACTTGTCAATAAATCCAGATATCAAAGCCCAACGGAGCCTGTGCAATCAGTTTCTCATACTATCAGAATGTACATTAGCAATGCATTATGTATAGCTCATTAAGGAAGATCACATCCATAGTACAAGAAAAAAAATGTGTTCATACATTATTAATGGTACTGACAGAATGGTGTCATTTAGCTATTTAGATTTTAAAATTCGATACGATTCTGTGGAGAGGTTTTTCAGTAACATAGCGTAACTGCTTTGACAGTTCAATTTCCCAGGTGGCAACAAACTCAACATTGTGTCACGCAAAACCTCATTTGTGAAGATCGGGAGAGGAAAGTGCATCACTGAAGTCGAGCAAACAAGTTACAGTACATTCAAGAGAAAATTATTACCATATAATAATAATAATAATAATTCATTTATTTTATATAAGCGCCTTTCAAGGCTCTCAAGGTCGCCGTACAAACACACAAGATACACAATACCAGCATAAGAAACATAAACAAGACAATGCAGTATATAACAAATAAAATAAATAAAACAGAGGAAGTGTGATGGATAATGATCATGGTGGATATGCGAATATCAGAAGTAATCTATACCCTCAACCTTTTGTCCTTAGTCTATTCATTTAAAATGTGCGTAGATTAACGTATAAGCAACATATAATTGATTACTAATTAATTCACACACCAGCATTTAAGCATTAATTAAAAAAATTGTTGGCGATGTTTTATTTCAAATATCTACATTGCGGTTGTTTGTCTAAAAAAATACTGTAGACCTATATACCCAGAGAAGAGATCCTCAAACTTCTCGTGGTAGTTGGAATAGTCCTAGTTGGTAGTGAATGCTAATCGAGCCATCTTCATTTGAAGAGCATCCTGACTGTTGCAAAGCTTTAATCCATGACGGCTTGCTCTGAACATTATCTAATAATTGGCAGATTCCCCTGGTGAGAATGGGCCTGCAATCTCTCTCCACACCATGACAGTGTAATGAATTGCTATGCACATTCCACATGGCTTTGAACTTATCTTCATTTTTTTCCTCCCAACTCAATTCTTAGTTGCCTCCCACCTCTCTCTGTATGGAAATGTGGTATATCACATCATTTCACCCCCAGTGCCTATTGCTTCAGGGTATGTACAGTACAGATTAATTTCATGGTCTGCTATTTACATGATGTTTACCCTGAAATAACACGGTAAAAGAGGGATCATTATAGTATAAATTGTAGCATAAGTCACTAAGTATGTGTTACATTTTTAATTCAAGGGAATATTGGTTGTGTTTGATGCAGTATGTTGCACAGTTGCCCTCATGAGCCTCGTGACAAATGATCCACCGTTTTCACAGTGACCCAGCACACATTCTGGATAAACATACAACCTTAGCTCGCAGGCGGGGTGAGGAAACACAGGAGCTCCTTGAACTCCTAATCTCACACACTGGGCCGCGCTACACGCCAGCAGACCAGCAGATGGGCCGTTCTGCACCCTGGGTTCAGCCGGGTCAGTGGAGAAACAGAAGACACAGCAGGTTGCACAGAGCGGTGTTTGGGGGCAGCGAGAGGTTAACATCAGCCTTTTTTCCTGCTTAGTAAACCAACAGCTCCAAGCATCAACACTGCCTCAATATGTATGTCTATGTTTGAGTCCTGCTGATTGCAGGCACTACCACAGGCGTTTCTCAATGGGTATCTTTTTCTTTTTAATTATGTTTTGAATTCTGCCTTCAGACGTTTTTAAGCAACAAACACTGTAGATTAAAACCTAGCCTTAAATTAAATGTTATTATTGCATATTGAGTATTAAAGAATTAACCTTTTTCTCCCGTGGGAAAGATAATGTTACATGTTTTCAAATGACATGTGGAGAAAATGTTAATAACTGCCTAATCAATATTTCTTTTAAAAATGAGAATATTAATGTGCAATGGGAAAGAGGTTCCTCAAATTCTCACCTGACTCAGTATTATAGTATCTTAAAATATCTTTCAGCTGGGTTCACGACAGAAACTTTATCGTTTTGGTTTACACAATAGGATTGTTTCAAGACAGTGGTAGTTTTTCAACAAACTACCTTCCCAGCACCAAATTCCAAACAGACACACCTTTGAAATGTTGGTTAACAAAATGGACCATTCAGCAGCTAAAGAAATGTCCCTTAGAAGTTGATGAGAGCTATAAGGACTTAATGTTTACATACAACATCAGGTTGATCAAAGATAGGACTTCAAATGAGTGTTTTTGCTCCTCCATGCTATTTGGATTTGTAAAAAGGGACTGGCTGCTAAGCTTTTTAAAAAAAAAGGATTTATGCTATGAATGCCAATATTGGGTTTACAGCTTGCTTGTGCTGCGACTAAGAATCAACATGTCTGCTGTGAAAAAGACCTAACTATGCACAAAATATTCAGTATGTTTCCCATTTTCAAAAAAATACCTTATTTCTAGCAAGCAGCCTAAATGCACAGAGGTGGCTGTAAACAAACAAAAAGGGGCTTGTGTCGCAAACTGCTTTAAAAAAAAAGCACAATAAAGAGACATATTCCTGATTTTCTGTATACATCTATAGAAATGCTTATAACACATAAATAATAATATCAGCATGTCCCACAAATCTGAATTGGAAGATGCTAGATTCTGAAGATCCTGTCTCTGTTTACATGACCCATATTAAGTTCTGTATATTGTCATATTCACAATAATAATAGTGAATGTAAAAGTAGTTCAAATGCTCTTCAGGCTATGTGAGGCAGTATGATGGTAAGAAAAACCCCTCACCTGATGCGGCCATATGGTTTAACTCCCACCGTATATCTAATTTAGTTCCCAGCCAGAACTGGTTGTTTCACTGATCCAGGATTGGCTGGCTAATCCCTCTGGCATGTTGCTCTCGTGATAAAAGAGAAGTCCCATCAACCTGAGGGAGTCAAGTAGCCCAAAAGACATCAGTTAGCCGAGATAAGGCTTTTCCTCCCCGTGCCCACTTATAGCATTCCCCCCTCCCTGGGCACATACCCTCGCCTTGCCTCTAAATCAAACAGCGAGACCTTTTATTAATAGCCTGTCAGCAGCGTTAACATTTATTTCATGTGTATTCATCTGAACAGGTTTAACAAATGGCCTTGTGCTTGGGAACCTGCTCTAGAAAAATGATACTTGTATTTTACCCCTCTCCGCATGCATTTCAATGACTAAGTGAATATAGGGCTCTGTGTGTCTACTAATATGTGTTCTGCTTTAAAAAGTGCACCAAAAAAATCACAGCATGTGTATTTTACTACAAATTTGGGGGAATATTATGAGGGGTTGAAGCTGTTTAAATAGTAGTTACCGGTTGAGAGAGCTTAATGAACCCCGGGTAAAATTGCAGATGATCAAAGAACCTCAGCAATAAAAGATATGCAAAGTATAACTATGTGAAACAGTTATATTTGTCAGTTATATCGATTTGTGCCAAAGGCTTAGAAATTACCTTAAGGCCTTTTTTAAATATCATGTTCATGAGATTGGGATACACACGCATGTACAAATATGCTGTAAGAAGCTGTATCTCAAGTGATGTACATGTGTTACCCACTGCTAGTTGTTTTACTGTTGACATGCCACCAAAGACATAAGGCGTGAGAGAGGGGAAAGTCACACAGGAGCACTGGTGCTGCTAAAGAAGATGCTATCAGGAGTTATCTGGTGGAGATCTTCCTAAACGTAAGCGAAACAGACAGAGCGTCTCTACAGAATTTATGGTGGCCCATTATTTCATTTTGTGAATACCAAGTGGTCTACCTGCATTGGCACTTTGAGAGAGAAACCTGGTGTGCTGACACAACATTGATTATGGGAGCAGGGAGACAATCTATTTCCTCCCCTAAACTGATAGCAAAGAACGACAGGAAGAGAAAGGTGGGATTTACAGTCAGAGAGAGCGAGAGAGAGAGAGAGAGAGAGAGAGAGAGAGAGAGAGAGAGAGAGAGAGAGAGAGAGAGAGAGAGAGAGAGAGAGAGAGAGAGGAGAGAGAGAGAAATAAATGGATGGGATGGGAGAGAGGAATATGTGCAAAGTATGGAACAAATTCCCATTTTCTTAGACAAACATGCCATTGAAAAGTGTTTTGCATTGCAGATCCATTCAGGGATAGTGCTGTTCTTGACAGAATTTCAATCATAAAAACATTTTGGTTTACCGAACTACTGGCACCAAAAAAAACATGTTGATGCATTGAGTTTATTAACTTAAGGGTAAAGCCTTTTTTTTCTTGTTTGTTCTTATTCTTACTTTAAAAAGGTTGTGATCCAGTGACAAGACACACTTTTCAGTGTTAATATGACTCCATATTCAAAACAAAATTAATGATGTTCCTATAATTGTGTCATGTGTATAACTACGTTCATCCCACATTAGTTTAATAATGAATTAAAGTCAGTTCATGAATGCCATAAAGATTTACAAAAGGAAAACCATTTTTTTTTTTTTTTAAATCAAAGACTTCCATATCTTCATGCAATATTAACAATATTAATGAAACACAACAATTATAATGTACCATTAGAACACTGGAGATATCACAAGAAATACTAGTCTGTCTTAGTATTTTCTTAGCTGTTGCCATGGTTGTATCGAGCCATTTCATGAAGATTTGACAAACTATCAAAAGAAGAAAATGTGACTTACATTCCACTTTCACAAATCACACATCTTGCAAGCCCATTCAGTTTCCTAAATGACATACCATTTGAAAACTATCAACTAAATTGTGCAACTTAAGCTGTTCGGCATGAAATTCAGGAGCATCTGTCATTTAGTTTTGACAAGGTACTACCTAACTCCTTTCTTTAGACTTGAAAAGAAGGTTCCTTTCAAATGAAGTTGACATATTATTGTCAGCTTCCTCAAATATGACTTAAACCCAAAGAGGATCATGTGAGTTACTTCAAATAAACACCTATCTCTCTCCTCTGCTTTTCTGATCAGATGCTTCAATTGAGCGGTTTAGAGAAGAGGTATTTTTTTTTAGGCTGATACAGAAGTTAGCATAGCAGAGCTAACTCGACAAAAAGCATTGTGACTTTTTTCATTGGATAGCAGAAAATAAACTCTTAGGCAAAAAAAAGTTTATGATACTTACAAGTTGTGTTCAGCAGTTTCGTCTCCACATATTAATACGTCTTTTATGATTTCTGAAGTGTAAATGCAGTAACCAGAAGTAAGCTAATGTTACGCTATAAACTACAGGGTTCATACACTTTTTCACCAATGACTTTCAATTACTTTTCCATGACTTCTCCATGACATTTACCTAATTTTCCATGACCAAAAACATTACTCTTTCTCAGTGGTACCACTGAAAATGGTTTATTTTAACATGGAACAGGAAAATAAGGTCTGCATATGAAACATGTTGTGCCTATCTAAAACAAATCCAATAGTAGGCTTACTAGCTTCTACACGCTAAAGCAACTCAAATCTCTCACCAGCAAAATACCTCGTCAGTTAAATGCCACTTTACGTTTCATTACTATACAGTATTTATTATCATTATAGTATTACTATTTCGGCGATTAGATAAAATATAAATTATATTTGATGCAACTTTAGTTACATTTCCATGACTTTTCCAAAACTTTGGGAAAAATATTGTTTTCCATAACTTTTCCAGGGCCTGGAATTAGCATTTTTAATTTCCATGACTTTTCCAGGTTTTTAATGACCATAAGAACCCTGAAACCTAACTACATGCGGTCATGACTACACACCACAGATGATAAGCTTTAAGCGGACTCGTGCTCGATGTGATGACTTTATGTAGTCTCAGTGTCATTGTGAGAAACAAATGAATGAAACGGAAGCTTTAGACAATCATGAGTTGGATATATAAAGACATATTTAATTTTGCTGAACTAAACGTGAAAATCTCCTCAGCTTGTGTTAACCACAGACCTTGTTTGGGGCATCTTATCGAATTCTCATTCAAAAAAATATTGATTTCTGGAGGAGCTGAAATGCCAACTAATTTCTGTTTTTTAGGACTTCTTCCTGCACCAGTTTACAGCCGGATAATTTCTGTTATACCGACCTTGGTACTCAGTCCATGTCTCACTGAATTGCAAGTGTTGAGACATTTTAATGAACCCCAGATAACTCAGCTTCATTCTGTGGAGACTTACATGTTTTATTTTTGTTAAGCTCCAAATCCCTGTTGCATCATTTATTTCATAAGGTAGACACACTGATCATAAAGTTGGATATGTGCAGGATAACCAAGGTCATCACAAGTGTTGGTGAATGTTTTTTCTGTATCTCTGACCGACCCAAACTTTCTGAGCTCCAAAAACTTTCAGAGGGGATGGACACGGAATGTTTATGTAGGGATCAAAGCAACGCCAGTTCAAAACGGCATCCAGCGAGATACCTTTGACATCATCGTCCAATACACTTATTTAATTTATATCATGAGAGATTTCAAATATCTCCACTGCCTCACCGCCCTGGTTTCAGAGCTGACTGTGTTTAAGAGAGAACTAAACTCAGCTCGCGATTCTTTATGTATATGACAGCACAGGTAAAGCTGCAGAGCCAATACATTTGTCCTTCAGCATATGACACCTTAGCATTACTAATGAGCCATTTAACAGCACTGTGAAGGGAACAGCCGTTAAACCAAAGGTCCCTTGTGGATTTGGTAAGAGCGTGTCAAGACTGGAACAGACAGTAATACTTCACATTGACAGGAGGAAGAATGAATAATGAGCAGTTTGGCGGCTGTTTTAACATAAGGCTAATCTCTCAACATTTTCCCCATCCCTCCCTGGAGGGGGAGCGTAGCGCTACTGGCTCATCATGCCGAAAATTCAAAATCATAGTTACATCCACCAGGACTCCTTATATACTTCACATTCTCTTGACTTACTGTCATGTCATCTGAATGGCTGCAATACCAACAGTTGTCTAACACACCATACTGGTTTTTTAAAGAATTGTGTGACTATAATAGACGTGAATTGACACTCAATATTTAAACACACCCTCAAGCACATTTCTGCTTCCTTCTTAAGCTATTTTTAAACCGTTCTTCCAAGAAACACCTGGAGGTTTCTGAACCAGAGCAACCGTTCTTGGTGGTTTCCATGCATTCAAGCTTATGAGTATTCATGAGCAGGAGTTGGCAGTTCTCTCCAATGGGACTAAAGTCTGTGATCAACAGAAAACTGTCTGTCAGTCATTGTCAATGTAAGCCGAGTGCTTACGGGACATTGTAAGGTTCCCATTGCAACACAAGACTTGCGTTCGTTCTCCAACATCGCGTCTCGTAGGAGCCAAAGCATATGGAGAAGGAACAGAAAAGGCCTCCACTGGAATTCAACAGATGGCTGTCGCAGATGCTGAAAGTTAGCTGTCATTTTATCTCTGAAATTCATGCAGCAACTTCAGATTTCAAGTTTCAGGAGGGGGAAAAATGATCTAATTCCATCATGAATATTTCCCTTTGGCTCCCAAACTCATCAGCGACAGAGTGCCCCATTTTCTGCTGAAACAATTGAATTGCTATGGATTTACAATAACTCCTAATTAGTTGTCTTTTCACTAACCCTAACCCAAATACTAAGCAGCAAATAGCAGCAATAGTTTCATTTCATTTAGTATTAATATTGGTTTAAAATCACTGTTTCCAAAACAACATAATGTACCCGACAAACTCCAGAAGCAAAGAGAAAGGCTTTAGAAAAACCTTTACCAACACTGACTGTGGTATCTTCTCCATTTCCTCAAAGTATCTCTTCAGCGCTGTATATCAAACAAAAGCCTCCAGAAATGACAACCGAGTTAAATCAACACATCTCACAATCTCAACAAAGTCCACCAATATGAAGTTTCATCAAGTGTAATCTCTGTGTTTGACTTGTGTCCACCAGCTGTGTGTTTGAAGATGTTCAACAACTGAGTCTTCAGCTCAGCTGCAAGGTACACATTTATTTGAAACATGTGATTTATGTGATGTTACAGAGAAAAACACAAGATCAGATAGCAGGACACCAGAAACAGGAGAGGCATGAAGAGGTAGAGACCTTTGAAGTGTCCATGTTTTGAGATATTTGAGAATCTAAGTTTTTGAATGATTGCTGTACCAACAAATTGTATTTATGATTTTGTTTAAAAAAATAATAATTTCATGTATTTAGGCATGTTTTGAATTACTTTTTGACTGCAACTGATTGTTGTTGCTGCCATATTACTCCTGACATCTATTCCAATGAGGATGTAATGGTTAAAGAAAACAACTAGTATTTTTACTATATCATTGTATAATTGGGGATTAGACTGTCAGAAAAATAAAACGTTAGATGATGAAATTTTCTCTCATGTCAGGTTTTGTTATTTTGTTGATTTTGTTAGGCTTAAGTTTTTATTAAGTCCTCTTTTTGTTACGCTAGTTTTTTCCTCCCTGTGAGCGCCTTTTGTTATTTCCACCACCTACTCTGTTAAGAGGGATTACCTGAACTGTATAAATAAATATACATTTTTTTATATTCAAGTCTTTGTCTCTGGGTCGTGCATTTGGGTTCATCAGTTTGTGTCGAGGTCCTGACAGAGTGTGTGGAAATATAGGATATATATATTTATAATACTGCATAGTACTGAATAAATATAGAGTAATGAGCTTTAAATGCATGTCCGCAAAGAAGACAGATAACTTTTCTTACAAGACGAACTGACACAGGACAGGGGAGAGACAGGACTATTTAAACATGAGGTGAGTGGGAACAGGTGGAAACAATCAGGGGCTACACTGATGAAGGCGGGAAAAGCACACAAGGGGAGGAAGAAACAGGGCCTGAAATGAAAGACAAGAGGTAAATACAAAATAAAACAGGAAATGACAGACAAAATACTAACACATTTGACGAGACACAACACACGTCAAATTCAACAGTATCACTCCATACGGTATATTTTATATGGACATGATCAATATAACATATTTGTCCACTGACTATCACAAATCTCATTTCCATTAATTAGACCAGGAACATGTTAAACTCTCTGCATATGTCATTTCGGTCAAAATGAACGACTTTTCTTCTACCTGGATAACCTTCTATCATGGCGTATCCATTAGCAACAATTCATTGGTTTATTTGTATGGTCTTCTTGTCTCCTTTACCCACTACAGACACATTTAAAGCAGCAAAAATAAAACAGGTCCACTGTCAGTCAACTGTGGAAAATGCATTAGGGCATAATGGCATCCCCTAACTACTCGTAATTTATGTAGTACTCCCTTCTCGAGAGCCTGTCATTGGAAAATGCGGAAAGAAAAGACAGCCTAAAGAGAAATTAAGGAAGAAAGAGGCCTGGCAGCGGTGAAACTGACAGCCTGGCATGCAAATGTGCACATCTATCTTACCGGGGAGCACCGAGTGTGCTTTATCTCATCTAGAAGGAGCCGTTCATCTCCGCTAGACAGAAGTTTGGACGCACTAGACTTAAAAAGCAGGGGCTCTAAATTAGAGAGCAACTGTGCCTCTGTAAAAATACTCACCCCAGATGGCCTTCTGTGCACTAAGAGCATGCGTGTCAGTCGTGACCAGGGGCCTCATTTATAAAGGGATATACGCTCAAAAAATGGCGTACGCCAGTTTCTACGCAATGTTTGCGATTTATAAAATACTAACTTGACGAGAAAATGTGCGGTCCTCCACGCAAACTCTAACCCATGCGTACGCACTAAGCACACAAACGGGAGAGACGAGAAACTGCGACACCGTTGGCAGAAGGAAGAATGGAGAGAAATATGTGGAAATAATACCATAAATAAAATGTTACCTCTCATTTATCAAATATGAAGAATTCATTTTCAAACATTGATTAAAGCCAATCTTTAAATGATTAAACAAACGCCTGTTTGAGACTCCTCAGTGCACACAAAAACATAACTTGGAGAAATAAATAAATACGGATATGCTATTTAAAACCACCTCGAATATGTTGTGTTAATGTTATGAAATGTTTTCTCATAAATGATGCGGTAAGCAGGAGGACAGAATTACGTCTAAACTGACGCCGTTTTGCATTTCTATAGGTTGTAGATACGAGCATGGTTTTATATACTATCACGTTTAATCGTGTTTTATGCCGTTTGCCAAGACTTGATAAGTCGCTCGTAAAACACAGGAGGTATGGAAACTAAGAACACCATATGTGGTCAATTGTACAGCTAATATAACACAACACATTAGTTGTATTTCCTTTAACTGGTGGATTATGGATATATAGTTGCTGATCGACAGCTGGAACACAAAACCACCAAATACAACAAAAATAATTCAGATCCAGTCGTCATGACTCCACTCCGGAGGGATTCCCCGATCATTTCTTACAGTTTCTCATCAAGGGGGTGTCTCCTGTCCCCGGGACAAACACACTGCCTGAGGAAGGTTATGTGTATTTTTTTTGTCATTAACTTTTTGCGGACCACTTATTTATTTATTTTGGTGACGATCCGACCTCCATGCTGCTACTCTGGTTCAAACTGCATCCACCAAACAATATGATTTATCTCCACCTCCCCACAATAACCAAAATCTGACACGGTGTGAGATGTCTTTTTTAGCTGTTCTATCGTAATTTCCTGCGATCTTCTTCATGGAGTCAGTCAAAATGAATGAATGAATGGGCGTTTCTTTGACTATGTATAGGCAAATATGGGCGTTACGAGTCGATTGTGATTTATCAAGGGAAACAGGCGTAGGGAGTGCCGTACGCACTTCCCTCGCCGGTACGCAATGTTTTGTGAATCGGAAAATGGCGGAAAATTTCTGTACCTATTTTTGTGCTTTGTACTACGTAAGCAACCTTCCTACGTCAATCCTACGCAAGGCGTTATAAATGAGGCCCCTGACCTGACTTCATGCTATGCTAGCTTCAGTTAATGTTACATGAGCCCATTTACTTCAGACTATTTTTCAAAAAGAGTAACTGTGTGTATGTGTGGCTGTTTAAGTGAGTAGAACTTGTATTGCGGCTGTGGCTCAGTATATAGTGTGCTGGACTTCGAATCAGGGGGTAGCAAGTTCGAGTCCCACTGCAGTCAGCATGTCGTTGTGTCCCTGGGCAAGACACTTCACCCCAAATTGCTCCTGTGGGGATTGTCCACAGTACTGAATGTATGTAAGTCGCTTTGGATAAAAGCGTCTAACAAGTAACATGTCATGTCATGTAATGTGTAAAATATGGCTCTTATATTATCAAGTGTCTTTGGATGTTCAGTGGGAAGCAGGTTGGCAGGAAGGACATATTGGCTGAGATAACCAAACAACACTCATCTCATTAGAGGACAGATTTTGAGACAACAGCAGATTGCATCAAATATGCTTGAAATATGCACCAACATCTGTGATTAGCCAAGAAACTATTTTTAAGCTTGTCGTTATCTGGTAAATACACAGCAGGTTTACACACACACCTACATATGTACAGATGGATGCATGTTTACGAATAAACACGCTAACAGTATGTAAACTCAAACACAAAAGAGTATCAGATAATACAATAGCATTTCAGTCACTTACAGCTCTGCGTTTCACCCGAGACAATACGTGTCTGCCTTTGTTATTTGTGATCACAATGAACATAGCCATACTCTGTCAAACAATGTCAGATTTTAAACACCTGGATGTAGGGCTGAGATGTTTTAAAGATGGAGTAAATGTTCTCCATTTTAAAGCAATTCTAAGCCGGGAAAGATTTAAGTCAAAGAAATATTGCACATGAAGACTTGAAGAGAGCAGGGACATGCAAAGAGCTCACCTGCAGGCACGAGGGTGCCAAAGCAGACAAGTCACCATAGAAACTAGACACTGAGTGTACTGGGAAATCCAGAGAGCTTTCTCTGCAGGACTAATCAGCACTGTGTAAACTCGTTTGTCAAAAGACAGACGTTTATTTCTATGCAAAAAATCCCACACTCCAGCTTTAAGTTATGCACCTATTTAATTGCAGACTCACTCAAAGCCGAAAATACCAAATGATGGAATACAAAACTAGCTTATTTCAACCCCCCTTGCATGCATGTTTTCATACAAGAAAAAGAAAGAAAAAAAGTCTTACCTGTTACAAAAGAAAGCCTTCACATTTAGCCTCATTCACTTCTGTCAGCATACCTGCACATTCACCGTATTTGTCTAAAGGAACAAAAGAATACAGACGTGAAGAGACAGCAGCAACAAAGCACAGCCATTAACGGCTCCTGGAAGCTTCTGTGCAGACTCTACTGAAACTTCATCAAGAGATTCAGCAAGCTGTGAAGGCAACGAGAAACAGGGGCCAGGGGCTGCTCTGCAGACAAGTGCAGTGTGGCGTCCAACAGCACTAACACAATGACAATGCTTTATACATTTTTTTGTTGCACTTAAGACGTACTAGTAAATAAGGAGGCCTGACTATGGCCATTGTAGGATATCACTACAGAAATTAGAGGAAAATACAAGGATCTAGAGACGGATTACGACCAATTAATAACAATTCTGAGGGACATTTTTGCCTTTAGTCAAAGTCAACTTTAATGTCAATCTTCCAGTTTGTGTGTACAGACAGAGAGATACGCCTTGTCACACAATCCAGAAAATAGAACAAAACGTAACTTTCTGGTAAACAAACTTGACAGGAACTTGCTCCTCCATACACTGTACACTGATGGACATAAACATATTTTTGATGCATAGCGAGAATGCAATGTTCTTATTCCACATAGATTGTTATAGGCTTTTAAAGTCAAACTGCGGGTTATGCTAATAGAGATTGCACTTACATGTTCTCTACAAACAGCACATGCTGTCTTTTCTTCTTTATGTTGTGGACTGACTCACATTTAATGATGGTAGATGGCATGGAGATTTTCTGACGCTCAATGACAGTTTCAGAACTTTGCAACCCACTTATTTAAATTCAACAGTCAGCCAACCCTAAGCAGTTTTCTTGTAGGTACTTTGCTCAGATTATTTAAATATTCAACCCCACCAACTTTCATAAGATATCCTTTATGTCAGATGTAGATAGGAGTCAATCCTAAAGCAATGGTGTATTGCCATTTTTTAAATTGTTAAGATACTGTGACGACCCCTCCACACCACGAGGGGTGCCGTCGGCTGTGGGTGTGTGGGTGTGTGTGTTTACAGGATCCAGCGCTGTGGGGCCGGCGTTTTGCCTGATGAGCTGCACCTGGGTCGGGAAGGCTACAAGAGGGGAGCCAACCGGATTTGTGCTCTCTCATCATTCCTCTGGGCACTCCCTCCGTGCCAGCCTCGGGGAACCTGCTGCTGGCTTTCGTTCAGTTATTGTTAAACTCAATAAATCATTGTTAAATGGTCACCCTTCGTCTCGACTCTCGGTTTATGTTATAGCCCCAGAGCCGGGCCGTAACAATACTAACACATAGTTACAATTAATAACATACATTTAGTAGTAAACAGAAACGGATAATTTAGTATTCATATTTAAGAATTGCATATTGAATAAAAACATTTAAAATAACTATTATGAAAATAGGCACCTAGAGCTTTTGAGGGCAAACTGCAGAAATCCTTGGCTCTGAATGTAGAAGCACTTTAATTGTTCTGTATATATTTTTTTATTTAGCATTTATTCAGCCCGTCTCTTCCCCTCCCTGGTAAATCAAATACATTGAAAAAAACAAACTGTGTGTTGGGAAAAGAACAAATGAAATGCTGAATAACTCTTTGGTAAACCCCGCCGCCACCTCAGAGTCTGAACATTACAGACTGGATCAAGACGAGGAACAGCAAAGCAGATCCGATCAGAGATCATTTGTGAGAGAAGACGTTGTTTTTGTGCAAGCCGAGAAACTGAGTGAGTATACCATGAATATGTCTACGTAGTGATTGAAATACACATCATGATATATGTACCAGCGACAGAGGTAAACATCGAGGGAGACTTGAGCAGCAGCTGCAAATTGATGTGATAAACTGGAGCAAAACAGGAAATCTTACTGAAATATAAAACACATTGACTCGACTAAGGCACGACTTTAATAACCTACTTCAAATAGAGTAATAATTCCTTTTCAGTTGAATAAATAAAGTCGCCTCGCACCATACAGCATAGGGAATTAACTGTTTGACTTTTTACTTGACCCTTTACACTATAACCTATGAGAAACAATGATGACAGCATAATATAATGTGTTTTAATAAGCAGCGGTATTTCATGTGGATAGAGTGAAGATAGCAAAGCAATCCAACGTTCTAATGTTTGTCTTTTGTATTTAATAACACAACACATTATTAAAATGATTCAGTCTAAGATAAAAAACACAGTAAAAAGGAGTTTCATTTCTTGACCAATCACAACAGAGCCAGCCAGCTAACCAATCAGAGCAGACTGGGCTCTGACTTCAGACAGAGGGTGTTTCTCAATGTCGAGGAAGGCTGCTCCAGAGCCACTATTTCAAGGATGCTACGTCATCGAGTGCCGCCGAAGGACTGTTCCAATGTCCAGGATGCTTGGAATTCTACCGAAGCCGGCGTCCTTCGCGGTCTTAAAATCCCCACAATGCTTTGCGCACGGACCAATTTCCAAAATCTTTGGCGGAAATCGCGCTCCATTTAAGGCGGGGCCTCGCATATGACGTTAGCCTGTTAGCCTGTTAGCCTGTTAGCCTGTTAGCCTGTTAGCCTGTTAGCCTGTTAGCCTGTTAGCCTGTTAGCCTGTTAGCCTGTTAGCCTGTTAGCCTGTTAGCCTGTTAGCCTGTTCCATTCTTCGTTTTCCGAGGCTAGGAAGGATTCTTGCATCGCTTCTGAAGGACCTGACTCGGAGGGACTTGTCCTACCAAGGAAGGGTCCTCGACATTGAGAAACACCCAGAGGGTCAAAAGAGGTGCTGCAGCAGAGGCAGTGTGAGAGAAAAAAGAAAGCACTTTTCTAACATGTAAACATCTCACAATAGGGGCACAAAATACAAATGTGAACCTGAAAATGTGCAAAGTAAGACCCCTTTAACACAATCTACAAATACACCAACAGCAAATTAATCATAAAAGAAGCATTCATTTATTGAGACATCACTTGAATTAGGAGAAAATTGTATTTAAATGCTAAGTGGTGCATTTTATTCTATCACTGAAATACTGCAAACTCAACCAAGGTCAGTACTCTGCAGATAAACCGCAATAGAAGAAACGCTGCATATGGATTTAGAAGAATGCAATATCATAGCTCTCTTACTGTAGATGAATGTGAGTCTTCAATCTTGCCTTTTTCTCACTCCACTATGTGCTATATAATACTTATATAAATACCACTAGATCAGCTGTTTGTACATGAGCATTCATTAACACCCATACACTGTTACATTATTAGTTGAGCGTGTGGGCACAGTGTCGTGTTACCCACTCTGCGTTAGTGCCGATGCAGCTGTGCTTCGGGCTCACGTCAACAGAGAAACCTGAGCAGCTAAGCATCATTTACCAAATGGAAAGCTTTAGAGGGAAACACAGCCTCCGTCCTGCTTCCCTTCCCTCTGCTCCTATAAATCAGCGTCATCGTCAATGACAACTGGACAGACTCCAAATTTTAAAAAGGCATTTTACCATGCCAAGCCAGCGACACATAAAAGTGTCCCTAAATATATTCCTGTTTTGATGTTTCACCGTTATTCATATTGGCCAAGTGTTTAACTGCTTTTGTTTGTGGGAGCCTATAACTTCAGAATGCACCCAAATCTGTGTGATGTCATTCATTTGGCACACTATAAACTAATGAAGCCCTTTCTTTCAGCTACCACTCTCGGAAAGATTGAAAATGATATAGGAGCCTGGACAAAATGTGCATGTCAATGAGGCTGCATTCATGCAAACACACATGCACTCGTATACAGACACGCATCAGTGAGCAAGAGCCGTGTAAATGTACCGTATGGATTACCTACCACACACACACACACACACACACACACACACACAACACACACACAGCACACACACACACACACACACACACACACACACAGCACACACACACACACACACACACACACACACACACACACACACACACACACCACACACACACACACACACACACACACACACAACACACACGACACACACACACACACACACACACACCCACACACACACACACACACACACACACACACACACACACACCACACCACACACACACACACACACACACACACACACACACACACACACACACACACACACACACACCACACACACCACACCCACACACACACACACACACACAACCACACACACAACACACACACACACACACACACACACACTGAACATCATTTAGATAAAGAAGCACTGATGTGGATTTTAAGTGCTGATAACAGCTGATTATTCACTGTTGGCTAATACCAATACAATACCCAATAACGATCACATTGCATTTACAAAAATACAAAGACAACAGAAAGAGCTTAATGTTTAAATGCACTGGTTCATACATTGGAAAAGTAAAAGAAAAGGGCATTTTACTAATATTCTTCTCTCCTGAACTGTTATAAGCAGCAATGCAATATATAGAAATTGTTTTTTTTATAAACATGTACATTACAGCTTAAACAGTTTTGTCGGAATGAATGTAGCAAATATCTAAATAACCAACAATTATTTCAGTCATTTCTTTCTGTTTTTCTTTGACGTATTAACAGAAATCAAATAGATGAAGACAATTGATTCTCTCAGGGTTTTGGGTTGTTGGTGAGACAAAACAAAAAACAATCCACCACTGTAATCAGTGTTTGCTTGATTATCCTTGCTGAAATACTTTATCATAGTCTTTGTAACTCATGGGAATTTGAACTTCTCTGAAACATTCTGGTTAAAGTATTCAACAGCAAAGTATTTCACTGGGTTATCAAAGTGTTCCGATATTGTGTTTTAGTGCTTTGTGAGTTTTGAACATTGTGTTTGAAAGCATGTTGATTGCGAGAGACTTGATTGTATTGTGAAGGTTCAAACTGTTTTCATAAGTACATTTCAGATTTTTGTTTCAAGGTTGTACCCTCTCTGAAATTGTTTATTGTCAACTTGTGTTTGGCTCTTCATATAATATTGAGCCATTTCCTACATTACATAACAGTTCTCCAAGGATAAAGCGGTGTAGCAACAAAAGGTCTCCTCCTCCGCACTGAGCCAACTTCATTTGAAGTGTCATATCTTCACTCGTTTTGAGTTTCGCCCCTTCGGCACAAAGAAATCAGTCTCCTCTGAGCAGATGTTTTTGCAGCTGTAACACAAAGAAGCTGGAGCGCCACTCGCTGACACCACCTGCCAGAATCACTTTGCCATTTACAGTTGTGAGCAAAGATGTAAATCACTGGTTACAGTATGTGACTCGAGCTTTTTGGGGTTTTTTTTCAAGCGCCTTGATCTGATCACTGATCAAACAGCACGTCAAATATCTCTGGTTCAGTACCATCATCATGTCTAAATATGGAAACGCAGAATGCTAGACCTTGATGCTTGAAAAATTACTCAAATAACTAATTGATTAATCAACAACTAGTTTAAAATCAACTCCAGGTGCCAATTATGATATATAAACAGACCATTGAAGCCAATATAGAGTACAAATTATAGGCTTCACTGATAATGACCCTTTTTATTTAATGTTGCAGCTAAATGGAATTAGGCCATTGTTATTTTTAAACCTGTGCTTTTCCTACTGGGACGTGTCAAACTGTCTTCGGTGAAATCAGACAGTAGTGCTTTTTCCAAGAAAACAACACTGACGTTTTTGTGAGGCAGCACTTGAGAACATATATTGTGATTTATGGTGTTAAAGTGGGGCATGCATACAATTGGCAGAAGGACTACAGAGGGCACTATACCCTCTTATGTGCAACAATATCTAGTCAGTTCAAAGACAGTTAGTCATCATTCAATGCATTCAGCTGCGACCACGTCGAGTGACATGAACTCTTTTCATTTAACCCCGGTTTGACCTTCTCTCGGTCACACTGGACACAAAATGTAACAGAGTGGACCGCAGGAGGTCAAAAGCAGAGGTCTTTTATTCCTCTTCAATGTGCCATAGTGACGAGTGAATCTAATCTCCAAATGGAGTCCACTGTGCATCAACTATATCCTCTTTTCAGGTTTCAACACAGATAAGCAAAGTACTGTCAGGGCTGGGGAATATTAACACAAGTATATCAATGAGAATGTGCACTTAGATTTTGCATATCATCATTTTCATATTTTCCTCTTTTCAAAAAGGCTGCTCTAAAAGTAGTAATGTCATTTTCTAAATGTAGCAGACTGTTCTAGCTGTTCTGTTATTGTTCTTTACTCACCAAGTCATTAAATCCACAGTACTGATGATTATACTGTATATCAAAATTATCATTGTGTAAATATTTAGGGAAAGTGTTGGGAAAATACTGAATGTTCCTTCTATATCAGAGTAGCACGTGATAAGAGAGGCCCTACGTAGCTGTGTACGTAGCCGGATGTATGACTACATGGATGACGCTCATGAGACACTATGTTGAAGTTATGATAGCTATTAGGGCTGTGCATCTTCACTGGTCTCACGATTCGATTACGATTATCCTGTCAACGATTCGATTCAATTCGATATCCCGAAGCATCACGATACATACCAATGCATCCTCAATTTTCTATATTACTGCACATGGCTTCTTTTTCATCAATGCATACATGCAGTAAATACATATGAACTCTCTTTTTATTATTTAGAAAGTGCTTCAGAAATCAATAACATAAATGTCTTGACCTTAATTTATAAACCAAAATAAATAAATTGTATAGGTCTAGCCTCCCTATATCTGTGTGTGAAGTTGTTCCATCCTCAAAAACAAAAAACTAATGCTTCTGCAGTCTAGCTGCAGCTTCTAGCTACGGTCTTCTGTTAAAAAAAGGACACTGAAGGTCCTGAATGTGGCATCACACACAGGACTTGAGTCTGAACACAGCAGACAACAGGAGTATTTACAATAGCATATACAAACAAAAATAGTGCATGTGGGTGCACACTTACATTCTCTGTCTTACTGTTACATAAATCCCATGAATGTATGAGATTAAGTTAGCTTCATCACATCTCAATCAGTGATTAAGTGAATAATAAAGTTTCTATCGGGTCACTATCAGCCTGTCACTCATTATTTTCAGGGAGGGGGCGGGGTTTGGAGGAACGGAGAGGAGACGGTGATCACGGAAGCTTTTTTCATCCTGCCTTCACAAACTTTACACACGTATCGTCTGAAAATTGCTAGAGGACATTCATACTCTGCAATCCAAGACTTAATTAAATCCACCAAAAACCTGACATGATTGTAACGCGATTATTTTTGAAAAACATAAATCCTTGTGTCTCTGAGCCGCAGCGACACGGAGTGATTCAGAGCGGGTCCTTCTGCTGTTGGTTCTGGACTGGTGTTCTTGTGTTGGTGGATAAAGCAGACTGCTCCGTGTTTGGTGTTGCTGTGCCGCTGTGCCGCCGTCACGTCTGTTCCCTGATCTCTGCGTCACTGACCGATTTGATATTAAAGTGACGTTATAGTAAAGCCGCGGCCGGAAAATTAGGAAGCAACGTTACTACGCTATAATCGATTATCTTCCGTCACTGCATCGATACCGAATCGTCCACGTCCGCATCGCAATGCATTGTAGAAACGATTATTTTCAACACCCCTAATAGCTATGTTCCTAAGATTGGCATGATGACACAGCCCCTAGAGCACATGTGTCAAACTCAAGGCCCGGGGGCCAAATCAGGCCCTTGGTGGATTTAATTTCGGCCCGCAGGATAATTTCTAATTACTATTAGATCTGGCCCGCCGGTATATTGCACGCACACCTTCACTCAATCCTGAGGATTTCCTCAGAGCCTGACTCCAAACATTGATGAACTTGCACCCAAGATGAGATGCCAAGTATCTGGCTTGAACTAGCATCACAGAGCAGCAAACTGAGTTTAATGGATGTTTCCTTCTGCACTTTGTTTCTTGCGACAACAGAGCATGTTTGTTTTTTTCTTTGAGAGGAATTGTTTTTTTGAAGCTGTTGTTGGCCTGTGGAAAAATGTAATCATAAGAAATGACTCCGGAACAGCTGCAGATAGAGCCATAAGAAATGAATGCAACTGATTATTTAATGTTTAATGTTGTTTTTATAGGCAATCATTTAAGCTTTGTTAGTTCCAGGTTTAATATGTGCAATAAGTTCATTTAAATAAGTGTTGCAATAAACATTGAACCAGTCCGGCCCTCGACTAGTACCCATTTTTTTATTTTGGCCCACTGTGTATTTGAGTTTGACACCCCTGCTATAGATAGACATATGACTGTCATGTTTATTGCTTACGCAGGCCTTAGCTAATCTTAACTAATGTCAGAATACTGCTTTGAACCAGTATTCTTCCATCTTGTTGACTGTAACACCCTCTCTTGTATATAAGCATGTCAAGGGCACTGTTCGAGGAACTATTTGTCCCACGCAGCCCTGTGTGTGATGACTACTTCCATTCTTGCAAGGATAATAAATACATGTATCCTGATATTGAAGACCAAGCCGGTGACAAGTGATATTTTTCTAACAGAAAGCATCAATAATCAACCTTACCATTGTTTTTACAATATATAATATGTGATTTATTTCCATATCTCTCAGCCCTATGCCGAAAGAAGTATAGAAGAAGCAATTCTGTAAAGCTTAAATACAACGTGCTCACAATTGTTCGTTCTTATAACCTTTGGAAGGCTAGAAAAATCAATAGTACTTTATCTTTGTGTACACTTTCTGTACGTTCACAAACAAAGCTGGACAAAGGTTTGAAGAAGTAGTGTGTTTTCCTTTTAACCTGGACTATTTTTCTTGTAGATTTGTGGCAACACTCTGCAGACACACTGAACCTAAAAAAAGCCCATTTAATGGCCTTAACAATGTATTGTTTGTAAGGGATACACCTCCTAAAATGTCCAAGGCAAACACGTTTATTTTCATTTATCGATTATAAATACCGCATTTGAGAAATTCTAGTGCTTTTAAAGTCCACAAAAGTGCTTTAAATAATATATACAGTATATAATGAGCCCATTAGAGCTTATGGTTTGGCAGTGTATTTATTTTACATTAGAGTAAACATGTGAAAATGCAAACATAAAAGTAATAGCCATTATCTGTATATTTGTAATTAACAAGATGTTCTTTAAGATGTCACTGGTGTAACTGCATGCCTATAATACAGCAGAGAGCTGAACATTTCTGATTATCATGACAACTCAACTGTAAACAACATCGATATCTGAACTAATAAAAACAGATAATTATCTACAAATCTTAAGGGAGGGAAAATGATGACTAGCAATTGTTAATTAATCAAGCTATTCAATGAGGCAGCAAGGTACATGGATAAAGATGTTTAGCAGAGGAAAGCCAATCATTACGATATCCCTCCATTTATCTCCCATTGTAGATATGGCACTGAAGAGGAAGAATACATGCAGATAACATACATCACAGTCCTCACAATGGATACTGAGTAAGAAAAGGAGAGCATCTGTCCCTACCTCACTTTGAGGTCTCAGCCTGCTCACTGCCTCAATGGGCTCTCACAGATTATCAGAGTCCCTTTCAAACGCAGCCTGGTCTCAAAGTGAATTGCTGATTCTCTGTAAACTTTTGACAAGGCGTATTACACAGATGGAGAGCAGACCTGCTGAACTGAGATGTGCTTCCAGCTAAGTGTCCCTCACAAGCAAGGCCCTGTTAAAAAAACACTTCAGGCAACTCAAGTCTGAGGTGTCGGATTTTTTTTCAGCAGGAGTTTTGATGTAGCAAAGTGCGGTTACTTAATCACAGCACTAGGGATGCACAATTCATTAAAAAAAAAAGTATTGAAATCGCAATATGGACTCGTACTTAATCCAAATCGTAGATATTTGGTAACGGCAACATTTGTAAATATCTGAATGAAGTATTTGTGGTAATGCAGAGAAGTCCCGTCCTACTAACAACTAAATAAAAAATCCTTGTTAGGTAAAAATCCTCTTAAGAATCACACTATGGTCATTTAATATATGTTTCAATGATTGTGTGAATAATGTTTCCAAAATGAGCATTCCCAAATAATTTCGCAATTGTAATATCAGTACAAATAATCTCAGTTAGTTTTTTATTTTTTGGATTGTGCAGCCCAACACAGCCCACATGAGATGTAATATGTATCTATAATTGGCTGGATCTTTCAGTGTAGTACAGCCTCCAACTCATTATAAACTGTGTCTTACAAGAGCAATTACAGTTTTAACGCTAGGCTTAACATGCTTACTGCTTTTTTACAGTAATTGATATCAGTATGATGCATAAATAGCCTCTAAATCAGGGGTGGGGAACCTCCGGCCCCCGGGCCATAGACGGACCGCGAGACCATTTGGTATTAAAGAAATCTAGACCGCAAAATAATTAAACAAGCGAGTGCCTGTTTTTCCTGGCCTTGGCGTATTACACAGATGGAGAGCAGGTCTGCTCTCCATCTGTGTAATACGCCTTGTCAAAAGTTTACAGAGAATCAGCAATTCACTTTGAGACCAGGCTGCGTTTGAAAGGGACTCTGATAATCTGTGAGAGCCCATTGAGGCAGTGAGCAGGCTGAGATGCAAGTGAGGTAGGGACAGATGCTCTCCTTTTCTTACTCAGTACCCATTGTCAGGACTGTGATGTATGTTATCTGCATGTATTCTGTGTATAACGTCGCTCCGGCACTTCAGAAAGTGCAGTACCCATAAGGAGCCGTACACATGCCGCAGTTTTTGCGTGGCTGTGTCTTTAGTTGAAAGCCCAGTGGCGATCTGTTCATCTGTCACACTGATCATACAGTCAATAACTTTGTTGTTATTAGCATCTGGTTAGCTAGCTATGCTAACGAATATAAGAAGCTTTTTCTACAACCAGTGAGGTAAAGGCACATCTTTATATGATCATTATAGTTATACAAAAATAAGAGAATAAAGTAAACGTGTATAAAATACTATATGACAGTAAAAAAAAGTTGTTATTAATAAACAAGAATACAGTTTGAAAGGGGAGTGATTTGTAAAATATCCATAAAGAAAAATAAAATCTGCTTACAGGTCTGTTTCATATGGATGTTGAGAGATGTATCCCGATCTCCTAATGTTGCTCTCAAAGTACACCAGATTGATGCTTTTAACTTCAACATTTAAAAGCATGCCCCCGGACCCCGCTAGAGAAGGTTAGGTCCCCCCCCTACTTAAATCATGTCCACATGGATAGGAAACTAAATACATTTGCACACATCTTGTGTCCATATCTTTCTGTTGTGGTGGTCATGCCACAACCGTGCACGTGCATGCATGCGCGAGTCATGGTGAGGTATCTCGATTAAGAGGTTAAGAGCTTTTTCTTTGCACAGCATGAAAGAAAGGCGAAATGAATGGGCTGTGATTTTAGTATTTTTAAGCAGAGGTCAATCATTTGTACGGCCCTCGGAGGATGTTGACAAAATTGAAATGGCCCTTGAGAGGAAAAAGGTTCCCCACCCCTGCTCTAAATGATAATATAAAATGTATTTCCCTTGGTAACTGTCAGTATGTTCCTTCTAGATTAAAGTTAGTGTTTTCTCCTTTACTAGTTTCATACGAGCTTGTATTGAATACGCCTTACTTCGATGTCTTTTCAATAACTTGGATATAGAAAATATATTCCCCGACTTAGATTTTCTCTGACAATAAATGTGACACAAGCCCCCTGCTGACACTCTGTCAGGCCGGGAGCTCCGAGCTGCTGTGTAAGACAACCGGCTTCACGTATGAAAAGCTGACGCACCACGAAACAAAAAGTGAAGACAGAGGCAGAAACATATCCAGATACATCCAAGAGGAGACTCAAGGAGCCAATCTATATTTGAGTCAAGGGAGGAAGTGGAGGCAGAAATACCGAGCCATCTTCAGGCAGCTGCGTAATCAAAGATTGATATCTTAGTATGCTCAACTCAGGTCCCCTTCTCCCGCACAATTAATACTGCACCAATCATTTCTCAATCTAGGGGGAGATCTCCAAGTCATGTTTAATAAGCAGATCATCTACAATGCTGACTATTCGCAAAGTCCTATCCACAAATCACTGAACTGTAAGGTGACATTTGGTCCTATTGTTCATGGGAAGGCTGACACAAAGGTGCATTATCAGGTGGGATACATTTACTATTATCTTCAGGCAAATTCTTCAAGCTATTAAAAATTAATGGAACCTCGTTATGCAGTGTAAAGTTAGTATCTGTAGCAATTGAGTTGTGCAGTTATATATCCTTGGTAATATAATAATCGTCAGCTCAGTTAATGGACCTGTGCAAATGTGCAATAAATGCAGTGAAACTGTTGAGTGGAAAATGACGCAAATCATAAGCTGAATTACGATTCCCCATAGGACCCTGCTTTCTAAATACAATTACCACTCTTTCCAATACAGTAATGGTTTTACTGCTCCAAATCTGGGCTGATGACATTGCAGTCACACACACAAAAACGCAATCCTCAAGCCCTGGCTAAATCTGATTAGTGCCAGCTTTGGTGAGAGAGCGGGTTTTGAAATGACTCACTTTTTTCTCCTCTGGCTCCATTCCAGGAAGTGGGATCCACGGTATAATGTCAAAGACAGGGCACAGGCAGGCAGGCAGGTGAGTCCAAGTTATTGCTGAGTGACAAGGACCCGCCTGGGGAGAGGAGGGCTGCTTTGATCTGGAAATCTACAGAGAAACAACAAAAACACGTTTTTTTCTCCATGTACAGTACAGTCCTTTTCTGCACAGACAAGGATGTAAAACAGAGTATAGAATATTTAATCAGATGTACACAATATATAAATATATATACGATCAAACACAAAAGTCATTCTTTCTATCCACCTCAATCGATTCTACAATTGTGCATTTGGAAGCAAGTGTCAGGAGGACGATGCTGTATGGCCGAGTTAAGAGTTGGACAAGGAGGAGAAATTGATTTTGTCTGGACTGAACAAAGAAAAATCTGGACTCACTGAGCCCTGATGCTAGGTTGCTTTCGAAGTCAGTCCAGCATTGGCGCTGCATTATTGTGATTAGAGGGTTGAATCTGAGGGGAAGTAGAAGGAGCTGGAGAGGCAGCGAGAAAGAGGAAAGTGGACAGATAGCAGCAGGCGAGACGAGGGGTTGTTGGTGTGGGCTGAGGGTTAAGCGACTGACAGAAGGACTGGGTGGCGGGATTGGAAGATGAGGGAGTGCGACGGATGCGGTAAACAAGACTAAAGATGGCTCAATGCAGGGCTGCCAGGAAGTAGAGTAATGAGATGCATCTGATCAGAAGTACATCCAGGATTCAGGATGTTCACTGAGGGAGACAGGTAGAGAGAGTGGAGTTCAAGCCAAAGTCAGACAGAAATATTGGCAGAATATAAAGTGAAATCAACCAAAGACTGTATATACCGGCCAACTATGCAACATGCCAGAATAAATAGGTCCTGCACAAAGAGCCTGCCATCAATAGTTAAAGTGAAAAACCTGGAGAATAGTATTTCCGGGATATCGGATGAAGTACCAGGTGTGTAGTAGAGCTGTTCTGAATACTTCAAAGCGTCAGTAATAAGTGACATTTCAAATTCTCCATGTTTTAATTGAATGTGCCCATACAGGTAAGGCTACACGCACTAACAATATTAAACTATTGGTCGAATTTGATTTCCATTATGGCTGCAAAGAAGAAAGGTCAGGCGGCTTCAGGAAAACTTGATAGAAAATACCACGGGTTCAGATGGGCGTGTGACAAATTATGGTTAAAAATAAGTTGTAATAACTTTAAAAACATGACGTTAAACATTATGTTTCCCCCTCTCTTTCTCTGGGTTAGGGTTACTGGGACACTGTCCGACATTTTGATGAACAATAAGTTCACCGAATAATTGATATTGAAAGCGACTTTTAGCACTAAATAAGTATGTTTGCCATTGAGAATCAGTTTCGCATTGCAATTAGATATCTCCTATTTCTACTTGTAAACATCTCACTCGGTACAAATGCCTTAGTCACAGTGGTAAAAGGAATTTATCCTCAAAAGAACAATGTGAGGAGAAAGAATGTATATTCCATATAATCTTTCTATATCACCTTTTTTATACCCTCAAATATGAAGATCAGTGTTGGTCATGCTCCAGTTGCCCCTGTGAGCAGCAGGGGACACATGAAGCTCCTCATCAATTATCTGCTCTGCCAGCCCAATGATGCCTACTAGGGCAAACATGCCTCTGGAGACATGTTCACTTTCAACACATGCACCGTGTTTCCCATTAATATGACACTCATCTGCATAATTTACTGAGGTCTATAGTGCTGACTTTTCACTCAAACTAATGAGGTTAATTAACCAGGCCTTGTGTTGGCACGATTTTGTTGACAAGAGCACATTGCATTTTTTTTTTTCAGAATCACCACCATGCAGTATTTGAAGCATTGACTACACAAGGGCATCCAATAGAAGAAGATATACTTTCTTAATCCCTCCAGGGGATATTAAGTCATCACTCTGTTGTTTTACACATTGGGTTGTCATGGTTAAGTGCCCCCAGCAGATAGGGGTTCGGTGCCTTGCTCTAGAGACCTCAGCAGTGCCCAGGAAGTGAAGTAGCACCTCTCCAGGACTTAAACCAGTGACTATTCGGTGACCATCTTGTTCCCAAGCCATGGCCTTATGTATGGAGCCAGTGCAGACCCCATTTAACAATCATATTAATCTTTCAATTATTTACGGGACTAAATGCCTAATTTGGTCAATAAAAGGTGAAAAATGTAAATCCCAAGTCCAAGAGGCTTTAACAAAAAATAAGATAAACATTTAACCAAAATATCTAAATGTTTAGAGACTATTTTCTTTCGATACACTATTCCTTGCAGCGCTAGACTACACAGTTCCTTAAACTGGTATGAAAATGTTATAAGTGGTTTACTATTGTTGTTATTCCCATTTAGCCAAAACAAAGCGCAGTTGTCCTTAAATACGAGTACGTCTGTAACATTACTGCACGCCCCACCCTCACCCCCACCTTACAGACGGCTCCCATCAGTCGGGCACAGGTCCAAGAAGACAGGCCATTCCCAATGAAGCTCACAAGCTCCCCGTTGCCCAGGAACAGCCTCTCAGCTCGCCTCATAATTATTCTGCTGGCCCTGTTAAGAGACTCTCTCCCTGCTCCATTACTCACACACTGCCAAAGATACTGCAGAGGTTCCCCAGGCTGCACCACTACAGCTGTAGAGACACGAGTGCAAACAAACTGAGCAGCAAGGTGTACTTTACCTTCAAAGATTGCCTCGATGTGCCACAAAGATATTGATTACAATGGATTTCTTACAACAGCTAATAAGCTTTTAACTGAATGAAGAATAGAAAAGTGCCATGTGTTGTGAATAAATGCCTAACAAGATCAAAACAAAGCCTTTTACATGTGGTATATTGTTTCATGCAAGTACGGCAATAACCACCCACTTCAAAGTTCTTCTCCATGTGAGGAAGGTTTAGTCTGCTTTCCTGTATGGCAGCTCAGCAGTAGCCAAACAAGTGATTACTTTGCTATTGTCAGTGATGGAGGGATTGAGAGGTGAACTTCTTGCTTTCCATTTCTATTAGTGATAATGCTATTAACAACGTTTTTTCAGGAGGAAAAGAGAGAAGAGAAAGTGTTGAATTATAGCAGAAATAAGAGCAAAACAAGGTATAATTTTTTATAAGCAGCCTTGATAAAAGTGTTCACAGATGGGGAGATGTTCTTCAGGTCCCCAAGGTCAAGCATGAGATGAAAATAACTCCAGCATAGACCGAGATGATGACATTATCAGTAATCTAGTTCTCACACATTGAGCCTGCAAACCAGACGCTCCCACGAGCAATGAAACACTAGCAATTTAAAAAGAAATTAGTAGAAACCTGTCAACTGCCATATGTTAACCTGTCATCCCGTCAGCCATGTCTGACAGTGACGGGAAAACTTGAAAAATCACATTTTAATAAAGCATGAAGCCACCTGATGACAACATTTTACAATCTGTTATACGCCATAGTAGCATTTATAATCATACCCCAACACAAGCTTTAATAAGGTTATTTACAAAGCGATTAAAAGGTTACATACAGCCAGTGCAATAAAAGACAGACTTACGTAGGATGAAGTGTTGCTCATGATGTGGAGAGCTACAGATTTATGGGATTAAATGTGACTGTGAAGCCAGTCAGCCCATATGCTACATTCGAGTAAACTGGAGGCCTGTACTGAATCCATAAATGATAATTAGCTTGATGATATATTTACATCAGTAGAAGAAATATAAATCACAATATCAAAGGTAAAATATGACCCTCATGCAAACCTGTACAAGTTATTGAAGATTCTTCTATACAAATACATTTATAAGTTGTATAATACATATTTTAATTAAAGTAGGTGCTCATCCCTACTTATCACCCAACAACGAAGATGTTATCTGAATCCACTCATTCACATACTTCAAAGAATAACCACCCACATATTTTGCAGAAACAAAATTTGTATTTATCTGAAGGACGGTGAAATGTTACGCTTTTGGGCTAAGGGGATTGTTGAGCCTTGGTCACCACATGTAAAAAATAAAAAGCGTAAATCGGAAAGTTTTACCATTTTCAACCTAAAATCAACCTTGGTTTGGGCTTTAGAAAAATCCCTGAAAAGCTTTCTACCATTGACAGACCACTTTATTTAGTACTACATATTGGTAAAAAAATTATGGATTTACTCACTGTCCAGGAAATAGCAACAAATTGAATTCTGAGTTATAAAAAAACATCTAAAATGACAAACTCATGGATTTCAAATCTCTTTTTGGCTTCAGTTAACCAGGAAAACAGCACCTAGTGTTTGAAGTTCATGCTGGAGAAATTATAATGATGCTATAGGCAGCACTGCAGAGCTCAGAGAGGAGGATGTCAAGAAGCGTGGTGCACTGAGAGGGGTGTGGGCAAAGGGAAAGCATATAGGCACAGTAGATCAGAGTTAATCAAACAACAGCTCCATCTAGTGGCTGGCTGAGTAAAACTAAAACCAGGAAATGACAGCTTTGAGTGCAAGGTGACACAAGCTTTAAATGGCTATTCTGGCCCTTTGGACCCTTGGCAAGATTTTAGTTTGAAAGAATTTCTTACAAGACAAAACCTGCATACGGCTTGTGTTTTTTAGAACAACTTGGAATAGTGAAGCCAAGGGTAAAAGTACACACAATCTCAGCAGATTCAATACAACTTGGTTCAATAGTACTTTTGGCACTTTAGCAGTGTATCATTTACTACAGATGTTCTATTGTGTGTTTTCATGCTATCAACAACCTTGCTCAGGTTGCCTATTGTTAGAGATGCTGTTTCCAAAGAGACTGTCCAGATATTGTATTGCACTTTTTTTACTTTAGTATACTCTTTATACTTTTGGTGGAAGAAGTATTCAGATCTTCTACTTTAGTAAAATAAACAATATCAGAATTAAAGTAAAAGCTGAGCATTAGAACCTATAATAAAATATAATATTTGGGTGATTTTTATATGTACTTGCAAAGAAACTAAAGCTGTCAAATTAATGTAATGGAGTTAAAAGAAGCTACAATAGTTTGCTGTTAAATGGAGAGGAGTAAGGGTTAAGTTTGCCCTTAAAAGGAGAGAATATTCAAGTGCCTTAAGAATTGTTCTTGAGTAAACGTACCTGTAGTTCAACAGAGTGTGTTTTACTTTCTTGGCTATAACGGCTAACGGTCAAATAATTTAGTAATTGTTTGCTACTTTCCATTAGCTAATAATAAGTTAACCTCATGATAAACCCATTCACATCAATAACCAAAGTTATAAAACAAGATTATTATGACGGTGGGTTTAGTTTGTGTCTCTCAGGCGATTTATTTAAGACTAACGTACTGTTGGTTATATTTGATTAAAAGGGCGAGTTGGGCTAACGCTAACGCTAGCCATCTCAAAGAAAACATTTCTAATGCTATCGTTAAACGTCAAAATGTGCTAAAAACACTTACCACTGTACCTCCAGGTGCGGAACAAAACCTAATCCCCGGGATGCATGATGTACTTCTTCTCTCGGTGGATGCATGATGTACTTCTTCTCTCGGTGGATGCATGATGTATATACATTTTAAAGAATGTAAGCCTGACCTCAAAGAACCGAATTAGCCTTGCGTTGATTGCCAATTAAAACAAAAATGGCCACCGGAAGGGACATAAAAACGTCGTGCTTGTTTCATGCGTTACCAAAATGTATAGTTGTAGAATTGCTTTTAAAATGACTATATTGAGCTTAATGACATTAAGTACAATATTAATGTACTTTTCCTTAATGTTATATAGTTTGTATTATATCGTAATATGTGTAAGATCATTAGCTCAATTCCATGCTGCCATCTTTGTTTGGTTTAAGAAGTTAAAGACACGGATGTAGGTTGTTTAAGTATTCTGATAATCATATCATACTTGCAGGCTATAATTGCTCAGAATGTGGATAACATTTATATGAAAAACGTGCTAATGTAATTGTTCATTATAACTTTGAGATTGACAAGAGATATAGGAATTGAAGACACATGCAACCTGCGAGAACAATGGTTTTATCAAATGTTTAATCGTAATGTGATGCGTAAACATTGAAAAAAGAAAACAAAGAACACTATGCACGAAACATAATCTTACTTTACTTTTACCTTCCCATTCTATTTATTCACCTTATATTTTCCTTTTTGATTCCATAATCATAATGGAAATCATATTGAAGAAAAACAACACAAGAATAAGAGGTTGGATTTTATTTAGTCCACTTTTAAAATTTACATTTTCTGTCGAGATTCATTAAAAAAGATAAAGCATCATCAGCTTTGCAGTCCGTATCACAAAGAGACTGCAATAAGGAAAGAGTGAAGTAGAATGAAGATGAATTAGTAGGCACATTTTTCAAATGATACATGTAATCTAATTGATGGCAAAATATGTACAGCAATGATTTTATCTTGTGGTAGCACATGCTTGGGACTGAGTGAGAGTTCACAGGTTAGTAAAGCACAGATTTATGCAGACATAACGATTTATTCACTGTCTATAAAATATGTATCAAGTTGAACACATGAGGCAGTCAATTTCCCCAAACTGTATGCAGTTTAATTTGAAATAAATTAAACCTAAGAAGAGAGAGAAATGAGGAATTTCAATGAACTTGTGAACTAATTGGGCGCTTGTCAAACTAAGCATTTTAACAGACGTAAGCTAATGTTCCTCTATATGAATCAAGAATACTGATCTAAAAGTGGACACGACATCCACCTGATGAAATACCTTGAGAAATAAATTAGAAATGGATAGTTGTATTATTAGTACCTGATTTTCTCTCTCTCTAGCCTTAGTTTGATACCTTTGCATAACTTATAGAAAACCTGTCACGTTCTTTTAAAAACTCACAGTAATTCATTCATTAATCACAAGTCCTGATACCACCTAAGACAGGCACAGGATTCTACCCTGCAGAATCCACATACCTTCGAGTCAAACACGCTGGATATTCCATACAAATAAAAGGACACTTTTCATGTTTATATACATAACACTTTTGTACAGTCTTTGCACTTCCATTATAAGAGATTGAAGCATCTCCATGTACAAAGTAAATGGACATCAAATCATGTTCAGTGGATTAAACCTTGAATTCAAAGCTTAAATTGAGCACTTGGTTACATGTAAAATGATCAAGTTCAACTGCCTTTGCATTGAAAAAAATTCTAATATGAAATTCTGTCGTACTGGGTTATCTAGGGAATCACCTGAAGTATTCCTAGACACAGATTGGGATCAGTTTCTGCCATCCAAACATATTCTGGTGGAATTTTTAAAACGGACCGGTGACCAGTGCCCATAGAAACTTCACTCTGCTCAAACAGGAGAAACTGAAAATCAACACTGTTAACAGCTATGCTAAGTAGTAGAGTGTTGCATTGATAAAGTATTTTGATCATGTTATCAAGTGATTTCACTTACACTCCAAAACAACATCAAACAGCATTATATTTTAAGGAAATGTTAACTGTGGATCAGCCCACCGGCCATTGAAAGGTGTACAACAGAATCAATTGAATCCAATAAAGAAGGCAGTGAATGTTCAAAGTTTGTGAGTCTGCTTTAGTCAAACCCAGAAGGCAAGTCCAGTCATTCCACCTGCTTTCATACTGCATACAGCTTATACCTGGCTCACACCACTTCCTACAACTGTACACACAGTGCTGTTCTAGGCCTGACAGCAGTGTAAACTAAACACAGTTTAGTGGCTATGAAGCTCCACTGGCCCCTCCACATTAAGGATTTTGCTCAGGTGGAACGTGACAACTGGACCATCCCAAAGCACAAACTGGAGCCTACACTAGTTTAAAAGGCTCAACGGTTTTGGGGTTCAGAGGGTGATTTGGGGGACAACAAGGTCACTTGGGTCCCTTGGAAAGGGTGTCTGTCTCTGTGGATTGGCGGCCATCGTTCCAGGCCTCCCGGGTGCTCTTAAGGGCTTGTGTTCGTTGCTGGTCCACAACCACGTAGTCAACACGCTCATCCGACACTACTATTCCAGTTCCATTGCTTTTCATCTGAAGAATGAGAAAACATGAAGGTTGGTCCTAATTTAAACCGACTTGTGTAAAATATGTCTCAGGATGAGGGGGCTGATAAACTCCTACCTTCCTAGGTGGGGTAGACTTGCTGGGGTCAAGATCCAAATCCAGGTACTCCACCTGTTTGTCTCCCTTCGGCTTCACCTTAGGGCTGCTCCCACCATCCACAGTCATGGGGGCGACAAGCTTCATGTTCTATATAAGCCAGGGAAAAAATGTTATTGACTGAAGAAAAATACTGAGCTAGTGAAAGTGTAAGAGCATTCATATTTTTAGTATTGTCACAATAACCATAATTTGGATGCTAATATTGTAACAGATTAGATTGATTTGATTTCACAAACAGTTGGTACCTTCACAAAGTATGTCCTGTAAGCCCAAACTGCATTCAAAACATATTACAAAGTTGCAAATATAGGTACAGATGGGTTGTTTACATTAGTCAGCAAAAAACTGGAGCAAGTAAGGAGCAATTATGCTACTTAGATGAAGTGTGCATTATAAAAATAGATTTGTTTGATCAATGAACTTATTTTCATGTAGCTGGTCAAACAGGCACCAAACTGCCAAAGTTTGTTAGCTGAAGCCTTGGATGCATCATTATGCTGATACAGCCAATACAATTGGCATCAAACCAACGGGCCAAAACTCTAAAGCCGTCCAATGATAAGCAAAGCGGATCAGATTTTAATTTTAATTCTGAAAAGGTTATAGTACTTGTTCTGAATGCAGAGTTTATGTTATATTATTGTTTAGTGTATGGTCCATATTTATATTGAATAAAGCAGTGGGTCACTCACATCCCTTTGCGATTTCCTTGTTTTTTAATATCTTAAGATAAGGATAAAGAGCTTTAGTGTTACTAGATAAGGCGAAAGGCTGGTATTGTGACAATACTAAGGCACAAAAAGGGTCTATAGGTAGTGTTAATTTCTGACTACAAGTGAGTGGAGTTATTAGGATGATGACAAAACAAAGATATGTTAGTTGTTATGAAGGTCATTTAAATTCCCTGGTGTGTGTCCAATCCACAGTTTCTAGCTGGTGTTAGGGAGTGATACAAGCAAAACAAAGTATGCCCTATGTACATTCTGAATTTCTGATCCAATAATATCACCCGGTAACCCCTGGTGTTCTGACAGGGCAGGCCATGCATGTCTAACCTCGCAAGCCTGCTCACCTCCTCTATGTTGTCAAGTTCCTCCACCTCCCTCTTTACAGGGGTGATGGGGACTGTGCAGTAGAAGGACTCCTCTCTACACAGAGTGAGAAAAAGCAGTGACAAAGGACAAAAGAGAAAGAGCAGATGGTCAAGAATAAAATGCAGGGGAAAGAAAATGGATGGAGCCAGAGCCTGGGGAAGTCAAAGGAATGAGCTAGGGAGAAAAACATGAGTGGTAAAAGAACAGGAAGTCAGCAGACAATATCAAAGCAAAAGGTTGGAAAAAGTTAAATTGTTAAAGCAAGAAAATAGGAAAATAGTATCTAATACCCAAACTGTAAGAAAAAGATCACCAGATGACAGAAATGTTGTCATATCCGTGTTCAAATATCTGTTGGCATTAATCAATGACGAAAGACATCTCATTTTGATTCCATTTAAACCAATGCCCAAATTATAAAAGGGGGGATCTTTTGAATAACAGTTTGGGTACTGATTAAACAAAACAGGCATTTTTTTTAAAGAACATAATACCGGAAATGTGAAAGAACAAAAATAGGGAATAAAGAAAGCAGAGCAGCAGAACAAGGGGAAACTGCAAAGAAAAGAGTTTGAGTGGCGAGGAGTCCGTCTGCAGCGAACAGTCATTTGTCCTCAATAATGTTTGCCTTAAGGCGAGGAGTAAGGACTGGAAATGGGATTTCTAATTCACAACCATTACAGCTTAACATTCTGGGTGGCATGGTGTTTAACCCTGAATGAAAAGTCTGCCTCTTACTAAATCTCTACTCTATTAATGTTGGATCTTCGTCTTTGCAAATGTCAAATACATGAATCATTTAAAATAGGTTCAACACATCAGAAAGAGGATCAAAATCAAATCACACATTTGGCTTTTTTTCTGTATCATTGATTATCTTCAATTTGAGGATAGAAAGAATAATCATGCAGCTTCTTATATCAGAGGATAGTTGTGTGTTACATACTGGTTCATCTGTGGACATATTAGAGTCCATGGCTACATAAGTCTCATCACATTCCTCGGAGTCAGTGCTGGAGGCCGTACTATGCACTGACGGCGGTCTCACTGCTGGCATTGGAAACCTAGAGAGACTGAGCAGCATTCACAATGTTTACACACCGACTTCCAGGAAAATACACTCTCTGCTGAACATAAATTATATTACAGACATAACCGCCACAGCTGTAAACCACTGCGGCAAAAAGAGTCCCTGCAGGACGAATAACAGGATAGAACTTATCCCAGATAAGACAACGAAGTGCATTCAGTATAATGTAGCTCTGGGACATATCCCACAACGGTTTTATATGAGCAGTGCTACGGTGGTCACAGGGTGACTACAGTAATGCATGAAGTGTTAGTACCTACTAATTTAGTTAATTGTACTCACTACAGAAGGGAATGTTCACACCAGATAATATATTTACAAGAAGAAGAAAAAAGACAAAACGCTTGTTGGTAATATGGCAGATATTGCATATAATGCACAACATTTCCTTAACAACATCAGTTGCTCAGTCTCTTGGATATGAGGTGCAGGAGTTTATTTTTATTGAATTGTGCCTTGTGAAAAACTAAAAAGTAACACATTTCCCAACTCAAGTGAAACTAAAAGGGAATACAAACTGGCTGATGAGAAAAGAGAGTAGTGTGAACACGCCCTTAGTTGTTAGAAAAATTCTTAACCATGAAAAATGCTGCAGAATATTTGAGATACTTACTCCCGAGCAAAGGATCGTGTGACAGGCGAGCGGATCGGCGTGGAGGGCTCCTCCCACTCTGGCAGAGGTTTGATCTCTAGAGGAGCGGGTCTTCCTGAAGGTACACATCACAGTCAGTCACTGCACACATGCTACATGAAGGCAATGCTGACAAACGCATAGAAGTTGTATATAGTGGGAAATAAACCACCCTTTGTTTTTTTGTTATTTATTGTGTTTAAGTGCAGCTCAAAACCTAAAGAAAAACTGCATAATGAACGTAAGGAAGCTTTTATGTTGAAAAACAAATCTGCGTTGAACAATGACAAAAAGCTACAAAATGTCAAATGCTGTTCGAACATTATAATTCCAAAACATTTTCCACCAATTTATGTCTAATTTACATCAAAATATGTCCTTTTCACAAGGGGTTCTTTCCCGTTCAAACTGTGTTTAGACTTTCGTAGCAAGAACACAACTTTTGCATGAGTATTGACATTAAAGCTGTAGTTGGTAACTTCAACAAAAAACTACTTTTTTCATATTTGCTTGGGGTATAGAGATAATTTAGCAATTTTAAATTGTTTTAATAAAGTAGGTAGTCATCTGCTAGTCAATACTTTATGTACACACACCGGAAAGATCATCATTGTTCAATTTCCTTCTGAAGAGCTATATACTACTTTCACCATGCAAGTGTTTTCTGACTATAATTCTTTTGTTGCGACTACATGTGAATGTGTATTTTGAAAGCACAACATGTAAAACAAAAAAAACACAAAAAGAAATGTTTGGGAAGAGAAATGTTAGTAACTTGCTATACTGTGTGTAAATAGTCACATCTGAATAAGGGGATATTTAAAAGGTAATTTGAACATTTTATTCTTAGTTTAGTCATGTTGTGACTCTAAAATTCCAAGAATGCAATCCACCGCGCATGAAGTGCACGCTCATTCCCTTCCTGCTGGGATTTAAAATAATAAGACTGGATTAATGCAACAGCTCTGACACCCATGTTATATTCTTAAAGCTATTTGGGTGGCTCTGATTGGATGTGCTCATCACAGACAGCAAGTAATAAAGATAGGTAATAATTGAGTCCAGTTTGCACACAGTTTATCTCTTATAGAACCAACAGGCCTGAAAACAAGATGAATCCAACAGCATGCAGAGTCAGGATGAAGTTTGGACAGGTCAGAGAATGGAAAGTTTTCACGTACACAATGGCAGTTCAGTGTGGAGTACCTACCCTTGCGTCGTCCTCTCGGGAATTCACCTACGGTTTGAGAGTCGGTTCGCTCTAAGACAACACCTTTTGCTCTTATTATTTTAGGACTCTGACCTGATTGGTAAAAAAAGACTTTGCTTATTATGATATTTTTGGAGATCACAACAAATTAGCCCTACTGTAACCACTGCCCCGCCATGCAAAGCGACAGACAATACTTTTTTCAGAAGAAAACTACACCCTCATGTGCACCAATCACCTCATTGTGCAGAACAGTTAATAAGAGGAAGATTGTCATGACAACAGCAGAACCATACTGCCCAACATGCACCTCACTCCATGCACCAAGGCTTCCCACACAAAGACTGACATCACAGCTGTGCATGCACGACAAGCTGTGTAGAAGCACTGAGAGTACACGGAGAAATTACGCCATGTTGAGAAGAGCACATGGACGAGACACATAACTCTTCTACATCAACACAGTTATCACAGCAAGTAAATATATCACAATCTCAAAGTAGGATATCTAAATGTCAGTGTAATCACAAATCAGTGTTAATACATGAAAAGCCGTTTGTTGGACTTGACCACAGATGTCAAAGGCATGACAAAGTACGGTTAAGAGAACAAAGCACAAACAAGATGAAGCTGGTGATGAGTTGAGTTAGTCCAGATTACAGAGGAATATAGATCATGTCAAATAAAGATCAAAAGTAAAAATCAAGAATTTGTTTATTTATATGTTTGTGTACAAGCTACTCATGACTAACTTTGAGTTGAAGTTTGAATTTGTTTTATGTCAACAAAGAGGAAATAAAAAAACAGGGTGACTTGACAATATGAATGTGAGAGGAAGTGATAGATGGCAAGAAAACTGAAAATGACAAGGCCAAAACTACAAAGGCATCATCATTTTTGCTGTCATACCTTCCTATAAATAATGGATCGAGAGCCAGAGGCTTACATTTGAATTTCCTGATTTCCAGTTATGGCTTTTTTGTGATATTAGAATAATGTCCTTGAACTAGTTGGCCTGCAGTTTGGCAGTAAGATTATTTCAAGTAATAAAACTCTCTTAATAAATTAATTGTCCGGCAGTGGCTCAGTCAGTAGGGGGCTTGGACTGTGAGCTGTAGGGTCGCCGGTTCAAGTCCCCGACCAGACCTAAAATATGGAGTGTGGACTGCTACTTGGAGAGGTCCCAGTTCACCTCCTGCCCTGCCGTGGTGCCCTTGAGCAAGGCACCGGACACCCCCACTTCCCCCCTCACTCCCATTGCTCCCCGGGCGCTGTACAATAGCTGCCCACTTCTCCTAGTACTAGACTCCTGGTACTAGGATGGGTTAAAAGCAGAGAACACATTTCACGGTGTGTGTGCTGTGTGCTCTGCATGTGAGACCATTAAAAGAGGGTTTCATCCCTCCCATTCTATTCTATAAGGACATGGCAGTCATGAGATGATGCATGCCACATTTGGAGATGACTGTCTCAAAGGTCACAGAAAAACAACCACATGTGGTGCATGGGAGGATGCTCGACAGGGAGCTGTTAAACTCCATAACATGTCCTTTTTTTCTTCAGTGACATTAACAGCCCTGCCTTTTAGTTTGTCTACGTGATGACTCGCTGTCTCCCAGACATTCTTCAATTCTCTGTCTCTCTAATCAGCCTTTCAATCTGCAGAGATTGTAATTCCCCTTGCTATTAGGTCTTTCATCAAAGAGCTCTATTCAGATGAGGGGAACAAAGGGGACGGAGGTGACCACTCCGGGCTTCGGTCACTCCATGGCACAGGGACCAGCCCCCTCCAAAACGCTCTGCAGGCCTCTAGAGCTCGGGACAAAAGTGCTTTTGACAAGGAGCTTACTGTGTTGGATGTAAGAGGATGTAGCAGGCAGGGCTCTAAACTAATTGATCAGGAGATGATATAAGATGTTAAAGGACAAATATAGAAGAAGATATAGGTATTTAATGCACCAAACAAACCAAGGGAGTCAGAAAGTTAGAGAGAATGGTTGGAAATGATGAAATGTTGTACAGATGGCTTTGTGACCATGAGCCAGCACTGTGAGAATAACAGCCGAGTGTGAGAGGAAGCACGGTCAGTTTGTGCGTTAGTCGTGAACACTGAACATACTGAGACAAGTTTAGTGCGACAATACACTTCAGCACACATCAACCCCACAGCAAGGAACAGGTACAGCTACAGGTGCATGCACAGCCGCTGTCCTCTCACCTTTGCGGTCAGGTTTGAGATTTCGGTCCACAGGCGGGGGCTGGCAGTCACTGATCATTGGCCTGCGAGGAGGGGTCTTTGGACTGGAGCGGAAGCCCATGTGGGCGGGCGGAGGGACCTGCTTCCCCAGGGAGGAGAACTCCATGGTGCTCGGGGTCATGGGCACATAGTTGGTTTCGTGGATGGGCTCCGACAAACTGCCGGAGTGATGGTGTGACGGGGAGTTGGCGCTCATGGGGACATAGTTCTGGTCCACCTCCTCTGTGGACTGGCTGCCCACTGGCATCATCCCTTTGTTTTTCTGAGGGGGGACAAGTCATACATGAAGAAGAGGACAGATATAGCTAGTATGAGGCTGCCTCTAAACTCTCTCTATTTATATTTCAAATACAAACGATATTGTGCACGGGCAGAAATGCTAAAAATAGTGTCCGAGTGCATGTTATCGTTTAGGGAGGGACATAGACCGCTTGTTTTTAGCAGGCCCTTTTCATGTATTATAATAGTAGTAAGAAATTACCCAGAAACACTGCATTTCTAAGGCTTGCTTATGCAGCAATGCATTATCCCAATGGGTAGCAATAATACAAAAAAACTAAAAACTAATATCGTACTAGAAGTGCTTAGCATTAACTGCCACACTAGGATTCTTTTAATCTCCATTACATGGCACTAGTCTGCATACTGGGCCAGAGATAAGAATGCAAATACTAGGTATTATAAAAACAGCTTAGAAGATCTGAGCTTTATTCTTAGCAAGTCATTTGCATTTAAAAAATGTTATGTCTCTATTAACAACTACAATCAAAACATCCATAGCCATTACAACCAGGGTTTCTTTAGCAGGCAGCAACTACTAAAGCCGTGAACCTTGAAACAACACTTACAAAGTAGCTGTTGAAGCTTTCGTTGAAGTCAAATGAGCAGCTTTTCTCGGTGGGGAATGATCGAGGAATGTCATAGCAATCCTGGGAACCAAAGTCTGCAAAAAACAAATACATTTACCAAATATGTTCTAATACATTCAACATACTCTAGCTATATCCAGCTACATACGTTACACTAAGAGTGTTATCAGTAAATGTAAGGTAATGCAAACTATTTGTTTTTATATCAAAGCTTTATGCTGAACTTCGAGCCCCTTTATGCTATAATGCCAACAATACACACAACACAGGCATATTTAAAATGCCGCGTGTGTTTTCATGGAGCTACAAACATTGTTTATTCAGTGGGATAGAGCTCAGCAGCTATACAGTACGTAATGGCTCTGCTGTGTAGCACATTGTTATTGTTTTTGTATTCTCATTAAGCACTGCTGATACAGTCGCTAATGCATTTCACTTATGACCACAAGAACAACAGCAGTGCTAGGAAACGCTTGTACAGCAAATGAGAGTGTCAGCTGAAGGAGACTAAGTGGGGGGAGAACCAGACAGGGAACTAACTGCTTCCAAAGAAGCAAAATTACAGTTACAAACGGGTCAGATGATAGCCAGGGTTTGTGTTGTACAAATGGGGCACATTATCCACCAATGTCATGATTCTTTACAGTGTATTTCTATTTTGGTTCCCCTAACCCTGGTCTGCTTATTTGTCAGTAAGAGAGAATCAATTAAGCCTTCAATCTAGACTTAAGTATGGGAGGGAAATCCTCAAGAGCCTTATCGTCATTTAGTGTGAACTCACAAAACACATCATCTGATGAGCCTGGGATATTCTCCATTTCTGCAATGACAGTTTGAAAGCTGTTTAAAAGTTTTGCACAGACACGCCTGGCTTCTGTTGGGTTTTATAAACAATTATCTTGTCACTAATACACCCGTAATGACATTAGTCACCACAAGAGGGAGAAGTATGAGGAAGATGCTTATTTAGTGTCTTTACTTACTCCATTAGTTTCTTTCTTTTTCCTGAAAGCTAGGGTAATCTAATTAAAGCCATTCTACAAAAGATGTTGGAGCTAGAAATGTAACATTTCAAATGTTTTCAAAGGTATCTCTCGTCTCAGAAAATCTCATCAGGTTCTGGTTTGCCAACCAAATTCCTAAATAATCAAATGCCTTGAGAGTCAAGACCTGCGATGATGACATCTGCAGGAAACCAAGGGCTCTTATTTTGGGTTTCATTCTGATCAGTTTGAATAGACTGTGAACTGAACAGAAGATTGAGTGTGAAATTGCAGCTAAAATAAACATGCCAAGAGCTCCTACGGAGAAAACAGTAAAAAATACTCACATAAAAAGCTGTGAAAATCTGAATAAAGTTGATGAAAAGTATCACTGCACTTAAGGTCAAAGATTTATAGAATAAATAGGCTTTGTGGAAGTGTAACCCTAACCCTAACCCTTCCTTTAAAATTCAAAGTTGTATTATGATTTAAATATTCTTAAGACCATAAATCATACTTTTTAATGTCATAGCAGATTTCCAAAGCACGGGAAATCTCTACTCCCAACTAGAAAACAAAGTGTCCCCGACACAAACCTTTGCGGAGGCGTGAACTGTCCACAGTGCCAATAGTGTTGCTGCGTAAAGACTTATTCCCAGCACTAGTAGGCACACAGTAGTTTCCGTCCGTCTCTGACGCTGAGCGAGGCACACAATAGGTGTCCGTAGGTGAGCGCTCAGCAGGGGGGGGTGGGGGTCCTGAGGTGGAACTGAGCGAAGGCTTTGGTGGTCTGGGAGGGGGAACTACATCTGCCCCACCCTCTGAGCCTCCTACCCCCGTGGACATTGACAAAGTGCGGGGCACCTGGTAGGTAGAGTTTGAGCCCGGTGTAGGCGGGATATCGTAACTGATGGAAAGGTTACGCAGCTGTGACTCCATGGAGGGTTTCCGCGTCGGTGTGTTGAAGACGTACAGCTCCGAGCCATCAATGCTGTCCGGGTGGGCCAGAGGGGAGGAGGCCGACTTGGGGAGCAGCACAGTGTCCTGGGAGTAGCTGCGAGGGAGGTGGTAAAAGCCGCCGTCGGTGGAGAGCGAGGCACCGCGTGATGGAGGCGAGTCGTAGATAGAAGAGGCGGAGGCGGGGGCCGGGTGCTGCGGGAAGAAGCCGTTGTGCGAGGTGTGTTTCGATGAGGAGGTGGAGGAGGTGGGCGTGCGGTGAGAGGGGAGGTTGTCGTTCAGGTCTGTCTCTGACGAGGTAGACTTGGAACACTCAGCATGGGCTCTAGGAAGAAAATACACATACGAGGAGGATTGAATATTAACAGGTGATTTAGGAGAGACAAGAAATTCACTGAGTCATGGCCTTCAGAGCACTGTCATGGTTAGTGACATTCAGTTTGACATTTTACACTTATAACTAATCTGAGGCACTTCTAGCCATACAAGTAGGCCTTGGAAATATATATAGTAATAATATATTAATGATGTTATATGAGACTAGATATTGTCTTGGATATCGTATTATCGTACGTATTTAGAGGACTTTACCCAATAAGAGATATATATAGAGATATTTTGTCCAAAATATCCTGATATTTCATTTTCTTCATATCGTCCAGCATAACATTTTAGCATCTCTTACTTGGGTCATGTGAAGGTGTCTGTAGATGTTGGGTAAATGCAAAACATGCAGGCAATGATAACATCATTGCAGTGTTAGGTAAGGAAGGTTTTCTGAAGTGGGGCTAGTTGCAACCATAGACTGTATATATAAAAGGTTGCAACACATTCAAACACTTCAAAACAAGCAATAATCGTCTTCTACAGAAGCCATGTAACTCTTCATTTTAGTGAATGAAGTGCTTGTTGATCTCGTTTTTTTTTTAATACACGTGCATGTAGCACTCCAAACAAGCAGGCAGTTCCAGTTGGAGGGCTGGGCACTCACAGTCTAGCCTGGGAGGGAAGAGTCTTGCTCTCACAATTCTCCAGGAGCAAATACTCCGGGTCTCCCTCCAATGGAGGGTGGAGCTGCACTGAGCTACACACCACACAGAGAGACGGGGACCAGAGTGGCAGTACAGAAAGTACAGAAAGAATAAATGGGTTGGAAAAAATACAGAGGGAAGCTTATGTCTTAGAAGAGCACTCTAGAAAGGTGTATACAGAGACTCATACATATAATAAGCAGATGTTGACAGAAGCTCACCTGTTGGGGTCAGGCTTCTTGCTCTCACAGTTGACCAGCCACAGGTAGTCCTGGGGCTCCTCTGAGCTGGACTGAGAGTCAAGGTGTCGCACGCTGACTGGCTGGTATGGGGGGGGTATACTGGTCAGCATTGCTGCTGGGCCGAGGATGTGACCCAGAGCTGGGTGTGGGGGGGTGTCCACCACCAGGCCTCCGATGGCTGACTGGTGAGCAGCTTTTGCTGCCTCTGCAGGAGAGAGAGGAGACGGCCGGGTTAATTCCTCTTAAGAGTCTATTGGTTATCTCAGACCTTCACTATATCAAACCTTACAATACAAGGTTGTTTTAATAGAGAACTATAAAGGATGATCACATATTAATACACTTTTTAGATGAACTGTTTCACAACAAATGCCATATAATGAATGAATTACAGATAGTTTTGATTGTCATCAAGCGACAACATTGATGACAAAAGATTAGATGCCATCAAGATCTGTCAGACTGGACTCAGCAGATATCAGTGATTGACTGCTCTGGCTGATTGTTCAGTGGCTTTGCGGATATTAATCAGTGCAGCAAATGTCACACATTAAAAATGATACTCAGCCAGACATAGGTCCAACATCAACATGATGTTGAAGCATTCATCAGTCCTTTTACTCACTTCAGATGGACTCATTAAATCCAGTTTACTTCTTTGGCCTATTTCTTTTTTTACCTCTTTTACTGAATGTACTACAATTGTGTGGATCTTATTATAAGCGTGATGTTGGATTTCAATCATCGAAATTTGTTTACCTATTGCAGTGGTTCCCAAAATCTATTCCCTTAAATGACCCCTTTCGTATCATTGATCAAAATAACGACCCATGGCGATGTGATGTTTTATGGGTATTTCATATTCTATTCAATGCATAAGTACAAAATGAATCACCTATGGCTCCAACTGAACCCCTATTCATCTCAGTAGGTCGGGCCCTGCTCTCACTCTAAAGCCCATTGAGACGGTGCAGGTGATGTTGGTGACTGATGATATAAGGCAGAAAGTAAACAGTAAGCTGTTTGCTAATGTCAACTTTGGCTGTGTAAACTTGTCTTGCACCCAAGCTGTTTCCTAGCAACCCGATTCCAATGTAACAGCCTATAGTCCCCAGACTGACACTACATCAACTTTATATCTCTTTAATATCCGAATGTTTGTGTGTAAACTCTCTCTGATCCAACGACAACTTGAGGACATGTCTCAGGTATCACTTTAGAATAGTTGAACTCCAAATCAAAGCTGTTTCCTTGCAGCTTAAACAACAAGTGCCAAGAAACCACAATAATCTATAACCTCACTTTCCTGAGGGAAATCAAAACTTGTTCAAATACAGTACACAGTCCAGCTGGAGGGGAAGGACATGATACAAGTGTGATCAGTGTGTGACAAGATGCCCTAAATAACACTGGCACCGACAGTCAAGTTGAAGCACACTTGAGTCATTACTGTGAATTTACACGAAGAACACCATCATGAATTAGTGTTTCCAACCTCCTTTACTTAAAACAGGGGTGTCAAACTCAAGGCCCGGGGGCCAAATCCGGCCCGTGACTTCATTTTCTGTGGCCCCACAAGAGCTTGCAAAGAATATAATATGTTTATTATAAGGTTACATGCCGATTTACAGAAGCACGTGTCGTTGCCCATAAACTACAAGTAGCACAATGCATCTCAAATTTGACTTTTTTTCTTCAAAATATTCATTTTTTCTCAGAATTTGCCTTTTTCTCAGAATCTGCCTTTTTTTTCTAAATGTTACTTTTTTTTCAAAATGTCACTTATTTTTTTTTATTTTGACTTTCGAACGGCAATGGCCGTGGCTGTCTCCTCCTGATTGGTGGAGTTGGCCCAATAGCCGTAGCGCCACCGTCCTGACGTCAGGACAGTGTTCAAATCTGGATCAGTTTTTATCAGATCCGTTGCAGCCCCTTTTTTAGAGATTTGGGTATGGAGGAAAATAGAGAGGGTTGTGTTTTCTGACACTTGGTGAGTTCCCTGGAACACCGGGGACACATATTCATGTATAAAAGACGTACAAAAGTGCATTTTGCATGATAGGTCCCCTTTAAATCATTTTGTGACATTCTCACTGAAGAGACTTATGAAGTTATTACCCTATCCGATAATAATCCAATGCAGACGGCAATAATGTAATATAATACATTATTTTATATATATTAAATATTTATATATGTATTTTTTGTATGTATATAAAACTGGCCCTTTGAGTGCAACCATGATGCTAATGTGGCCCGAGATGAAATTGAGTTTGACACCCCTGACTTAAAAGCTTCATTTGTGAATATGGGGTTTTGCCTTCAGAATCCCACACACTTCTTCTCAGACAGAATTTCCTCAAGGTCTCCGCTTTGTCACACAAATATCAGCGTCCACTGCAAACCCTTCTGCTTGTGCTGATTGTTTGTTAAATATATCTGTATTCATACCACATCTTTCTACATCGCTTCTTTTCACAGTTCTGCTCCCACTCTCTAACTGACGTGGTTTTCTCTTACACAAGGTCTCCCTTTTTCCCTTCTTTTACAAGTCACAGCTCTCTTAACACTGCATCATTTTCTCCGCTCTCCTCCTCTGCTATCTCCTTCCCCTTTTCACATTTGTTTGTTGAAGCTGTGAGTGCTGATTCATGCAGGACAAGGGAAATTCCCCTCTGCTCATACTCCTCTATACCTCCTACACCATCTCTCAAAGCCTTCCACCCCTGGCCCTCCTAATGTTCCCTCCTCTAATATCTGGCCATCCATTAAACACTCTGATGTGTGTGTGGCCACGCTAGAGGACTGGGAGTTGGATCTCACACGTAGAAGAGTGCAGCGAGTGCAGAACGGCGAGCCAAGGACATTCTTTTGTAATAAGAATTGTGTGAAACGCAATATCTGCAAGGATATTTGTCTTTAGAAGTTTCTCCTTGAAGGGAATAAATGTTTTTGTTTCCACATCAGGATTTTAACAGCCCGTTCCAATAATTGTGTTGAAGAGGTGCCATGAATGTTGTTATCAGGCTTGCCCGGCAACACTTGCTATGTAACAGACTTGGAGGCACAACAATGTGGAGAAGACGACCTTGAAGCAGCTGTGACTGAGACGCCAGGTTTGAAACATACATTCTTCTCTCTTGGTGACGTAGCATGTCAGTGAATTAGATCTCATCAGACTAAAATACGCACACACTTAGTTGATAAGGGGGGGGGATATATAAGTGCAATTAGGCCCAAAAACAGAGTGGGAAACAACAGTATGCAAACGAGACAGAATGGGAACCATATAATAGCGAAAGAACGAAAGAAGTGGGACTGACAGCCACACAATGCTTTGATTATACAGTATTGGGACAAGGGTAACGTGAGACTTAACTCAACACATGGATCATTAGACCTCGGCTCGGAGCTATGCTGAATAGAGAGAGGCCTTCTGGCACATTCAGCTGGTTCGCATAACTTCTTCAGAAAGAGAGAGCAATAAATGGCAATATACGGGATATAGCTTCAATTTAAGGTTAGCATTAGCATGTGGCTGATACTACGTTTTGAAACCGTGAATTGAAGGTGAAATGACATGTGGTGTTGTACACTAAACACACTGTCTTTAACCCTCACGTATTGACGCTGCAATACTGTTATTAGGGAATGTTTAAATAACGACAGACATTAGAATATTGTAAAATAACACCAGAAAAACGACAGGATGTGCTTTGGACCCGCCCCCCGTCGAGACCGGCCAATAGGAGAAGACCACAGATGATAACAGGGGAAGCAAGCCAAAAATCGATCTCTTTCACCCCGGCTGACCCCACGCGAACGGGTAGCAGCTGATCTGAGGGGGGAGCCACGCCACTCGCATATTTTCATTTGTATATCATCGCATTATTTTGTTTAATTAAATGCTGTTCACTTTTATAAGCTTCTTTGGACTCTTTTCAGCTAATCCTGGGTCTCGGGGTTTAAGAATTCCTAACAAAAGCTTAAGTCTGTTGTGGTTGAGAACTGCTGACATTGCTGGTATTTTTTCATTTGACCAAACATAAATCATCCACAAAATGATAATGCTTATTCACATCTAGCTATAGTGCTATAAGCAATGCAATCACAGAATGATGCCTGATATAGCAACTTCAGACATGTGAATATATTTGGATATATAATATATTTTCACAAAAAGCCAGTACAGTACACAAGATCATTTCAGGCTAATAAAAAGCAATATTTGCGCGTGAATGATGGGTTCCGCCTCTATTGCTCTCCAGACGAACTGTACCAAAGCCTCTGCAAAAGTGATTTGTCAATTCTGTGCCACCTACACACAAAAAACTAGATTGCTTCCAACACCAACATCTTGTCCCTTTGCCTACGGATTTTGTTACTGTCACTACTGTTTATAGAGATTACCTATAATACTACTGCCAACATCCACTCAGGTTTGTTCTATAAAGAAACATTGTTTAAATGCATAATGAAATTTAACATTCAGAGAAAGATATCTGACCAAATGGTACAACATGTAAAATGCATGGTAGGTATGTGGTTAAAAACATTTGCTTTTTTAAAACTTTCACTGTCTGTGAAACTTGTTCTGGTGAGGTATAACTTTAAACCTTAGGAACTCATCTGTGACCTGACAGGTTGACACACAATGTATGGTTGGCAGCAGTGATGTTTGGTTAATCTAACGTCAGCCCTTACCTTCATCAGTGGGGTTGAAGCCACAGATGTCGCAGATGCAGCGAACCCACTTATTCATCTCTTCTTCAGTGTCAGCCACCAGGTAGAAGACACGGTCGATGGTCTTGATGTCGAATATGAAGCTGTGCTCCAGGTCCTTCTTGTTGAACGTCAGCCCAGCGTCCACCTGAAGCAACACAAAACAGATGACTACATATTAACAAATAATACGTTGACCTCTCCCTAATCGTGATTCGAATTTACTCGATGAATTTGCAATCTGAAAACGTTTGCCTGCTGGAGTGTTTGTCTGAAAAACAGACAATAGCAAAGACATAAACAACAATGTAAGGGCTTTAGAGAAATCTAACTTTAAGTATTATTAGTTACAACCATATTGATTAACACCTTCTGCATTTTTTCAATTGATGAAAATATTCAAGTTACATATATAAACAAAGTCAAAGTTACGGTTAAAAAGAAATATCATCACAAGCTGTGAGTTTTTGTATGTTACACATGTATTTGTTTTATGGGGAAGGGCTGGTTAAATCAAATATCAATGCAAGCGCCATGACAACATGGGGATAGTGTCTCTTCAGTTCGGCAGTGATCAGGAACCATACCTGCTCACACAAGTTGAGATCAATAACACGGATGGGCTTCTTAGTGTGGTCATTCTTGTAGTACTCCAACACGTCTGGATCTCCTGTCAGACGGCCACTGCGAAGAACAAACCACCGCTTCTTCCATGCCTGTAGAGAAATGAGGCCAAAGGTTAAAAGTGTGTTCTCACAATGACTGCTCCATTCCTGACTGACCACTGGCTGGCCAAATGCTTTATTTTTCAAGTTGAGCCAATGTGTCTCTGTGTGCATTCTCCACCAGCTGCACTGCCCTCATTGAAGAAATACTGAGAACCAGGGGGAAGAGGCCCGCAACCAGAAATATGTGTCTGGGATAACCAGAACAAAAGCCACTTAGTCTGATCTGATCGGGGTGAACAACAAAATCTATAAAGAGAAACAGGCCATTACGTATTTTTTCTTTCAAATGGGATTTGTTGTCCGTGAGAAAAAGGGACAGCAAAATTAGTCTGCAGTGCTTTGTGGTTTAAATATAGGCATAGCAGACAGAGGGAAAAAAACGCTGAGATGTATGACTTCACTGTGTATAAAGCAGGGGTGTCAAACTCAATTTCATCTCGGGCCACATTAGCATCATGGTTGCACTCAAAGGGCCAGTTTTATATACATACAAAAAATACATATAAAAATATATATAAAATAATGTATTATATTACATTATTGCCGTCTGCATTGGATTATTATCGGATAGGGTAACAACTTCATAAGTCTCTTCAGTGAGAATGTCACAAAATGATTTAAAAAGAAAAGCCAAATTCTAGGAAAAAAGTCACACACAAAAAAAAGTGACATTTTGAAAGAAAAGTAACATTTTGGAAAAAAGTCAGATTCTGAGAAAAAATGAATATCTTGAAGAAAGAAAGTCAAATTCTGAGAAACAAAGTCAAATTTGAGATGCATTGTGCTACATTCCCCTTGTACCACAGTTTTTCAAAATAGAGAGATATTTCAACTCACCATACAGCTTCATAACTTGTTTACATATCATGCATAGCAGCCATATCATGTTTTCTGTTTAAAAGATAAAGGTCAATGACAGCGAGAGGCTTCTTCAGACTTTAAAAAAATGAATACAATTCTGAAAGAGATTAATTTTGACCCTGCACTGACACTGTTCTGTGTCTAGATTGTGTTTACAACCTCAGGGTGTTTGTAGTTATATTTAGATTCCAGCAGGCATTCATTTAAATGCAGACTCAAGAAGGTCATGAACTCTGATGTTGCTGAGTCATGGCAGTTAGGCTGCATGTTTTGATTTAGGGCTCAAAATAAGCACTCTACAAAATACGAGCAAAACTTGTCAAAGCAACTGCTAAAAATGTTTGTAGCATAAGAAAGTCATCCAAAATCTATTTATTCCCTGGGGGAGGTGTATGGACACTTTGTACATTTTCCACCCACCAAATAGTTTAGTACTAGAAAGAAAATGAGATAGAGTGATGAAGTGAATGCCAGAAACTTTCCCAGTGCTGTTTAAAATGCGAGTTTGAAATGTTCAGTGCAACAACAAGCACCACTGAGATCAGACGGATCAGGAAGCATACCAGCAGAGTGTGAGGAATGCAAACTAAGCTTTGGTGTTGTTGTTTTGGGGTACGATTTTGACCGTATTAACAATGCTGTGGGTGTGGGATTTTGTTTTCATCCCTTGGCTGTTTTTCCATCCACAGGGTGTCCTTTGTTAGCTGGCCAAGCCCCAGACAGCATGATGAGCATCAGACCTTTCTCTCCACAAACAGGATGAAGAAAACAAGAAGAACGAAAAGGCCCTGCATTGCAAACTGCAGGACATGCAGGAATCACATGGGCAAAAACACCCAGCGAAAACATCCTCCACTGACATATTGCACACACACGTGCAACACATGTTTCACACACTGTAGTTCAAGAGCACTGCATTATATAATCACACCCACATAGTACACATGAGCCTTAAACCTATTAAACCTGCATCCTTTGAGGTAGGCCCACTTAAATACCAAGTTTAACTGTAAAACAACACTGAAGTGTCTGTGTTGTGCTGGTGGGACAAAGACAGAGGGTGTGTGGGGGGGGGGGGACCTCTCTCTCCTGCACATGACAAAGCAATCTTGGGTCAAGTTACCCTGCAGGGAACAGAAGGACCGACAGCTTAGGTTACAGTGAGGCCAGGCCCGCCCAGCGCGAGTGTGTTGACAACTGGGTAAGTTACACATGCTGAAGACCGAGGCAAGTGAGACCTGTTTACAAAACTGGTTAACAGCCATGGAGCAGGACCGCCTTTTAACATTTATGAGAAAACAACTTACAGCTAAGAGGTCAAAACAAAACAGAGTAGAGAACCCTATACAAAAAAAGCATTTACAGGTGTTGGCTCAAACCTCAGTCACAAGTATTGGTGTGCATTCAAATACTTTTTGAATACTTAAGATATTGCATAGTCTGTTCTTTAAGATGTACTTGCAAAAAGACAGGAGGCTGCAGTGTCTGCACAATTTAATCAAAAACCTTTCAAAACAGCACTTGATAACACTGATAGATCCTTGAAATGTGCCTCAACAAAAGGATAATACAATCGTAAGAATATCGTATGGAAATCACTCTGAATGTAATATATCACATAAAGGAAATCAAGTGTATAAATCACATAAGGAAGACATTATCAGAGAGAGAACTGCCAAGAGAAGATGAATATAGTAAGCAAAAGGAACAATAAATATATAAAATGAACTGCCTAAATGACTGAATTGTAACATTTGTGTTGCACAATATATATTTTGCTCTTACTATTGTTTTATTGGTTGCAACTATATTTTGTAGGGTATCTTTTTCTGTTATATGTTTGTATTTTGTGAAGGTCACTTTGTTCAGTGCATTACTAATAAATTACTATATTAATTTGAAAACATACAACTATAAAAGGGCCCAAGATGAGTAGAGCAAGAAAATATCTAAAATAAATTACAGAAAATAGTTCAACAACTGTTTACTCCTAGGGCATCCGAGACAAAATGCATTCACGTCAGAATATTTGACAATAAGTTATAATAATTCAACATGTAAACGCACAGAAATATAATTCCCCAGGTGACAGGAAGCTAGATGTGGACCACAGTTGAAAACATGGGTCTGAAATTCAAAGAGTATCAGACCAGAAGAGAATTAGCTCTCTCTGCTTCTGCTCTGCCACATTAGCATGGTTACAGCATGACAGGCTGTGTGGTAGTGTGAGCATCTCTCCTCCATCTGTGGGCTTTCACACAGCTTCCCTCATGCACAATTGCACCGTTTTGTACCACTCAATTAGCACCAGATATGTGCAAAGAAATAAAAACAGTATCTAATGATTCACACATGAAACCACTACCTAGAGTAACACAAACACAATGCCTAACATCACTGATGATATGACAACACAGCTACATGCATAACAAAAGCTTCTCTCACCTGATGCAAGTGATTTTTCATTGACATGCATAAAGATACTTAATACGTTTATATGCACACAAGACATCAGGAGAGTGGGATGAATCAGGTTAGGGCAGGAAGTCAGAGAACACATTTACATGCAGGGCAATAATAAGGTTACTGTAAAATCCCCATTTACGTGCAGCTGGTCAGTAATTCGATTTATTTTCTACCTCCCACCATATTTTAAAACCAATGTGGGCAGATTGAAAGTGTATCAGTGATATGCGCTGCAGCCTGAAGTGATGCTTTGCTTTTTTTTGTAACAGCATGTGGACTGACAGCGCAGTGGGAGGACGAGCACTTGAAGTGAGACAACACGGTTTTTTTCTCAAAATGTGCAAATGTGTCGTGAAAACCTACAGCTCAAATGATACACTTATACAGACTCATTTAGTTTAGCATTTGTTTCCCTTTCATTTGGACTTTGGAATAATGTAAATGGTATGCATTCCTACATATTATTGTGTATCTCTCTGAGTTGCTTTACCTATAAGTAGTTGAAAAGCATTCTTTGTGGCTAAGACATTTGACTCAAGCATAAAACATGTTTTTCCTCATTAAGTAAACCTAACCCAGCATCACTGACAACAAATAATCCACTGCTCCATTTCCCCCCAAAACTGTCTTATTTAGCAAAAACAGAAACTTATGGCAACATAATGTCATTTGACATTTGAAATGATCTAATAATAAGTCTGCACATCTCTTCATGTTTTGGCATTACACTGAATATCAACATGACAGAACCAGAGTACTTTGAACCCAGAGCTTCATAACACATGCTGCCACGGTGTTGCCAGATGACCTTTGCCAAATACTGAGTTGTCCACCAGTACATACCTCCTGTAAAGACTCATGGAGCACATGATGGGGCATCTAGTCCTGCTTTTTGTTTGGTATAATCCATTGTTAAATCCCAGCTGGTCAGAGTCACATTGCAGTACTTAATGACTGCCGGAAACACATACATCCATTCTAGTCAAAGTCTGAAGCGTTCAGCTCACTCATCATTCACAGACCCCACTTCAGTTTGTAGTCGAGTGATCACTGCCCAGCGTTGGGAATGGGACGGCATGGGACGATACTGGACTGGGGTTGGTGGGGGCTTCCCTAGCATGGCAGCTGTCTCCGCCAACCCCTCGCTATCCCCCTCCCCCTGTCTCCAAGCATCCTCTGATAGGGTGAGACACAGGAAGACACCCTCTATTCGCCCACCCAGGGCCTACAGCCTACGGGGGCCAGACAGAGGGGGCATTGAGGGTCTGAGTATGAAGATGACAGGGAAGGAAGGGTGGGAGGGTTGAGGGTAGATGCCAACTGAGTGGAGTCACGCTGCCGTCAGAGGCCTCCTGACCCGACATCACTGGAGCGTGACGGAGGCAGAGGTGGAGGACATAAGTAGGTGAAGTGCATGAGGAGGGACGAGTTATGCAAAAGTGGACACTATTGTTGTTTAAGAGAGGAAACAATGGAAAATACAGAAAGTTAAAGAAGACTAGCTGCATCTACAGGAGATAGAAACAATAGAAGAACCACACACTGTGAGGTGGTGAGGACATTGTACTTTAGTTTTCTTCAGCTCTGTCTGAAGGTTGTGGCCAGAAGGACACTTTGGGTGATTTAAACTCGCAAAGTAGATGAGAACAAAAAAAACGTTTTTATTATAAATCACGTAGGCCTAGACACTGTCAGGAGTACTGGGCAATTATACAAGTCTCAACTCCAGAAAACATTGCAAATCTGGCAACGGGCCACATCTGCTTTCTCATCACTAATTTCAACACAGGTCTCCCTTGAAAAAGAGATTGTTGATCTCAATGGGATTTTTCACCTGGTTAAATAAAGGCTAAAGAAAGAAAGAAAGAACACAATCCAAGGAAAGGAAAAAGTACCGTCATAATGTTTCTTAAAGGTCACCTATCATGCTATTTTTAGGCAATAGCATAGGTTTCAGATATATAAAAAAAACATATAAAAAACATGTCTATGAAGTGTTTTGCTCAAAATACCAAACAGATCACCCATTCTAGCCATGCCTCATATCCCTCTATTTCACTTCATGTTTCATAAGTGCTGATTTTGGGTATAAAGCTTTAAAAAATTAAAAAATAATAAAAAATTAAAAAGGAGGGGTCTGAGCTCATGCGGGACCGGCAGCTCCTGTCTAAACTAAATACTGCTGTGATGAAACGCCATATCATGGATTATCAAGGATTATTTCTGAAACAGTATGGAGCTCAAAGGCTTTCTCTCTTGCCGGTAATACCACAAGGTGAGTTCCTTTTTATTTCCTGCTTCTTCACACACATGGGGTGTTTCTCAATGTCGAGGAAGGCTGCTCCAGAGCCACTATTTCAAGCATACTACGTGATCGAGTGCCGCCGAAGGACTGTTCCAATGTCCAGCATACTTGGAATTCTACCGAGGCCGGCGTACTTCTTATCGAGAAATGTTGAGGCTGCACATGTGTAGACTCCGCGGTCTTAAAATTCCCACAATGCTTTGCGCAGGGACCTATTTCCAAATCTTTGGCGGAAATAGCGCTCCATTTAAGGCGGGGCCTCTCATATGACGCACACCTGCACACCTGTTAGCCTGTTCCACAATTCTTTGTTTTCCGAGGCTAGGAAGGATTCTTGCCTCGCTTCTGAAGCAAGTGACTCGGAAGACATGTGCTACCAAGCATGCGTCCTCGACATTGAGAAACACCCATGCTCTCCAGTACAGGTTAGCTCTGAGTGTTAGCGATGCTAATGTAAACACTGACCATATTACGTCGAAAACAGTCGGGCATTGTTTCTGATAGCAACTTTCTGATAGTGCCGTGGGTCCGATATTGCGTCATATCGGACGCAAATCTGGATCAGCTCCGTTGTACCCCCGTTTTTAGAGATTTGGGTACGGAGGAAAAGAGAGAGGGTTTTATTTTCTGATGCTGCGTGAGTTCCCTAACACACCGGGGACACATATTTATGTATAAACGACATAAAAAAGTGCATTTTGCATGATAGGTCCCCTTTAAATTAATAGTTCAACACCTTCGGAAATAGGCATATTAACCTTTTATGAAAAAAGTCTGTTGATATCAATCAGCAAGAAAGACAGGTTCAGTGTATATTTCAGTTCATATAAGTGTTGAACTCTTTGTATACTGATGCATGAAAAGACACATTATCCCCAATGGCACCTGTTTATTCTTAAGACAAATCTACAGAAGAAAAGAAACTGGTTTGCAACATTGCACTGCTTTTCGTTTAGCAAGAGATGAAAAATGAAATGTTCCAAAGCATTCTAATTATAGACTTTGAAGATGGCCTACTCTGTACCCTGCTCTGCCAAAATCCATACTAGGAGAAGTAGTGAAATGAAGGAGACGATATGGCACCACTGCATGTTGATTAACATGGTAAGACTCCGAAATGTAGTCAGATTTGAACAAAAACACAGAGGAAATGAGCTCTATGTTTTAGCCTGCAGCTGATAAGTGTGTGGCCGAATCAGTCTCCTATTACAAGAGTATGATCTAATCTATTTGTCTGTATTTTCTAAACTAGTTGCTGGTGAACCATCCTGCCAACACCACTCAAGCCCCACAAAGTTTAGCTGTACTGCACTTAAAAGGCTAATTGTACCTCATGGTTTGGATAGATGAATGCAGCCCTAATAGGCCTTTAAGTGCACTAATTGCTGATGAGAACGTACTGTCATCACAAAACTGCATACTAAAACTCATCCTCCTTACCTCTAATGTTACTGAGATAGGCCTGTGAGTTACTATATGGGACATTACACAGAACTGTCCATTCAGGACGCAAAATGATAGATCCTACTATGGGGAACGCATGACATATCATGTATTTGTCTTTGCTATGTGTATAAATGTCATTTTCTTAAATGTTTTATGTGAGGGAATGCGGATGGAAATTAGCTCCAAGCTAAAATCCAGGATATTTACACTATTTGCATATTCTTGTTTTAAAGGTGGGGTATGTAATTTTGGAGAAACCAGCTAGAATTTGAAAATACACAACCGGAAAAAATCTGCCCCTTCCTTCAGACTTCCTTACAGAGCCCCTCCTCCAACACACACGAACGTGCACATGACCAATGAGGGCACGAGATAAGTTTGTGCACGAGATGGAAGGCTGACAGGCAGGTAGGCCATCCAGTTATTTTAGCCGGGCCGTGCTTTTTACAGCGCCACGGCTTCCACAGATGAAATGTTTGTATGTATTTATTGTCAAAGCATTTAATATATTCATTGCTATCGGGATGTTAAGAGCATTCCATGGAATATAACAAAAAGTGTTTCTGAAATAAATTACATACCCCACCTTTAAGTGTTCATTAATGTGCATTGTCCCTGCTAAATAAACGATTAAATGAAATGAATTAAATGACTCGCTAAACTCTGCCTCTGATTGTCTGATGAGACTTGTCAACAACTGATTCGCTGGAATTTATGATTTTTAAAATATTAAATATATGGGTATTCAAATAAATACAGATATCCTTAAGTATAAAACACTTAAAACAAAACTCTACCAGACAAAGTGTTTGTTATCAGAAATATGTTTAAGAAGTTAAAGTAAAAGTCATTGTGCAGTAAAATGATCCCTGACTAGTTTATAATATTATATATATATATGATGTCTCTTAATTCAGGTGGAGTAGTTTAACGGATCATATCTGTGGTTAACGGAGTGTTGTCGGACAATATGTGATGAGTGACAACTGGTTTGTAAGTGTCAGTGAGTGTTAATGCAGGCACATTAAATGCAATTGACCAAAGACAATAATAGGGCTCTAAAAGGACACTTAATAGATTACCCACACTTTATCTTAAGCGTTGTACTGTCCAAAGTCAAACCTATGTAATCTATGACATGACAGGTTGAAATGTATGCTGCATGTTCACTCAATCAAGACGTGTGCAAAGACAACATGTAAACAAACCTCTACTTCTCTTCTTAAAAAGAAATGTTTGGCAATTACAGGTAACACCTGCAACAGCTGTCAGATTCGAATGCAGATGTATTCCTCAAAAGCATACAGCCAACCGGATAAGCATGGCTAAGTAAAGAACACAGCAAATTAAGGAGCTCAAAGGCCACTATCTTTCACTATGTTGGAAAGATATATGGTCTGTGTACCGATACACAAATAAGACATCTAAAAATAATTGTGCTGTCAGAATTGCATTCATGTTTTTGGAATCAATCCAAAATACTCATCTTCAGTCTACATATTAGGGCTGCTCAATTAATCGTATTTTAATCCCAATTACGATTTTGGCTTGCAACGATTATGAAAACAACATAATATTTTTTTTTTGGTTTTTCAATTGAATTATACTTAAAGTTCAGGGTAATCAACTGTTAAAAACATACTACACATTTTCTTTTTCAATAAATTGATGTTTTCAAAGTAAATGGATAATAATTTTTAATAATCGTGATATCAATTATTGACCCAAATAATCGAGATTATGATTTTTTGCCATAATCGAGCAGCCCTACTACATATTAGACATAACACAAGGATTCTTATCTAGGTAAATAAGCAGCCACTTTTGAACACATAGCTGGAGTGAAGTGGAGGATTTATTTTGATATTGGACTGGGATATGTGTATTTTCTTCCTGCAAACACTAACAGAGGAAGTCAGAAACTAAAAACTAACCTGACTCATTGGAATCAGCCGCACAAGGCTCTTAAAAGTGAAAAAAATGTGTGGTGCATCATTTATCTCTACATTTAACGTGAGTATTTTGATTTCATTAGCTAAACGTTCTCCAATTCCCCCTTGTATGTGTTAGCATTAGCTTATCTAACAGACTCTGGGTGCAAAGTTAGCACTTGGCCGGGCCATCTGTCCCATCTGAGTGGGCTGTGGGTAAATGACCTGAGCCCCAGCTGCACTGACTCATCCTGACTAGGACAGCTTCTCTGTTTGTTCCTCAAGAAAAACACAGAGCAAAGGAAAAAGCGAGGGAGAGACTGGGCGCAGGGTGAAAACATGGAGGAGAGAGGGTCAAGATTTTGATGATAACCAAACAAATTAGTATGTGGTATTGTTTGATCTGCCAGAAATCGAACCCAGATTACATTTTGTGGTCCCATAAGACCCAGACGACCCTTAAGAGTCAGTTGATATGAAATGAAAAAGAAATCTCTCTTGCACTGGCTTTACGCTCACAGTCTTCAAAGCAGGAAATTAAACACATATCAGAAACCAGTGTGTCAGTGTTTATCTATGTACTCTTCACGGCACTCTCATTAGGAGTAGGGAAGCATAGAGCAGATGAGAAATGTAAATGAAGCAGCAGGTGCCGTGATATGACTCAGTTCATGTGGAAATAATACACATCAAATGTATTACTTCATGCCATATTAGAGAGCATGTTTACCTTATTTGTTTTGTTGCGATAGCTTCAGCCAACATTGTTCAATTGGCTTCAGTTGCAAACATTAAATCGGGTCATGTAACTGAACAAATGGTTCTTCCATATGTATAAAAGACTTTGAAACAGGTATACTCAGTTTGTGTAGGACTTTTTAAAGACCTGAAGCCTCATCTCTCCATGTGTGCTGTCAAATGCTCTAGGTCTCATCTTTAAGTTTAGGGTCAAACCAAGGAATTAAGTCCAGAATTCATGTGAGATTTTAGAGCAAATACCTGAGAGTGAAATAGTTGCATTCATGACGCTGCAATCTGACACAAATGCAGTAAACAAATACGCAATCTTGTAGACCGCAGTGCTTCCCTAAGCCTCACTATCAGGCCTGTAGGACTGTGCTGAACAAAGGCTGTTCTAAGAGAGGAGTGTCAAGAGCGTCAGAGGTTTTGGCGCTCGCGGCCTTGGTGACGAGGTCTGCAGAAGGAGAAGGAGAGGAGGGACAAAAGCTCCTCTATGCTTAATGCCGCAACTTGTATAAATCGGTCTTTGTTAGCTAGACATGACTGGGATTCTTGCTAAACAGCTATTTTTACATCCTTGAGCACCAGAGAGGGCAGTTAACGCACAAGTGAGAGTGCATGGCCTTTGGCTAAGAGAGGCTGTGCGGCCAACGTCATCATCCCTCTGCTTGATGGAAGCCGAGGGGACTTCCATGAAAGATGTGCATGCCTGAGGTCCAGCATCCAGTGGTTCATGTCAGCCAACTCCACCACCAGCTTCTTATGTCAAAGGAAACACTCTTGATGGAGTCTTGTAAGACAAACCCAATGCACCACTTGAACTGACATGAGCATCCAAAGCAGGTGGGGTAGGGAACTACTCTGTTGCAATGAATAATGTAAGAACACCTTAAAAACGCTGATCCATGTGCACAAAAACAAAAAATGACTTTGTCTATACGTTTATCTGTGAATTGATGCTAAAGTAGCTGCACATAGTGGTAGGTCTTCTTTACAGGAAGAAACATGTCTATAATGAATATTTGTGTTAACATTAACTCATGAAGACATTTGGTTTGTTTGGAAAGTTCAGGTTAACTAACCCTTAGTAAGTCATTCAGCTTCATAACCAGGGTATATGCAGGAATCCTGAAGTCGAATTTAATACCTTTTAAGACCTTTTTTAAGACCCTTTCCATACATTTTAAGACCTCATCGCAACTTTGAGTTTTAACCGGTTACATTGACGACACTTTTCCTCACATTTACTACAGTATTGATTGTCCTTCCTCCTTATCTTCCAACCATTTGGACGCAAACTTGCATTTCCCCATAACGATGTTGTTTAACAACCGGCGTAAACGGACCTTCGCGCGCTATCAAGCAGTGAGCGTGCGATGGCCTGTTCAGCTGACGTCGATTTATCAACTTTTAATACTTTTTAAGACCCCGCGGACACCCTGATAACCTAGTAGCACTGGCTATTTCAAAAAACAATGTCTGCTTTAGAAAGTTGTGCTACAAAATCTAAAATCCAATTCAAATTCATAACTCAGGCTCGATACAAGCTTTGGTGAACTAATCAGCACTGTGCCCTGACCCCAAGGCATTGTTGCTATGGGTTCTTTCCTACCTGTGTGCAGGAAAATGTTTCATACAGAGACATAAACACTGCAGGGGAAAGTTTTCCAGTTATCTTGCAGGGTCTTAAACACTAACTGTCACCAGCAACACTGAGCTCACCTAAAAGCTCAATAGGATCAAATACACTACTCATTATTCCCACAAATGTTGACAGATTATACACAACCATTTTGAAGAGCTTATTGGAAAACAGTGACCCTACCTTTCAGGCTGTGTATCCATAGGAGTGTATTTTCTGTGTGATTGGGAGTGCTGCGTGTTGTTGTTTGCGCCTTCTGACTTATCATGTGCTTCAGACAGTGTGTGTGAGGGTCTGTAGTTTGTGACCTCTCCCTCCTTTGACTTCCTGTTCTATGTAATCAGGTTGCCCCAGACCCTCCCAACTGCCACTTCTAAATAAGAGGGGTTGGGACAAAGGGGAGACTAGAGGGTGTGCATTGAGCTTACCAAAAATTAGGTAGGAGTGCACCTCCACACATTTAGTGGAATCGTTCATTTGACCCAAAAAGTTATTTAGCCAACCATATGTATTCTGTAATTGCAAAACTGCAGACAAGCCTGCCTTGCACAGAGCAACATGACACATCCACGCCGGTTTTTAACAATTTAAATAAATTACACACAAAGTGAAAAGGAAGTCTGGACAGCATATGACGTGCTCTAACCTTATCACTGTGATTATTATTATTATTATTATTATAGCAATTCAAACATCAAGCGATTACCTGTACCGTCCAACTATCTTTAACATCCTGGCAGACATCGATTAGAACTATCTGTCTCTGTGCCATACTGACATCCTGTTTCGAGAGGAAATGCACAACATAAAGGTAGTAAAGACAGTGTTTTATGGGAGCTGTACAGCCTGTCTCGTCTCACAGTGCATGTCTTAATGGTTATAGCAATGCAGACCTGCTCCCAGATTACAGCAGTGCAATATTCCTAATCTTCATATCCATTGCTTCAGCTCATAATATAGATAACTCCTTTTATTTATCTTCCTAGTGTTGCATCTAAAGGCTCCATCCTCTTCCCTGGATCTGAGCTTCCCTCTGCTTCCTGAAGGTTTTTATGATTCCATTTCCTTATTATTGCACTCTCAATAAAAGAGGTCAGAGATGCCACAGTATGGACAGCTTCCTCTACATGCCTGCTTCACAAAAGCTATCCACAAGCAGCTCATTGACCCCAGTCCTTTCTGCTTATGCTGCAAAGATAGCTAGTTGGTGACTGGAGGTCTTTTAAGTCAGGAGATAAGAAGGGCTTACAGAGTGTGGGACAGCTCTTACCCAGATTTCCTTACACTATTGAGGAACTCATTTGCAAAGAAGTCCTCTGCTTTGTAGTCTTTTTTTGCATGCAGGTTTGATGGTAGCTATTTTCACATTTCAGTGACAATGATGTTCTTTTTATCACGTCGTTCTGTCAAAACAAATACACACTCTTCAGCACAAACACAAGTGACGTTGTTGGCTAGCCCTAAGGCAGCGAAGTCATGCTTGAGAGACTGCACCTTCCTGCAAAAACAGAAAGACTTTCAACCCTTACTTTGGCAATCCTACACTCTCAACAACAGAGATGTAAATGAGCAATCATTTCAAAAAAAACGTTCAGGCAAATCAGTCGTGATTTGATTTACACTGAATTAAATATAAATGCAATTCTTTGTTTTCCGATAATGCTTTGCCACACATGGGGCCAGCAGTCTATTGTAAAAGTAATCCTGTGTGGTTATAATGAATCCAAAAGACAGATATTGATTGTCCAAATAAACCATTTAGTAGAAAATATAAAGTATTTTTTCACAAGGGGATTGAGCTGAAAAACAGCAAAGGAAATACACAAAGCGTAATAGAAGTAAGCTAAGGATAGGACCACCCAGGCAAACATAACAGCAACACTAGCTTAGGTGTGAGTGTTTTCCAAATGAACCCCTATATTTCCATCCAACAAACACCCACTGCAAAAACTCTCAACTGGTTCTGATCTTATCAATTATCCTCCGTGTCCACAGCATAGCGCTGCTCCCATGTGAGAGTCAACCTCTTCATTTCTCTTCTCTCCAAGAGAAAACAAGAACAAATCTTTGTTTAACAAAAACATCACATCCTTGCTTTGTGTGCAGTCGCCCAATCTTCCCACACAGGTCAGACACACAACAGTGGAAATCTCAATCCTCAATTCTTCCAGAAGAACCAAAGCTCAAGATCCAGAAATCCTGTAAAAAAACAAACCGTCCGATTTTCAAAAGACTGCATATGACTAACAATGCATTTACACTTCTGTCAGTGTTGTACGTTTTGCATATTTAATCCCAAAATAGATTATCAGCTGCATGAGGAGAAACCACAAACACTTGTGCAATTAAGGATTAAGAAAAAGGGTTTAAGGCAGGAATAGTTTCTCATAAATGTTATACTTCCTCATTCTGTGGCTGCTGACGGTGCAGCAAGTGTAAAGCTGGGAAATTCCAGTCCAAAATGTTTTGAATGATTTTGTGTCTAGCTACTTGAGATGGCAGAATAGGGTTGACAAAATAAACAAAAATAAATGTAGTAATACTTATCAGCAATATTTGATAACAGTGTTAAGAGGTTAAACTTATATCTTAAAGGTCCCCTATTATACTGTTTTTCATTTCTTTATTATAGGTCTCAGATATATACAAAACATGTCTCTGAAGTGTTTGGCTGAAATACCAAACAGATCATGCATTGCAGCATCCCATAATCCCCTCTGTTTCAGCCCTGTTTCAAAAGTGCTAATTCTCTGTCTTTTACTTTAGATGAAAATAAGGAGCCACTCCCCACGCCCCTCTGAGATATTTGGTTAAAAAGAACACAATGGTGCTCTAGGAGGAGATTCAGGTGATAAGGTGGGGGGGGGTTACCTTGGTTGGTGATTGGCTGATGGTTACACAAGCCAAAAAATCGTTATGACATCACAAAGTGGCCAAAATCTGATCAGCTCATTTTCAGACAGGTTTTTATATAAATGGATCAGGACAAAAAGTGAGCAAATATTTTTTCCTGAAAGTTTCAGAGTCTCTTTACACAGAGGGGACACATGTTGATGTAGAAAAGACATGAACAAGTAGATTTTGCATAATAGGTCCCCTTTAACATCAACTCATAATTATCAATGGGGTCAATGGCATTTTAGTGTATTTAAGGATTATAATCTAATGATTTTCAAAAACAAAGGTTGTTTTCTTGCTGATCAAGGTGCAACAACAAGATTCAATGTGAGACTTTATATGAAACTTGATAAGAAACAATCATATAATACGTGAATGGTGTTCCTTACAGACAATGGAGCATGTGATGCAGCACCAGCCTCTGGTCAAGTTCCAAAAAACAGAGCAGTTGTTTTGTGCAGCTGGGCATATACTATGGAGGCAACACTTGTGCATTCCTTCTTAGCTAGAAATAAACTGGCTAACTGACATCTGCTGTGTAATGTAAAGACAGTGTACATGTGGGCCTGCTTTTTTCTGTGCGATAAAAATAGCCCGGTTAATGCCCAGGTCTGTTAATCTGCTTCGAGTCAGAAAATAAAAAGCAATGTTTTCAAACAACAACTTAAAGCAGCTGTGTCCACACAAAGAGCCCCTCCAGAGAGTGAAGTATACATCAGCGGGCTAGCATCTTTTATGCATCAACAATATATTGATCCATAAGGAGCACCTATGATCAAAACAAGCCAGTTCTCTCCCTTTCATTGTCAACACAACCCCTTGCACTCTCCCTCATTTTGCCATCCCACGGTCATTCCTCTTTCATGTGCAGCTGTGAAATTCTCACCCAGCCAGGCGCCATCTGACCCCAGCTCCAACAATCTACGGTAACCGTCCAAAGAACACAGACCTTGGTAGTCATACTGCTATCTTTGCAAACAGCGCACACAAAGACCAACATTCTCATGAAAAGACGGTCTGAAAGGCAAACAGGTGTTCTAAGTTTATGCTCTTTCACAGGTGACCTAATAACAAGACAATGTCATACACTATTTTCCATCCAAATCTAATATTCCTGCTGCGATCATAAGCCTCATCCACCCTGTCATTATCTCTACTACACAGAGGCACATTCTCAAATCATTTACCAAGGTTTCAACTTTTATCAAACTTTTACACAAAACTTTGACAAGAGAATTTACATATAGGAAAAAAAAGATGCTTACCGAAGTTTTCCACAGCAGCTTTTATATTCTCTGAGGTATTGTCATCCACCAATACTATGGTCCTTTGTACCTATTCCACAGAGCTCTGGACCACATTACCACTGTTACTCCATATCTTGGAAAGGCAAATGTGTTGTTGCATTCGTAGCTGTACTAACTCTTACCCGTAGGGCGGGGACAGGAACTCTCAGTCAAGTAATCATTCAGTATGATTCATTAAAGTATCCACGGTGAGAGGGAGGGAAAGACCAAGTGGGAGAGACAGTGAGAGGGAAAAGGTGGGGAAGATGTAGCAGATGAGAGAAGGAGGGAGAAAGGAAGGATAGATTGGTAGCTCAGCACGGTGGCCGAGTGCGGTCAGTCTTGTTTATTTTCAGAAAATGGGGATGATTCAATCAATTTCCTTCGAACCACATCTGCCACCTCCAATAGCAATACGCTCCCTGAATAATCTGTAACCCCCCCCGGCCCCACGACACAGACAGTTTAGGCTCAGGCTTAAACCGTGCTCACAGGGTAAAGCATTAACTCACAGGGAGCAGGTTTAAACATTAACCTCACATCATGTATGACTGAGGGAGCACAGAAGCCTCAGTAGTTACGTATAATGTAGGAAACTGTTCAGCACAAACAGCCTTTTCATCAAAACTGAAAGCAACTACCTCTTACTGTGTTTTCCAGGAAACATTGGGCTTTGTGAAATGCAGAAATGGAGAGAAAAAACACACACAAGGCAAAAAAACATCCCTTTGTGGAAGTTTCCACTTTGTTGGCGCTTTTTATCTTCCTGGTCGTCTGGTCCCAACACACACTCTTTGCAGAAAGATTTCCTGTTTTGCCTCCTTTTGTCACTGTGGTTGTGTTTTGGGGTTGGTCGGGATCTAACTTTAGAACTTGTTCTAAATAACATTTACCTAATGCTGCAAAAATAAATGTCTCATAAGCTGTCTAGAACACAGCGGACTGGATTCAGACGCCACACAGTTGACAGTGATAGGGGGGCCTCGTCTGCATCCCAGTTCCAAACAGTCACTTTTGTGCTTTGAGTGTAGAAAGCAGAGAAGAAATCACATTTTCACTGGGGAAAACTCAATAACCAAAGTTGATGATTTGCTCAGATTATTCATGAAGTGTGTTACAAAATGATTGCCCTGTGTTGGAGGAAGCAGGACATGTGATTGGTGAGTTAAAGACGGATCCTTTTTCTGTTTGAAACCATACTTATCAACTTGTAAGCAACTATATAAACAGTATACATGGAGCAGCACTACTCTACCCCAACTAAAACAACAGTCAAACTTGACCTTGTTGGTAGCCATTACCCTGTATCAAACATTTTTGAAAGAAACAGAGGGAACTAGTTCAATCCTTTCATTTATTTTTGAAGACACATGCATTGAGGGACAACGAGTTCTGGCACCAACCTACAAACAATTGTGTTTTTTTTAAAGAAGAAGATACCACTGAAAGGGTCACTGGTAATGGGACACTGTTTTGCACCTGGTTTTCCTGTGTACTATGATTTAAAAGAATATATATATATATATATATATATATATATATATATATATATATATATATATATATATATATATGGCCCGGGCACAGTTTAAAATAAAGTGTCTCCTATGTGATACCTGCTTTTTATAATCATTTGTCAGCCACCAACAGGCATTAGTGAAAAAAACGTGAGGGTGTCTTCTTATGTAATATTGTATATAATCGAACGATAATAAGTGCAACAGAGTTAGCTAATTATGTAGCACTCAACTGGCTGCATAATAGCGGTAGACAAGCTGGTAAATGCTTCTCTTGCACTTTATATGTCGTTGCTGCTATATTATATCACCATGTCATAAATACTTGTGTATGCTGCTCTTGCTCTTTTGCACCTTTTGCATATCATGTATTTTGTTTTTGCGATGTTTTTAAAATGTAAACTTCTTAAATGTTTTATGTGAGGGACTGCGGATGGAAATGAGCTCAAAAGCTAAATCTGGCACTGTTACGCTTGACACATTGTAATGTTTTAAGTGTTCATTACTGTGCATTGTCCCTGCCAAATAAACGATTAAATACAAAATAAATAGAATGTCTTTACAAGAAGATAATAATATTCTCCACACTGTCAGGTGCAGGAACGTAACAACAAGCAATCAAATATACGGCACTACAACACTTCAGTGAGCCCGCCGCTAACCGTAAAAACAAGTGACAGCTGACTGCAGAACATGGCTTGAAGAGAAGACAGTAATTATGCTTACTGAGTGAACTTTGCTCGTTATCTTAGATTGCTGTGGCCTCCGAATTTTTTATTTAAATGCAAAAACTGCAAACATAGTGGAAATTCTCCTCACGTTCGAGCTGTCACTCGCTGAAATTGGCACTCTTGATGGCTATTGCTTTGCTTAGGCAGGGTTCTCAATAATCTGTATAGGATTTGACAGCGAAATACATCACATTTGAACACTTAAGATCATCCCTGCATTTGAACATACTGTCACACTGAATCAAAGTGGAGACATCCATGCTCTTGACAAATCAAACAACACAACCATCAAGGTCACAGGTTATGCAAGAGTCATCAATGTTACACTCACTTCCTGTCTTCCATAGTTTTGGGGTGCTATCGCCCCAAACCAAAGTCTCCAAACTGATGTTGTAGAAGAATTGTTTGTTAGTTAGCTATAGCCTAACCTTCAGGTGAAAGATGCTACTATGATGACAACAACAATATTGGAATTGAAAGAAAGAAAACCATTTGAAATGATTATCTCAGCGATTATCAAAATGCAAAGCATGGCTCCTTACCTGCTTCTGAAGAGTCCACGCTTTGCACGGATAAAGACGAGAAACATTGCGATAGAAGCAAGGTAAGCACGCTGCTGACCAGCCGCTGTTGTCGAGTGAGTCTGGCCACTTTCCTGCCTACCCTGCTGACTTCCCTCCCCTCCTCTTTACTCCGTCAAGTCTGCAACACCCTGCTCCAATAACCCCTGACCCACAGGAAATAGACACAATGGACTGAAAATAACACACCACCTCCCCTGGCAACAACTGCCCACCACAACCCCCATCACACGCTGCTTCTCCACTACAGTACACCTACAATACACCGGCCCAGGATAGGTGGGCGGTACCAACAATATCAGCCACTGCTCCACAAGCTGTGCCCACCATCCAACTTTGAATTCACAGCGTGGCTTTTCATTTCTTTCTGATCATGCACAACTCATGTCCATTTGCTATTATCATAAATATGGACCTTCGGGGACATTGTAACATTCAATGTTTCAATAAGAGCCGGCAGTGGCTCAGCCTTTGCAGCTCTCAGTGAAGCAGAAGGTTTCACACTACAGCAGGTTGTGGGTTGAGCGGCTAACTCATGAAGGTCCCACTGCTCCCTGTAGGGGGACTACTGCATGGCGAGATGGATGACTTGTCAAGACTGAAAAGCATCTGTGGGCTTGTGTGTGTTTACGAGTGGCTTATTTGTCAAATGAGGGCATGTTCAAATTGATTTTCTTTAAATGCATAACACACTAACGAAGCAACAGAGTGTAGTTTACATTTTAATGCTTTTTGATTGATTATAATTCAATGCGATTAAAAAAGCTAGTAGGTGCCTTGTTAATACTGTGTTAGTCCACTGTGTGCATGTCAGAAGCAATCCTGATCCATGCATTGAGCAGCAGCAGTCTAATCTAATCAGCCCAATGAAAATTATTCCAAATCTCATTTAGTGGCCAGTGAGAGGTTGCCTTAGACATGATCTAATTATCCCTCTCTCGCTAGAGTCCACCCAGTAGCAAATGGATTGAGATGTCTTACATAGAGATAAGGAAATGGACTCTGATACGCACGTCGTGTTGCATTAAACAAAAGTGGCACCTGGTTACTCCGCAAACAGGAGGTGCAACAACATTCAAGTACAATTAGGGCTCACAGTTATTCCAATACAATTGATAAACAAAAGGATGGGGTTTTAGTGAATGCTGCTGTGCGACGTCTGTTTTATATCAGAAACGTGACACGCTTATTCTTAGTGCTCGCATTAACCATGTTTGGTGTCCTGTTTTACGAGCTGAGCTGTTGAGCATGCCGAGGCTTGTCTACTTAAAAGACACACCTCCAATTTTCAGCCAGTCCCTTGAAACTGCTATACACCTCCACTCTCTGTTGTCACATTCAGATGATACTCCTTCACTTTCAGTTGAAAGAGAATGTGCGTGGTGTGAACACATACCTCCGAGGTGGTGTGCTGCATGCGTGTTCATGCGATTCCCATGCAGTGATTCACATTTAGGGAGGAATGTGTGGAATCCCTCTTACACATTCATTTTGAGCCACCAACACAGGCAGCAAAGGTTACTATGCAAACTATTTTTCCAACTCGGCTATTACAGAAACGGCCCGAAAACAATGTCAGCATTTGTTGTAAATGTTCGTCTCTCTTTGGTAGTGGGTTGGTGTCTGTGGGTGTGTGCTCGCATGCCTGCAGATTTGTTCAGACTCACCTGCACACATCATCTCTTGGTCGCACAGCTACTCTGTCTGAACCATAACGTCAACAATTCTGTAATGCCCCATGAACACATTTATAGGTCTGTGCCTTTTAGATGTTATGGACATCTAATGCACGTATAGTTCGCAAAACAGGCAAAGGCCAGGTTTTAAATCCACTGTTTACAACATATCCATAATCTATTAACTGCTTTTAAGAATCTAAATGAAATAACCTCTTTGGCCAATACCCAATAGCAAAGGCAAAGCATCCCACTGCTTATATCTTGTCTTATATAACTTAAAAACACACAATTAGCCTTCCATCATAATGAGCTATTCAACAAAAGACATGTTGCTTAAAATATTTTTAAAAAACATACCTTTTTATATGTTTTTAACTCATTTCCCTCAGATGTTCTTAGCTAATAGAAAGAGGAAGCAACAGACTGCAATGACAGCATCAGTTTTCTATTTGTGAACCTGAGTTACATTGCATTACTCCATGTGCAACAATGGTTGCAGCTTTATGAGGCCATTTTCTCCATCTCACTGACAATTCATGCTGAATAAAATGAGTATATGAGGTGTACGGTTTGCAACCAGGACGATGTATGCACTATACTGAATCTGTTAAAACAGCTGAAATGGGTGAGAAGACTTGCTATTAGTGCTTGGTATTATTATTCCTTATCTGTATATTCTGTACGTTTCACTTGAGAAGAAACACCGCTAAGAAAGCAACCAATTGGGTATTTAAAGTGCATGCTGATTAAAAGTGCTATGTACCTATTAAACTGCAATATTCAACCTAGGGTCTAATGATGCAAAGAAAGACATAATATACTATATTTAAAAAGGTAATCTGAATTAGCAGCCACATGACAAACGTTATGTGCTGAACAAAGTATTAAGGGTTTATTTGACCTCCTTTAGACAAAAAAGTGGTCCAGTCTATTCTTATTAAGTTCTGTATACAAGTTTTTTTCTAATTGTAACTTGGATGTTAATCAGATTATTCAAGGGATAAAAGATTGTATTAACCCTGCGAATGATAAGAACCGCCAATACACAGCCGTAAAGAACCAATCAGGATCCAATTCGCAGTTTTTATGCCTGGAGTTCAATTCTAGTCTGAACATCAGATCGTGGCCAGGGAACATTTATTGCTAAGCATCTTTCTCACTTTCTTGTAATACACGCCAGCATGGTGAAAATGCACTCACATTGACTTGTGGTAGCAAGGGTAAAATCCAGGTCACCAATCAATACCTATTACCCTACAGAGTAGGAAGCAGCATTAAGCTTAGGACACGGAGAAGTGGAGGTTGTGCATCCGTTATGAGCGTTGTGCTTTAACTCTCAGGTCCTGTTTTTGTAAACCTATCAATACAGTTTTTTTTTGCAGGATGTTCCCGTCACACTGCTGCTTAATAAAAGACAATGAAGTAATGTTTTTATTTCTTGGTCAAATGACACCAGCTGCTTTGAAATGAACAAGCATTTGACTGTTTTAATGGTTTAACCACTCCTCTAATAAAGACACACACTGACAGAAACGTACTGTTCCCTGACTAAAACGTACTGTTACTCCCTGACTAAAACATTGACACTACAATTACTATGACTCCTTTATTTAACTATTGGGAATCTTTGCTGAAAATGATTCCCAGCCTCAATGCTTAATTGGCCTTTTTCATACAGTGCTCTATTCAATGTGTACTCTGAGGACAGTTTGTGAGTGCAGATGGCAGCCCACTCTCAACCATGAGAAGCAAAGCTGTTCTGGAGATAAAGACTGGCTCATCTGACTTCACAAACCGTTAGTCCACAAAGCACACGTTTATCACATTCTCACAGTATCTCCTTGTTGTTTGGTCTTTCAGTTTAATACCGTTTTTTTCCCAGATAAGCGCGAGGTCAAAATGTTTCATGCTCTGCTCCTCCACAACACTGACACTTTTATCCATTGGATTTTTCTTTTGATTACCTGCTCTCTCTCTCCCCTTCTCTCTTTTTTCGCTCCATCAGCCTTTGCCTCTCTTTGCTGCCCTCGCCAATCTAAGCTCTTGCTCTTGAGTCACATGCACTTGTCAAAGCAGCATCGTTAGAATTCAACACATTCCTATGGCGTGGCAGACTTGGTTCACATGATCACGCTGTTCCTTGACCACTGACGAGAGGGGCTGAAACAATTCTCCTTTCAGCCCCAATTGGCCTGTACACAGTGCAGTCTAGCCAAATGTGGACATAATAGTTCAGAAATAAACTGTCACAGTAGGACTATGTTATATAGATTATGTTTCTACACTTACCAGATCACCCACAACCTTTCTTACGTTCTAAAAACTGGCCAAGAAACACAAAGTCAGATTTAAGATGTCTCTTAAAATATTGTATATTTAAGCAGATTTTCCCAGTTTCAACAGAACTACTGAGCATCTGGTGCAACTTGTACTATTCAGAGGGGTATTAACACAGATTTTGAGACAGCCATCATTTGTGTAAATGTGTCTGTTGCACTAAGCACCTGTATTTAAAACGGTTGATCATAAAAGGTTTATATTGGAAATTCCCTTTGCAACTTTACACAAAGTAGGACTTTAAACCACAGAAAACTATTATTTACAATCCACAATGTTTTGCGTCCATATGAATGTCAACAAGGTACATTTGGTATATCATAATATTTCCAAGTTGTAATTGAAGGTCAAGTTATTCAAATTACCAACCTTGAGCTGTGTTTGGAGTTCAAAAAGTTAGAAGTTGATTATCCAAACGCCATGCTTAGGCAAAGATAGTATTCCACAGGTTTCTAAGACACACCGGCAAAAAGCGTAAAAGAAGAGCAGAGTGCCAGGGAAAGTTCAGACAAATGCCAAGAAAGTAGTTGGACGAATGGAGGAGGTCCTCCACACTCTCAGCTTCCAATCACACTGGAAACGTATCTCTGAGAGCAGGGGGCTGCTGCATCTCTGTGTCTCCCTCATTGCATTGCATGTGTGTGTGTTTGTGTGTTTGTGTGTGTGCAAGTTGAACCACGTCCTCTGGCTTGAGGCCAGGCCAAAGATATCGGGCTGCACCATGGTAACTCTAATGCAATCAGGGACAGTGGCCACAACAGGACCAGCGGTGAACAGCAAAGGGCCATCCATCTTTCTCTGTCCATCTGTCTGTATTTTAAAAGCACACAATGATTAAAACAACTAAATTAAGCATTTTAAAAGCAAATAAAAATGCAAATGAATGACAATTAGATATCGACAGAATCTTTTTTTTTTTTTACTCTGGCCTGTCTGAGTCGCAGTAACTTGGGAAATTACACAAGTCAGTAGCAAGATTTCACATCTAGTCTCCAGGCTGACACCCCAACACCCCCCTGTCTAGCTGGATGTGTCATCAGGACGGGACAACATGCCCACATATTGGTGCACACGCAGCACAGAGCGAGGGAAGAGGGGCAAAAACTACCATGACAGCAGTGGGCTATATTAAGGGGCTGCAGACACAGCGGCTGGGGTCAGATCTCACAGCACGGCATAGCTCGAGTGCCAGCTGCATGTGTGTGTGTGGGAAATGACAGGTGAACCTTTGGAGTTAAATGTGAACAGATACAGTCGCACATATTTCTATCTTCAAAGGCTTCTCTCAAACCTGATCACTTTCATTTATAAGCACTGAACTCTTCCAAGGAATAAAACAACACGTTTCTGGGAAAGTCTCTTTAAAAAAAATTAATTATCTGCAAAAACCTTCTGGCAATTATTAACAAGTAGATTTGACACAGTTGAAAAAAATTACACTAGACTATGGGGAAGTTTTTTAAAGCTCCAAGTCACAAGACATCTGGCAGCAATAGCGTTTCTCTGTCAGACTAACTGCATATCTTACACATCACATTAGCTGATATTTATTGGGGCAAGTTTGCACTGATAACATCAAGTCAAAATGTAACTTGTGATGTCAAGTGTTACTGCTGGTTTCAGAAATAATAATCCAAAAAGGCTTTACAGACATCTAACATTAAAGTTCAAGCAAGTCGTAATTCATTAATCAAGTAGTCATTCAACAGGATCAACAACTTTCCTGATTATGAATTCATTTCTCAGGTAACTTTTAAGCAAAAATGTCAGAAATGGATTGGCTTACACTTGAATATCCATGTTTTTTAAGGCTGATGAGACGAAACAGGACAGTTTTGTCTCACAAGCCAAACAAAATAAGTACCGTTGGCATTTTCTATGACACATTGTTGCTAATTTGCAAATGTTAGCTTACGTACTACAAAGAGCACATTACCCTATATATATATATATGAATGGGGTGTGAATGGGTGAATGGTGACTTTTAGAATGTAAATCGCTTTGAGGGTTTGTAAAAACTGAATAAAGCGCTATATAAATAAAGTCCATTTACATTTACAATCAAATGAGAGGGTGCATTAAAGTATAAACAGGTCAACCTCAAAAACAAGGTAAAAAGATAATTTCACCAAGCTGGTGTGCAAGTCATTTATGACCTAGAGACAGAGGGGATAGTGGTCTCCATGAGTGTAGAGGGCCTCCTGTTGGTGAGGAGCAGGCTTTCAGTTAGACAGCTGATCCCACTACTCAGAAGCCCATCAAGCTCCACAGTACACCTCACCGTTTTTTTAAACAGGTGACTGCAGACTTTTATGGATATTGCTGCTACCGCGATGAAACACCTTAATGCTAAAATGTTACTTTCATAGAGACTTAGCATTATGAAAAAGCTTTCAAAGTGTACAATTCTTCAGTGAGTCAGCAATAATAAAGTGAGTCATCTTTTTGTGTCTCAGGGAATGTAACACCTTGACAAACACAGCTTAGTATATAACCTGAATGCTAGTAACATCGGGTTCACCTTCTGTCTCCTTTTCATCAGGAGATCATAAGCTATTGGTGCGAGGGGGCATAGAAAGTTGAAGATAAGGTAAAAGAAGAAATCAATATTTGGGAAGAGAAAAGTAGAAGATACAACAGAAAAATAGCAACATAAAAGGCATAAGGATAGATAGAAGAAAAGAGGGAAAGTATGGGACCCCTCCTCCTCTCTATTCCCCGCCATCTGGTAGCCATCAGCGCCTCATACAGGAAGGGGCGGCCATGCCTTGTTGGGGCGCCAGGGAGCGGCTCCTCTTCCCTCCCGTTGCTGCAGAAACAACAATCGGACAGTGCAGTGCAGTGCAGCCCATCCTAGCCGAAGCTAAGGACACCAGCACCAGCAGCAGCAGCAGCAGCAGCAGCACAGGTCCCGGCACTCACACTCCAGCAAGAAGGGCAAAGAGAAGCACAGAGCAGCCCTCACATTCCTGCCGTGTGCGCCTGCCAAGAAGCGCTGGGAACGGAAAGAAAGAGGCAGAGAACAGAGAGCTGCTCTCACTGGAAGCTGCCGAGCGCTGCTGCTCTGAGAAGCACTCCAGGCTCTTTCTCATCGCCTTCTCCTCAACAATGAGGACTAAGTTATTGATTGCCATTGTGCAATATCCCAGCCTGTATGTCACTGCATACATATGTGCAATCCTGCAACATTAAAATGGTTCCCCTGCAAGAATTCAGGGAATGCATCATAAATTGAGCCACAATTCTGTTTGTCTTTATTCCCCAAATATCCCTCACACCAAATCTGATGGGAAGACTCTTTCTGTCTGCTTAGTGTAGAACATTGTCGGACCATCAGCGTTCTCTTACCAGCCCTGTGTCATGTCCAGAACAGGCTACAACTCAACACCCTAAATAGAAAGCACCCTTATGACACTAACTATTTTTACTGCCTGCTGTCATTAGCTGAACAGTTCAAACATGAGAAACAATGAAAAGCAAATATGTGAGACTTTTGATTGAAGAAGATCCCATGTCTATAGCAATCATCCTGATCAATCACAAGAATTCAAACAATAAAAAGAAATGATGATGTGTACGATTAGCCTTGCCAAATAGTTGAGAGGTTTCAGTCGCATGCATTTAATAATAGCTGCACTTGAAACTGTTCGACTTGGCACACTGACAAATGGCACAAAGCGATCATTTGACTACTCGGCAGAATTATATTCCAACAGAAAACACAATCGGTTCCCGAGTTTCAAACAGGAAAGCCAAGTCTGCATGAGAACCAGTTCTCTGCAGTCGCACCGCGAGCTGCTGGCGGACTTGGCACACAGGACGGTAAACAGCTGCACCACGCATAAAGAGACACATCTGTTTACAAAATGCTCCATGTCAGCCTTGACCTACCAGCTCTGTCCTACAATCTCAGTGCTCCACTAAGGCAACAGGCTGCGTTTTAAAAAAAGGATATAATAACATAATACAAACATTGTTCAGGGAATTGTGCATAATCTGCACGTGGCGCAACTCACGAGGCGTGTGTTGGTGACTTGATTTTTATGTACCAGTGTGCTTCCAAATATATTTCAGCCATTAGCATAATCAGTTTGTTCTGAACTTATACCCCTGGGCTAATTTATTTTTTACCCCCCCCCCCCCATTAAGTAATGCATCATTTACTTTCAGCTGGAAATAGAATCACAATCTGCATTCTTTTAGAAAGAAAGGAGCATGTTAAAACAGTGTTAAAGCAGTGAATAAATCATCTTCAAGTGTGTGTTGACACTGTTGGGGTGTGCTGGTATAAACAATGGTTTATTGCACTTAAATAGCAGCTCTATTTCTCAAGAATCCCTCTGTTGCGCCTGGAAGGTTCTTGTTTACAGAACATCGTAAGAAGATCTACTGTGAAATGACACGAGTGAAAACTGAAATAAAAGTTGGATCTGACACAGGGATAGCTCAATGTGTTTCTGTGCCTTACAAACTATCAGCCTTGTTGTGATTCAGACCACTACATGGTCCTCCTCACAAATGCTGCTGCACACTGGTGAGCATGTGGCAACAGAGACCGCAGGGAGACAAAGTCACCAGGGGAGAGATGTTTAAGAAAAGATCAATACCCTTTAATACATCTTGTCAAAAGGGAGCATGGTCCTCAGCCCCATAGGTTGCCATTAATAAGGATAACAAATCCCTTAATTGTCACAGGGAAGAATGGCACTAATGTAAATATAAAGAATGATAAAAATGCTCCACTCTTTATGTTATTTAAATAGGCTTGTATATAGTGTGATTTTTGCCCATGTGATCAGTTTGGATTACGTATGAAGCTCCACAGACATAATTGAATAATGAATATCCATTTTGATTTTGACACAGATTAATAAATCGCCTACAGGAGTAACCCAAAAGAGAAATACCACTCTTGTGTGTTTATGTATGGTACTTGTCCAACTGCATTTTATTGTTCCACACAGATTTGTGGAATGCTTCAAATGATGAGAGACAATGAGATATCTTAAATAGATACAGTTGGTGGTAGATCGTTTCCTCGTTAGGTGATTAGAGTGATATGTGTAATTGTTTACACTGGTGACAAACAGTTTTTTACCATGTCACAAAAATACTTTGCACTGCCAATTTTCAGAGGCTTACTGGCTGCTTTGTTTTTGCGGCTGTGTTTTTGTGATGCAACAGCATAATTTCAGGCTTACTACCCGCTAAAAATATCCTGAATAAAAAAGATCATAATCATGTTTACTTCTATTGTGTTTAAATAAAAAAAACAGCCTAAACAACACTTCGGTTCAGAAATGATTTCAAAACATACTCTGTCACCATCGGTCAAAGTTCTGTCGATAAAATGATTACTTTGAGAAACTGTTGTTTGTTGTTTCCACTTGATAGTGAGTTCTTACAGCCTTACCTTGAAACCATGCTGGTTAGCAGTTTGGCTACGATGCAACTGATACGCCTCTGCATAACACAATGGCGATAAGTCTGCGTCTGGGACAAAAGTGGCCCGGTCAGGATAACTATTGTAGTAGCACAGATGTTAATATTTAATGGTTATTTGTTTTGTAATGGACAATAAATAATTAATGGCACATGCAATCCATTTTCAAGCTGTGGCAGATCACACAGCAGTCTGATCGCTCCAAATGGAGAGCCGAGTCTTCGTGGCGGCCCGTACGTGGCCCAGTAATTTGTCTTTGTTAGCCTAAGAGGCTAATGCTGCACAAGCACCCCTCTGTTGCATCCTGTTCAGTTTGCTTGTTTGTTTGTTTCTTCAAGCATGTGGGGAGGGGGTTTAACAGAAAGTGAGTGTTTGTTCTCTGTTCCACTTGCTAAGCAGATTTAATGAATCCTCTACTTAATCAAAGAGCTTTGGCTTTGTTTTCGTTATGCCGCCTCGTCACATATGTTGCGTACATATTTCTCTTTACTTTGCAAATGACGGTAGTTTCCCGTCAGCCACGGACAGAAGTAATGGCTTGTGGCCAGAGTGGTGTGTACTGTAAATGCTTTTTCCCTCAGCTGAGAGGACTTAAGACCAGCATGCAGCATGTCCTCAGTCTCGCTTTACAGCCATCAGAGAGGGACCTTTAGAGTTCAATATTTTCCTTCTTCCGGTCTACCCAGAAGCCTTTGGACCAGCAGTGAGGCCCTATTAGGGGGCTAGACGAAGTGTACAACTTTATCCTTATCTGTTCCGTGGGTAAATGACAATAGACGACACAGACTATAATGGTTAAGGAAATAAGTGAGGAATTGTCCAGGCAATTCAAAACATAAGCATTCGTTGTCATTGTGTTGCAGGCTTGTTTGTAATGAACTAAGGTGGAGAATAAACGCGTGTCACTATGATGAATGGGAATTTCAGATTTTCGGTGTACCTCTTAAAAAGCAGCTGAAGAACACTTGTAAATATTCTGACTTTAGCTAAATTGCTTTGCCTGTAGGCCACCTTTAATGTACTGTAAGTATCTGGTTTATATTTATTTGATTACTTTGTAATGCTGCCGCCAAGCGTGCTCGTTATAACAAGAAAATGTTCTCATTATAAAGAGATACTGATGTGTAATTTTGGTCCATGGTAGATATATCATAAAACGGCCAGTTTCAGTTTTCTTCTAAATAGCGGATCATCTCTCTATTCAAATAATAATTTCATGAGGCAAAGAGCTGTCACATGCACACTATCTTTAACAGAGTGGTGCGGAAAAACACTTTGCAACTTCATCCCTGCAGGTCCTAATGTCCCTCTGATAACACACTGCCGTTGTCGTGGAGATGCCACTCTCAAACTGTTCTTTTGAAGCGGGTTTTACAAGTGGACTTGGACAAAATTCACAGATTGAAGAGTGAGGAAAATGAAAGTGAGAAAGGAGAAGCAGATGAAAAATGCACTGTCAATGAAATGGAAAACCGCAGCAGATACAGTTATGAAAAACTGGCTGAGAGAAGTCCTACAGAAGCAATGTGGTTACATATCTCTAGGCTGTCTCTTAATGAAAAATTAATGGACAGGAAGTGTAGACTTTTCCTCAGAGGATTCTGACTGCAATTATAAAGTAATCAATTACCAGAGCTCTATATGTTGATGGAGCTGTCTAAAAAAACGATTTCAATCTCAGAATGAATAGGAAAAGAAAAAACTGTGAAACATGTATCCTCTTTAATAATCTTAATAATAGAGTGGTCAACATCAGGTTGATTTGACCAGAATAGGAAGGTTTTGTTTATCGCTTCCTGACACTTAATTCCTTGGTAAGAGGCAATGTATGCAGTCCTGAGTCATGATATGATGGTTGGTGCTGCTCAGACGTAGGCAGGTCTGCTGAACTGCTTTCACCTTTGAGCTCCACCAATCAGCAGCAGAGCTTCAGGGGCAAACTTTGCCCTGAGTGGTTAATTCAGTAAGCAGGGGCCCCGGCTTCCAGTCTGCTGCTGTAAGGCCTGCAGACGGGGTTTATCAACTGATCTCAAGCCGGTGGTATGCTCATATAATATTGCATTGCGTCTCATCCTTATCCCCTTCCTATTGTTTGTTTTTCAATTCAGTCATTAAACACCAAATGTTTACTTTGACGACACTGACTGCTCCACTAGTTTCAGAACAAAAGCAGTGAGTCAGAGAGTTTTCTAGTTACCGGATTAACTGTTTAAATAAGATAAGACAGGTGTTGGACAATTAACACGGACGCCTAGGTTCAAAGTGGTTAAAAAAAGCAAGGTTTGTTCAGTTTTTTTAAAGTAAAGTCAACTATCTTTCAAATACTTTCAAGGTACCTACATGAAGTGCAAGCCATGTTTATTCCAGATTACTGCCTACAAAATCCTGACACACAGAGCTAAACTGCATCTCAAATTAATCTAAAGGTTCCCGGTTTCAGACGATGCTCACCACTTCAACATAGCATTTACTGTTGACGTGCTATGTCTCCCTACATATCCCATTCCCACATATAACAAAAAGGTAGTCTTTGGTCAAAAAGAGGTTAACTTGTGTCTAACCTATCTAAAATTCACTCAAATAGTGGCATAGGAAGAAAGTGGGTGATGTCCCTGCCAAACAGAGCTTCACCATCACCTCATCCTCCCTGAGAGAGAGCTGAAGGGTTGCATTTATTTCCTCTCCGGTGAAACAGGATATGTACAGGTGACGTGAAGATAGCATCATCTGACAGACCCAAAAGATTTTACTATAGCGAATATTATTGGTGGTCATCATCACAAGGCATGCTAACTTTGCCAACAGACCCCAAATATGCTTGCCCAATATTCAACACAGTTTCCATTAAAATACCAAAACAATTCTAAATTAAGCTCTAAAGTGATTTCACTAATCCTTGCCAGCCTGAAACCACAATGTTTCATCACAATACAGTATTCGTGGTTTTATTTTATTTGAGAAAATAATGAACTTCTCTATTTATTGTAGGCATCAACTCAAACAGCTGGTGGTGACTTGCTACATAGGTAACTGTTGAACATTTTGTCATCTGCCAGAAAAAGTATAGTCAGCACTTCCACGGATTACACAGCCTCATGTGACCGAGCATTCAATGGGATTGGTACCTGGCCCCAAACAAAAACTTTTTGGGTGATCAGTATTTCATTATATTCTATGCAGCTCATGAAATTGACAAAAAAAAGGGTGTTTTTTTGGGCTTTTGCAGACAATTCTTTCGTTATTTGTGCATAGCCACCTGTTATGATAAACCTAATAACCCTCTAGTCAGAACAGTGAATATGGTGCTGTAGCTAAAACTCCACAAAAAAAGTAAAGTTGTTTCCCATGTTTCCTGTATTAAAGGTCACCTATCATGCTATTTTTAGGCAATAGCATAGGTCTCAGATATATAAAGATATATAAAAAACATGTCTATGAAGTGTTTTGCTCAAAATACCAAACAGATCACCCATTCTAGCCATGCCTCATATCCCTCCATTTCCCTTCCTGTTTCAAAAGTGCTGAATTGGGGTATAAAGCTTTAAAAATAAAAATCCGATATTACGTCATATCGGACGCAAATCTGGATCAGCTCCGTTGTACCCCCGTTTTTAGAGATTTGGGTACGGAGGAAAAGAGAGAGGGTTTTATTTTCTGACACTGCATGAGCTCCCCGACACACCGGGGACACATATTTATGTATAAAAGACATAAAAAAGTGCATTTTGCATGATAGGTCCCCTTTAACCTAATTGGCTTTTAAGGGCTAATTATTCATTTAAAATGAAAAATGTCTCAACAATAAAACGCTGCCAGTAAAAAAAAAAAACAACAATGTCGTTTGCTGATCAGATGTAAACCATCATAACACTTTTAAACCAGGATCAGAGCAGTTCCCATGCTACTCATAAAAAACCATGGGATGCATCTCTTTCCAGGCAACAGTTATAATATTAGTGCATCTAGTTGGCATATTCCCTTGAGAAAAATGAAGTGGTTCTTCTTAAACCATGTGTTTTGTGTCATAACACTTGCTTTCAGAGATGATTTCAAGTGGATGCAAAAGTGAGAACTTCCTGGAGTGCTTCTTATCACCACATCAGTGTTACCTCTGACATAAAAAATGGCTAGTTCTTCCTACAAAAGATAAATAACATGTCATTTATCGTCAGCCCTGTGAAGCATTGAGTTATAACCAACCATAAAAGCATACACTATTTAAGGTAAGAAAATCACATTAAGGAAGTGAACTAGGATTTTGACTTCCTCCACATCAAATCTGACTTTCTTCTGTTGAATGTGAGAGCCATGTGAAAATCCTGCCTTTGTGGCTAGATTTTTGTTTTATTGCTTCCAGAAAAAACACTGCATTAGATCTTTGGTTTCTGCAAAAACATCCTTCCTCTCAAGTTGAGAGCGTTGTAATTCAAATACCAATAACTGAGATATCCAATGATCCACAAGGAAAACATTTGGATTTCACTGCTAAGATGTCCTACTGAAGCTATTTTCTTTTGCATAAACGCTGCTGATGGTAGGGCTGCTCGATTATGGCAAAAATCATAATCTCGATTATTTGGGTGAATAATTGATATCACGATTATTAAAAACGATTATCCATTTACTTTAAAAACATCCATTTATTGAAAAAAAAAATGTTAACAGTATGTTTTTAATAGTTGATTACCCTGAACTTTAAGTATAATTCAACTGAAAAACCAATTAAAAAAATTAAAAAATAAATAAAATTAAAAAATAATCGTTTTATTTCGATGATGTTGTTTTCATAATCGTTGCAAGCCAAAATCGTAATTGCGATTAAAATACGATGAATTGAGCAGCCCTAGCTGATGGTTATGACAATTATTTCCAAGTTCAAAACAAATACGCAGAGATAATCGCACACAAAGCAGTGATTACTGCTACAAGAGGCATGTTTTGTCCACAACAATAATTGAGGATTACTCAAGACTGTAACTTTGGATAAATTAAGTATAATGAGTGTGAAAGTATATGAGTGATCAGTGAGTTTTGGGGTGGTAAACCTTAGCAATTACGGTAGCTCTGACAAACAAGTTAATTATGCACATCTGACAACTTTTTACAAACACTGTTGGCAGGAATGGGGTCATCCTTTGATGTATTCCGCAGTTGTTTTGTGAATGATTTAACCCTTGGCGTGACAATCTACCACCTTTGACACTAAAAGAGCTGGCTGTGACTGCACAAGCATTGCTTCCCAATGTAATCAATATATTGTGTTATTGGTCCAAGACAATTCAATCCTCAAAGGTAATGCTGTGAGATTGGATCGTTGTGTATTGGCATGCACTAGCCATTAAGGAGGTCATGTTTGACCCATAACAACAGCAGTGAAGCAGTGTCCTTGAGCAAAACACAACTGGAAGTAAGGTGCCTCATGGTAAAGTCATTCTTACGTTACTGTAAAGGACGTAAAAGCAAATTGAGCCTCAAGGAGTCACAAAAGAAAATGGTATTGTTAGAGTATGAGATAAGGCCTAAACATGTCACTGCGCCCAACCGTGCACATGAAAAGTGTCCAGGGAATTGCTGGCGTTTTGTGTAGGGAGTTAAGTTACTACAATGTAATAAATAAGATATAAAGTGCACTTACGTAACGTCTCAACTTTTTTTCAGGAGGAGACTTTCTCAGCCACCCTGAGCATACCACATCTCCCCCACTCATATCTGCTCCTTTCTTGCTCTCCCTGGAGCGGAGCCTGCTGTTGGGCTTCGTTTGTTTTTGGGAGTGTCTTCTTTCTTGTAAGCCTACCTGAAAAAGAAAAAACGTTGACACAAAGCCCAAACTGTAAAGTTGGAAAACAGAAAGTTAAAGTGTAGTATTTGTGTGTTTGAGAGCGACAAATACCGTCAGTCCTTCCTCGAAAGTCGACTCACCGACAAGGCAGTAGTTCTCTGAAATGCACAGACCAGATTTTCCACGGTTTGTAGTCAAATAAACGGGTATATCCTGAGCTTGGAGTTCATATAAACCTACGCGGCACCGCCTTTTGTACAAATACCAATGGTGACTTGTGTATTCTGTTGAAACTGGAACGCTGTGGGGGCAAAAAAAATAGGCGCAAGCAACTGAAAGTCGCTAAGTTTTAGTTGTTATGTGTAACGCCTCATGCTAATTCCCGTCAAAGTGTAGCGGTTCCCAGTTGGCGAAATCAGAGGTAAATGTCCCACAGTGAGCCGGTGCATAGTTGTCGGTTTTTGCGCAAATAAAAAAAAAATACCGTAAAGTAAACAGAGTGGTTGCGCCGAGCTTCCTTACCAGTTTACTCCCATGGTTCCTTAATTGTGATTGACAGGGTGGCTCCGTCTTTCCCTAAACTCACCCTCCTCTGAAACATGGCGGCGTCAAGCTAACGGTTGTAACTGCACACAGGATGTTGGGGAATTCTTTCAAAGTAAAAGTTGTGAGTCTTATTTTAAGTGTATTTGAAACGGTTATCAAATACTATCTATCTTGCTGATGTTAAGGGATTAAACTGACATTGTTGTTATTGGTCATCGTAAAAAAAAAAAAAATCAATACAGAAACGATTGACAAGATCAAAACATTACAGCAGACACAAAACAAATGACATAAAAAAACTATGCACACTGCACAGTTATAAATAATAACAATTAAGGGGGAGTAAATAAACAAATGAATACATTAATAAAGCAAAACTAATGTTTTGAGTCAGGCAATGTATTTAATATCTTTGGCGATAATTAGCAGTAGGCTACATGTTATGCTAACAAGGAAAAGCGACATAAAGAAAACAGCATGTATTCACTCACGTGTTGATTACATTTTCTTCAAAGTAATATTCATGTTAACAACGACAATTAACACATTCCTTTATAGTGTAGCTTCAACCTAGTGTCGGTCATTTAGGATATTTGTTTTGAAAGTTCCTACCGGATGTCACATTTGTGTAGCCCTACTCGCTTTTTTCCTACTACCGAGGACGAAATGGGGAGGCGGCAGCGTGCAGGCGAAACTGTGGAGCTTCAACCATGGGACATGTAGTCCAACAATCGTTTATGTCTCGTCCCAAAGAACAACAAAGGACTGTAATGCGGTTTTGTAGTTGAAACATGATGTTATAAAGCCATGTGCACCTTTGGGTTAATTGTAAAAGTAGGCTCAGACTGTTGCTGTAAAGACAAAGGAGGGTCCCTCCTCATGCGTAAAGGTCCCAAGAAAGCCTTGCACGTGTAAACTACACTATCCATCATGCATGTTTATTCCCCATATACAATTCGCCATAAAAAGCATGTAATGTAGAATAGCAGGTAGATAGATAGACTCTTATTTAGCAATTGTTGTGGTTACTATTCTGACATGTATCTTTCATTAGAAGTTCCTTTTTATTGTACATATCATTGTTTTCAGTTCAATACACCTATATTCTTTTTTCTTGATGAAGTTTCATTTTAACTACAAACTTATACTTGAGATATATGCATTTGATTTAGTTTGAACTGAATTCTAAGAAACATAGATGAGTAGTTGTATTGTCTACTGTCCATACCAAACTGTTTTATTAAGGTTATATGTGTAATATTGAACTGGTTTGCCATATCTGATCAATATAGTGGATTCGGCACAGCATAGCCTACAAACTAGTCTAATCCACGAACAAAGACATGATCCCTAAAGACTCAGAATGGTATCTGAGGAATCTTATTGGAATGCCATTGTAATGGTAAACACTTCCCCCAAAGGATGTCCCCTGTCCATGATTAATGACTTTACCATTGCACAGGCACATTAACTCTTTCAACAGCTTCGGTATTGATGAAGAAACAGGGAGCAATTAAAGGCTGTAGACACCACACACCATTCCAGTTAAGGAATTATGTTTAAAGATTTAGCAGAAATGTAGCACTAGGTGTTACAACACCAAATATCTTTAGTGCCTTGATGCAGGGCGTGGAGGCTTGTGGCGCAGTGGGTTGTGCGTTGGTGTTCGGATCAGGGGGGTCACAGGGTCACAGGTTCAAACCCCACTGCAGTCAGCATGTCGTTGTGTCCCTGGGCAAGACACTTCACCCCGAATTGCTCCTGTGGGGATTGTCCACAGTATTGAGTATGTAAGTCGCTTTGGATAAAAGTGTCTAACAAGTGACATGTAATGTAATGTAATGCAGCATGTTTTATCAAATCTGTATGAAGCTGTGCATGTGTCCGTTCATCTTAAATAGTCTGGGATTTACAGGTGCATACAGCTTTAGTGTGTGTCAACAGCATCTAAGTTCAATGGAGGAATGTGAATCTAAGTGCATCACACATTTTTCACCACACTTCATGATCAGACCAGACATTATATACTGTGAGTACATACTATTTGCAACAATAAAAATCTATCACATTTTTCAATATTCAAAAACCCTATTATGACATAACACATAAAGAGAATATATAATACCAATCCCAAGAGTTAACAGTTCAACAAAAATGTAATGGTTTGGTTGATTAATAATTGAGAATCATTGATTTTTTTTCAAGTGCCCGTTGAAAGCTTTAGTGCCACTTCTGTGTTTTTACCCTATCAATTGCTAATTAGTCATAAATGGCGCCTTTGCAAATAATTGGCTATTGCTTCATTACAACTTTCGTTCGTCCGTTGCCCAGAGGAATTGTAGATTATGCATGTAATTTCCCATTTCCTTTTTAAATGACTGCTTTGTCTATACTCACTTCCATTTTTGCAGAAATAGTATTGCAATCAAAGCAAAAAGATTATACATGTGCTTGTTTTTATGAATGATGCAACAACGTACAGTTCTGTATTTGTTTAATCAACAAAGTCGCTTACATACTTCCAATCTGTGAGGTTTCCAAAAACCGACTGCTTCTTCGTCTTGTTTTCGTTCAATTAAATATTTAATAATTGACTTTTACATTTATTATCTTTTATTTTTTAACAATTAATGCTCGTATTAGCAATGACATTTATTGTTTCGTCCCCAACATCTGCTGTATTTGCCGGAAAAAAAAGTCTTAAATAACTTTACTTAAATAACCTGGAAAACATAACAACAAACTGTTTTGTTTACTGTAGGAACAGGTGGATCCAGTATGAACATTAACAGGGTACAGCTGAGGTGTGTATCCTGACAATTCCTCTTCAAAAATACACATTATCAAAAGGCACATAAAGTCAGCATGAACACTAAAGTCTCCCTAGATGTTGCTGTTTAACAGTTACTTGTAAACTGAACACGCTGCTTCTCATGAGATCACACTACCTATTAGTGGGAGGACAGGAGTAAATATTCTTATTGAAAATTCCATTATCTTGGAGATTACCCAAACACAGTATTACACTCTCCACATATAGTTTTGTATTCCATGATAATTCAGAATGATATTTTAAGTCATATATACATTTATTGCATGTGATATGAAACCTGTAAAACACAGCAAAGCACACATCAAAAGATTCAAATATCATACAAATCAAACTCTACAGCTCAAAAGAAAAGCTGCATGCAAATCAGAAATAAACAAAGGTCGTTAGCTGTATATTCAGAACTGTGACAAATCAAAAAAGTCTTGCTTATTTTACAGTTGAGTGCTTTCTTCTGTACTGTGCACCGCACATGCATGTATTTGCATATGTTGATGGGGGTGTGTATGTGTGTTTGTGTGTGAGAGGTAATGTTATAAACACTCAGTTAAAGCCGACAATATGAGCGTGTTCTAGTCTCAACTTGTTTCAAATTCTTAATAATTTGTGCAACTTGTTATTATTATCATCATCATCATTATCTAATTAAAGCGATAGTATACATTTGCACAAACAAGGTTTTTGTACGTTTTTAAATCTGGAGTATTAATGAAAATGTACATTGTTTAGCTAAATACCAAGAATGAAAATCAATCAAATACAATGAAATAGTGACTGAAACATTGAGATCAAATCTAGGATCAGAATCAGAGCGGATGCTCAGTGTGTGTGTGTGTGTGTGTGTGTGTGTGTGTGTGTGTGTGTGTGATTAGATCATGTCAGTGCTCAGTTCATCAGGTTATATGCACATACATCTGTGGTAGGACAGTTCAGGACTCTCTTAATGCCAGTTCATTTGGGTTTTCCAGCAGGTTTTTTCTTTCAGAAGACCAGTCTACTGATGGTGTTGAAGCCCCCTCCCCCTCCACCTCCACCAGATGGGCCACAGCTCCCCGGTGGGTTATTGTCATCTGAACCGTTGGGCCTGAATGAGGAGGAGGATGAAGGAGCCTGGAGAGCATGGGTCCGAGCATTAAGCTCCTGCTCCTATTCACAGCATGGAGGAAATGAATTATTTTCAAAAAGGGGATTAAATATATACCTCACATGCTCCGTATATCGACCAGTCGGTCACTGGTTCAAGTCACTGAACCAAATTAAGAAAATGTCTGTGCTGGTAGCTGGAAAGGTGCCAGTTACACCTCCTGGGCACTGTGAAGGCATCTTGAGCAAGGCACTGAACCTACAAATGCTCCCTAGACGCCAAAACATGTCAGTCTCTCCGCTCTGACACTTTTACATAAATAACGCAAGTGTTTTTTATGCATGTGTGTATTTCAAACCTTAAGTGTATAGGTTCTGTGCATGAGTGCATTTGTACAGTTTGTGTGTACAGAATGTCCCCTTATGGGATTAATAAAGTATGCCTCATTCTTCTTCTTCTGTTCCAAAGAGTTAACTCTGCATTGGTGTAGTGACTGACAGGGATTCTGTGTTTTTGATTTACAATATCACAGCACCCTCTAGAGGGGATTTAGTCACTTGTACAAGTGCGCTGAAAAGTGAACTCGACACACCACAGTTCAATGACTCGTGAAATTACACCTCACGTCTTATAACGGGACAGTTCAGATTTGACTTCAAGTTCCGTCAAAATCCTATACTCCGTAGGCCTCAAGTCATCTGTGAAAGTACGGTATTTTTTCCCTCAGCTTCTTTCCACCTGAGAGAGTCTTGTACAGCTCTCGCTTTTCCATAATAACCTCATGCTCAGAGGGGTAGCGGTAAGGATGTTATGTGACAAATGCATGTAAAGTCTGAAAATATCCAATGAACAGCTTGGCAGGAGATGAAATATTTGCTCTAATCACTTCACACATGGCTACCTTTTATTTGTATCATTTGTAGAAACAGATTAAAAATTAGCAACACAATGCCTGTATGTGGGAGAAGTATTTTTTTTAATCGCCCCCACGTACCTGTAAATACAGCTTGTTGTCTTTGATAATAGCATCCAGTAATTCTTTCTGCAGGGGAGGCTCAGCACTCGGTCTCATCCCATTTGCCACCAGCCCCCTGTTGATGTTCTGCCCCGGTAGCTCCTGCTTCCTGTACATGAGCACATAAGCTGTGTCCTTGGGGAAGCGGTCTGTAATGTTTTGCACTGATTGGAAAGATGTGAATGTCACTCTGCTATCATTGAACAGCAGCCAATCCCTGGCCTCCTGTCCTCCGTTAGATACGGTGTCTCTCTGTTCAGGTGGGATGGGGAGAGCTGAGCAGGTGGAGAGGCTACACTCAGCCTGTCCATTCCCCAAATCCTCTTTTAGGGCTAAGTGGTTGGCTGTGTGCTGAGTTCCATCCGCTCCATTAATGTTACGCCCATATGAATAGTAGTGGCCACTCTCGGACGATATCCCAGAATGCATCACCACTGAGCTGAGGACATAGGGCACTGACAGGATCTCGCCATCTCCATTCATCTGCTCTGCTCCGTGTATCCTCTCCTTCTCCTCGTCCTCCTCTTCTTTTCGCGACGGTTTGAGCTTCTTGGCCAGATTCTCACTGCTCTCAGGGGAATCCACTTGCAGAGGAGAAGAGGAAGAAGAGGAACATTGTGTGTGCATTGAAGGGGCATGAACGGGAAGTCTCATGAGTGGCGGGATGGTGACATTGTCCAGAATCTTCCTCCGGACGTGACATTTGGCATCATATGAGAATCGCAGCAGGGTGAGGATTAAGTATTCAGGCGCCGATACCACTTTCATGGTCCTCTCTGCCCGCTGCAGTGAGCTACACTTCTCACAGAAATAGGCATTGTCTTCGTCCAGGATCTCTGGAGCCAGGAAGTAGTTCACCAGGTCCGGCACGGAGAGAGGAGGCTCATTTGTCACTGGCACATCATTGATATTGCTAGCTGGGGCTGGGGCCGGGCCAGGCTCAGATATTTCACTACCGCCATTGACGGATCCCTGGCAGAGACCTTTGGGTTCCTCTGAGGGCCCCTCGGGCTGGGGGCCGCCCTGAGAGGTGGCAGAAGGACAGAAGGCCAAGGAGAGGTCTGTAAAAGGCTCCCCTTTCTCAGAGATACAGTTGCACTGCATGCAGCGAATCCCGGTGATCAGCTTCCCCCTGAACATCTTTTCTGTCAAAGTCCTGCCGTCGTCCTCGGGTTTCATTTCTGCTGGACTCAGAGATGACTCCTCAGCGTCCTCCGGTGAACTCTGAGCTGTTGGCTCTTTGCCGTTTGTGTCAACAAGAGAGGCCATCTTTGGCTTTACTGATTCCAGGACCTGAATCGTTTTCTCTTCTTCATGTAACCTTGAGATCAGGAGACAGGGCACTCAACATTAGAGGAGAAAATACTGTGTTGATTTTAATTTGGGACACTGAGGTAACAATATACTATCTGGTTCTGAAGAAATGACGGTCATTAATGATGACCATTAAGCCACAGACATGCACACTGTACATTCACAATGCTTTGTATGTGTAAAATAGCATATTTACTACATACGTTTTTGTATTTAATAGTTGTCTTGTTCTATTTTTATTTCTATTATCTTGTATGTGATGTTTTTAAATCACTGTATTAAATGTATTCAAAAGACATTTTATAATCAGTTTCTTTTGAACTATGAACACTTTGAATTGCCTTGTTGTTGAATGTGCTTATGTATGACCTTGTCTTGCCTAACATTGCATCATTTTGGCAGATTTGATTCATTTGGCAAAAGGGGAACGATACAGGAAGTATAACAAATAAAAATAATGTTATACTTTAAAATCGACACCACAATTTAACACAATCCTGTTATGATTCATCCGGTCTGTTGGGAGTGCAGCCGTACCTGTCCAGAAGGAATCGGAGGTACTCAGAACAGTCCTGCTGAGAGCCGGCGTTGAACCAGGGAGGCCGAGATACTTCCAAGAAGGTTTTGGGAGCGAACGCTGCCCTCTGCAGGAAACAGACACAAACAACAGAGTGGTTGGATCATCCAATGCTGTTGACATGAGTAAAGATATTCTGTTCTACCTATTACACAGGACAACACTTACCTGAGTGTGTGCAAGGAAAGCAAAGAGCAGCTGGAGCTTTTTCATCAATGTGTTCGAACCATTTAGATGTAATGATAAAACATGTCGCCTGAAACTGAGAATAAAGGAAAGGTTACCTACAATCAGGTGGTCCATATGTTTCAGTATACAATAAAAACAAATGTAGTAAGTGTGTATTTAAGTGTGGGTCAGCAGCTTACTCTGTGGCCATGAAGAGGGTCTGGATGATACTGTTCATGAAGCAGGTGTTTCCCAGGTTGACCAGGCCAGTCTTCCCAGTCTCAGACTTTCCAAGTTGCTTCAGAGGACCCGAGGCAAACGAGTTGGACTGGGACGTCCAGGCACTTTGATTTAACACCAGCTTAATCTTCTCTTCCTCTGGTTTTGGGAGATCCTATGAAGACCATTTTAAATGAATAGTTACAGAGCGCACTTAGGAAAAGTTTGCAATGTAAACAAGACCATTCTTAGTATGTTTTTACCTTGATGGCCTCTAGTATGTGGTCGTAGAGGTCAGGGAAGCCGGAGTACTGGTACATCATGCAGTGTATTAGCTCAGTGAACTGCAGCAGGAATGCTTTGCTGGTGGAGAGACCATCTGTCCGTAAAGATTGGACTAGATGCACCACATGTGGAACAACCTGGAACAGTGAGGGATAAAGATGAAAAATGTTGAGGACACTAATTGTAATCACACAGATCTGCAGTACGGTCAGCCAGAGGTTAGTTGCACATCAGGAACCCCACAGAGGGTTCGCTCTCATTTGATGAATATTTTTGAGACCGTTCATGTTTTTAGATACTAATGAAATTGGCCAACTCAAGGGCCATTGCCCGGCCTATAAGTGCTTCACACATCATTAGTGGGAGAGCACTGCCGAGCCTGGGGTTCTGGGAAAAGAAGTTGCTGCAGCTTCAAAGTCATTTAGGCCAGAAGAGAAGAAAATAAGAAAACCAATAAAGTGGCCATATGAGAGGGAAATGGGCTGTGAGGAAGCAGGAGATCCCTTACCAAATGGAAGGCCTCGGGAGAGTGCTGGAAACTCAGCAGCATGTGGGAGAGCACAGCAAGCGCCCCCTGCCGCACAATGGGGTACCACAGACGGCTGAAGACCTGAAAACAAAGTAATGAATACATTTATACAAGCTGGGGAGTTTGTCACCAGCCCCAGGTATAATATCATTAAGTATAAAGGCTGCATTTCAGGTTCATAAATAATGCAATTCAGCATCTGTGAAGTTTTAAAAGATGCATACAATTTCTGTTTTGTACATCAATAATAAATTAGGAGTTTTCACTACTAACCAGTTCGATTTTGAGCAGAGTGACGTCTATGAGGATGGTGAACTTCTGAACTGCAGCTAGCCCTTTCAGTAGAGCGATGACCCAGGTGTCCACATGATGAGCCAGAGGCCAAGAGAGCCAGTCGATCATCCTACAGAGAGAGAAGGGTGGGGAGTGTAAATAATGTGTAGAAGTGTGACATCCATCTTGTATGATTGGATGTGATTGGATGGTTACCTGCAGAGGGCTTTAGTCATGCTGGCGTCTTTCACATTGTTGTCTGTGGTGAGACTCTTGATCAGCACGGTGATCATCTGGACGGGGATGTGCTGCACCAGGCTGGCCAGGGCGATGGAGGGGTCAAAGGAGGAGTCTGCCAGAAATCAACAAGAGTACAATTAGTCAATGATTACACCCAAGTAAAATGGCAGAATTGTGAAAATTCTAGACCAGCAGTGACAGCGGCCCCTTGAGAATCAGTGCAGTGTGACACCAGTGCAAACTCAGGCTTTATTTTTATATTTCTTAAGATGTCTTTTGTGTTATGTTCATATTCTGTAGAGGCATTTGTTGTATGAGTATTGTGTAAAATACCTATTTTTCTTACATAATAAAGCTGCAAATAGGCCTAAAAAAACCTCTCAAAATGATGTATTGGATCTGGATAGCTTATATTAATATAATTGATCCCACTTCACAGTTTTCCTTTTATGGTTTACTGTAGTATCGGTATAGTGTCCTATAGTGTTTTTGTTATATCTGGGAAGGGCGGTGTGGCTCTGTGGATTTTGACACCAGCACTTTAGATATTAGCTCAGCCCACCTGAACTGTCACTGAAAGGTAGAGTGACCCTGATGCATGCCGTCAGTGTGGCTATTCATCTAAAAATCGCTGCTTCCTGTTTATTTTGTGCCGCTCCACATTTCAGTCACTTGCAACACTGCACAGGACATCCTTCAAATGTACCATCAACAACAGAACTGCAGCTTTAAATAGTCTGAACTCTACAACATCCTTACAACTAATGCTTTTCAGTATTTACCCTTGGAGTGAATGCTCTTCTTGAATCAGTCATTTGAAGGTAATTGCTTCAGGCAATGACAAGTGTGTAAAATGAGGCCACTACCTACACATTTAAAAAAAATGTTATCAGTGTGCCAATAACACTGAATATAGAAGAATGAACATCCAAACTATACAAATGATATTACTAAGCCAAGGGATCAGAGTCAGCTATTGGCAGGGTCTTGAAAAAATTCAAATGAAACAAGGTCATTGTCCCTGTGTGCTTAGTCATGTGCTAATAACACCCCCGGCATTAATGCTAAGATTTATGGAGGCAGAGGTATAAGTCATGGGTCCTTGTTGCCAAATGGAAGCACTTTTTTTTTTATTACGGGTAGGCAGACATTTATAAATCTATGAATACATTCTAAATGTGTTCATATCTTAAGCTTCTTTAGGACCTATAATTCCAGGTGTCCCAAAACGTACCTTAAGGAATAAGTAAGGTAGTATTAGCCCAAGTTTGAAAAACATTTACTATATTATATTCCTCGAACCTGAAACCCCATGTTTTAAACCATTTTGGAAAGAAGGAAGGAGACTCACCTGTGGAAGAGATAATAGCAAACACTTCTTGCAGAGAGGGAAGCAGTGTGGCTGGATCTGCCTTCCAGATGTTTTGCAGCAGTGTGCTGACCTTAGTCACCTGACCCACATACTCTCTCAGCTCCCGCTCTTGGCTGGCAAAGCAGTGGAAGTAACTGATGGTCCTCACCAGCTGCTGGCAGAACAAAACGCCCGACTTATCCCTCGGGAGGCACTGCACAAAGTCCGACAGCAAAGAGCTCAGGTGGGCGCAAAGAGCAGGCTCAGGACGTTCACACACCATCCTCAGAACCTCCACCTGAATCACGCCGAAGATCTCGAGCACCGAGGGGCAGCTGATGAGCAGCCGCAGGCAGCAGTGAATGTAGTCTATTACGGCTGGATCTTTGCGGTCCAGATGGGCATAGCCCTGCTGGAGAAGAGTGAGTGCAAAGTCTTTAGTGAAGAAATGCTCAAACTCTGGCCGGTGGTAACGCGCGTAGGCTTCCAAAACCTGGATGCCGATCTGCCTCTGAAATGCATCTTCACCAAGCAGGATGAGGCGGGTGGTGAGAGTAAACAACGCATGACACTGCTCCTCTGTCACCTCTTTCTCTGCTGCTTCCACTACCTTCTTCACTATGGCCCTCTTCACTGGAACAGAGTGATCGGAGCTCACAAGGCCCTCCAAAATCTTGTCCATGATGACGGTCTGTCAAAGGCAAAAGGAAATAATTAGACACTTCGTTCACCTTTTTCCCATAGCAAAAGAGTCTAATCAAATCTTTGATAGGCCTTTTTCACAAAGGATATTTTGAAATGTAACAGTAGCAAAAAAGAGGACATAGAAAACTAAAATAATTAAGGCCTTTTTATGATCATGGTGTAATATGGCTCACTTTCACAGCTTACAAGGGTATAGGAATAGAACAGAGTTGTTATTGTGGTTGTTAATAACACATGCTATTCTTATAATGATATGTCAATCTGTCTGAAGTGGGGGGGGGGAAATCAATGGGAGCAACAGGTCTTTTTTTTACCAGACTAGAGACCACACATTGTCTGCATTCATCGAGTGCACAGACTGTGAGCATTCAGAGGTAGACAATGTCTGCTCAGCGTTAATGTGCTGCAACTGGAATGTAGAGCTCATAGACTTCACTGTCATGTGGCTACTGAGGCAAAAAAAGGTGCTTAAACAAATTGACTATCGGGCTTTTAAAGTATCACAAAATGTAACACAATATTTAGATGTATTTATTTTGTGAAAGAATATGCTGTGCCAAAGACAGGAAGAAATTGTTTACATTTAATGCTCATACACAACAATATTTGACAAATAGATATTAATTAGGAACTTGTTAGAGAACTTACAAAAATAAATACATAAACAAATTCAGAAATAAGGGGAAATCCTACCAACTAATAAGAAACCATTTCTTTCCAGAGGTCAAAGTGAAGCAATAGTCAGTTTAGACCAACAACTAAGACTAATCTACAATGATTTAAAAATAAATAAATAAGAGAGAAGTAAGAAACAATTACTTAGAATAGTAACATAATGTCTTAATTCCACATAAATAATGAGACATTTTCTCAAAAGAATACACTTTTATAGGGCACTTTTCCTAGAGCTCAAATACGCTTTACAAGCCGGTAGAGAAAATAACAACAACATGACTTTTCACAAAATATCTCATAATGTTGGCGATAGTATGTCATTATTTGTATTTACAACGCGATTATTTTGAGATAAGTAAGTCTTTAAATTTGAGATTGTTTTAAACATTAACGCCTTGTGTTTTTCCTTGTCACGGCTATCTGTGCTCCTTCTGTGCGTACAGGCGGCTAGCATGCTAACGCTAGCTGTATCGGCTAACGTTAAGGGTTACTGTGTTTTCCTGGCAGTTAAAACCTAAACATGAATGTTATTAAAAATGTAAAACCGTTGTTGCCTGTTCTGTCGCTCCATGGCAACAGTTGTTACAAACATCATTCGACATGATAACAAGAACAAAGCAACCAAACAGGCCTGTGATACGTTAGCTGAGTAACGTTAGGTCCCTCTGACTTAGCATAAATACCGTCATGTATTCTCGCCATTCAGAAGCTTTACGATGTGTGCTTACCCAAATAAAGCATGCCAACGATGTCCGATGAGAAAATCCTTAATGGTCGGTAGATGATAACCGAGATTTGACAGGTAAAACAGTTTTATTTTGGTTCATTTGATCGCTCAGAATCAGCTGATTACCCTTTCACCGACGTCATTCCTATGGACAGAGAAGTTGGTAGGACCCATGTGTGAAGCAATTTTCGTCTTAATATTGCCTGTGACGCATATGTTACATGTTGAGTAATTCAAACTATGGTACTCAGTTAAAAATGCTTTAAAACATATATGTTTTTAAAGCAAGATATAAAGAATGGTGAAATTTGAATACATATTTTTGTTCCTGTGTGGTTGACGTGCTGCATTCAAGTACCCCTCGTCCATCTCGCCTTTATAGGACTACTTCTTGAAGATATGTTAACTTAACAATAATGATATTGTTTTATTTAACTTTTGTCTCATATGTAGCTAATTTTGTAGAACTTTCAAATAGTTTTAATCATTACTTGTCTGCCATTTTTGTCTCACTTTAATCTTAGCTTTGAAACGTGCAAAATGAACAATTAATTTACTTATTATTATTATAATCATGATATGTATTATTATTATTATTATTTTACGTTACCATTATTATTGCACACATTGATAAAGAAATCAACTGAAAACCAAATCATTTCCAACCGCCGTTAAAGGCAGCTTAACCAAGTCTCGCGATAGAGTGCACACACCGGGTAACTGGCGCGGGAATAACGCGGGTGCCCGAGACAACTCTTGCTAGCGGGAACGTGCTGCCTCTGACCAACCGATGTGTCTTTCATTATAGACAGCATAATTGTTCTTATTTACCCGGAGAAAGTTCGGGAAATCCTAAACGGATATTATACGGGATCATACAAGGCACCACATAACGGGTGATACATCTGAATCGTAGAGGGAAATTCGACAAAAATGTCCGAACTCCTAAGCTGCGTGGAACAGCGGGAAGAACCGACTGAAGTTCCAAAACCCGAAGCAGCGGAGGTAAGATGGTTAAAAAATGGGCATCGTCTCCTCATCACCGACTCCATTTTCCCTAGATCTACCACATATGTACCAAACTCAAAAACCTACTCGTTCCTTCAATTCGGCATTGATAAACATTCACTTTGTCAATGTTAATGCGGGCTTGTTGAGCTAACTAGTTATGTTAGCTAACCGCGGCGGAGCTAACGTTAGCTCACGACAACAACAGCTCGGTCCCATTCACCCGGGACTGAAGCTACAGAGCAGCAACAGGGCCAGGCTGTTTCACAAGCGCTAAGATAGCTAGCTTAGCCCCGCTAGCGACCCATCTATCATCCCTATGAAAGTCCAAAAGTACTTTCTGTTTACGGTTTGTGACCACAGTCACCCAGCGAGTCCTTTGTGACTATTATTCTGGCTTGTGGAAACCTCGTGAACGCAGCGAGCAGCCCTCTGCCCAGCTGTCCCGTCTGAGCCTTTGTTTTCAGTGGGACAGGGCATCACCTGTAAACGAGGGGTGCTGCGTGCCTGCAACATGCGTTTCACTCCACTTTGTTGATTAATCCCATTACAAGTAAAGGCCTTTTGTATTTATTTATTATTTGTTGTTAAGTTAAATAGCAATTACAGGACAAGTGCACGTGCAGTGTCACGGATACCCACAAAAGAGGAAAGAGTATTTACAAGTAAAGACAAAAAAACATGACAAAGTAGCAATGGACCCCATAACAAACTTGAGTAACACAACATGTTTTCAGACGTGTATGTCTGATTTAGAGAAGAACAAGTTCCGCCGTTTTACTTTCACGTACTTGATCCCACAAAGTGTTACAGCAGTTTAAGTACAGGAAACAGTAGAAAAATAACTACCGTACGTGATAAGCACCCGATACAGTCAAAAAATGTACAGGCAAGGATTATATACATGCTTACAGGTAGTATTACGTGAAGTATTTGAAAAAACGTAATGACACTTAAGAAACAAATAATACATTATGAATAAAATGTTTGGGGAGTTTGTGAGATGTTATCCGTAACAGGAGATCTTCCATCATATGCTGTGTGTTCCAGAGAGCATCCGAGAACAGAGCTGGTGGTTTGTCTAATCTGTTCCTGTTAGTTGTTAAATCTGAAGAAAGCAACTGAACAACCATTTTTTTTTCCGCTCAGGAGAAGGCAGATTCTTCAGATGAAGGGAAAGAGTCGACCTCAGAGGCTGGGGCTGATGTACAAGATGCCACTTCCTCTACCAAAACTAAAGAAACTGGTCTGGGGTATGAGGAGAAAGTGGTAAGTATCTAACCATAGCTTTAAAATCTCACCACTCGGATCTTGGATAAATAAGCTAACAAGACTTTTTTTCTATGTGTGCAGCTCACAGACCGGACCAACAGATTTGAGTACCTCCTGAAGCAAACAGAGTTGTTTGCTCATTTCATCCAACCAGCCGCACAGAAGACCCCCACCTCCCCGCTGAAGATGAAGCCAGGACGTCCTCGCATGAAGAATGATGAAAAACAGAATCTGCTGTCTGCCGGAGAGTGAGTAATTGAACACCACCCCAATTTATTTATTTAATAAATACTGCCATTGCGATCATGAAAACTAATATTTGATTTCTGTGCTCAAACAGCAACCGACACCGCCGCACAGAGCAAGAGGAGGACGAAGAGCTTCTGAGCGAGAGCACCAAAACTACTAATGTCTGCGTTCGCTTTGATGACTCCCCCTCCTGTAAGCAATGTTCTACTTCTTTATTGAGGCTTGAAAGGTATATAGCAAAAATCATGAGCAGAAGTGATGACAATGTTTTCTTGTCTCTCATTTAGACGTCAAACAAGGAAAAATGAGAGACTATCAGGTCCGGGGTCTGAACTGGCTCATATCTTTGTATGAGAACGGCATTAACGGCATCCTTGCTGATGAAATGGTCAGTACTTTAAAACTGTAACCTATTCTTTTAAAGGGGAGTGACACATATTGTATTGTTGAATTCACATATACTGCTGTTTATCTCACACACTGTGCTGTTTTTCAGGGTTTGGGGAAGACTCTGCAGACCATTTCTCTGCTGGGTTACATGAAGCATTACAGGAACATCCCTGGTCCCCACATGGTGCTGGTGCCCAAGTCCACCCTCTACAACTGGATGAATGAGTTCAAGAGATGGGTGCCTTCACTGCGCGCCGTCTGCCTGATCGGAAGCAGAGAGCAGAGGGTACGCAGCCTCAGTGTTATGATTGTAACTGGAATAGCTGGATATATTTGACCATCTAACGCCACCTATAGATTTGACTTTAATGTGCTTGTTTTGCAATGAGAAACTGTTTTGGTCAATTGGACTCATGTAGGTTACATATCAAGTGTGTATCAAAAGAATGGATTATACTGTATGTGAGGAAGGAATTGATCATTTGAAAACAGCATGCAGAACAACTTTAGCTTTACTAAAGAAAAATAACTTTATAAGGTAAATAAACCAGACTCAAAAACATCAAATGTTTTTCATCAATTTCAGAATGCCCTGATCAGAGATGTGCTGCTGCCCGGAGAATGGGATGTGTGCGTCACATCCTACGAGATGCTCATCATTGAAAAGGCAGTGTTCAAGAAGTTCAACTGGAGATACCTGGTCATTGACGAAGCCCACAGAATCAAGAATGAGAAATCAAAGGTCAGACACACACTGAAACAAAATATATATTTTCATATTTCAGAACCACTCTTGTGTTTCACAGTTTTTCCTAATGAAGCAATTTATTTCCTATAGCTGTCAGAGATTGTGCGAGAATTTAAGACCACCAATCGTTTGCTGCTGACCGGAACCCCCCTGCAGAACAACCTCCACGAGCTGTGGGCTCTGCTCAACTTCCTGCTGCCCGACGTCTTTAACTCATCAGAGGTAAAGACTGCCTAGAAATGCGCAATATCAGGAGATTTAGACGATACGATAAACTAGGGCTGTGCGATTATGGCAAAAATCATAATTACGATTATTTTGGTCAATAATTGATATCACGATTATTATAAACAATTATCCATTTACTTTGAAAACATCAATTTATTGGAGAAAAAAAAATGGAACATTATGTTTTTAACAGTTGATTACCCTGAACTTTAAGTATATTTCAACTGAAAAACCAATAACAATTTTTTTTTAAATAATAATTGTTTTATTTCGATTACGTTGTTTTCGTAATCGTTGCAAGCCAAAATCGTAATCGAGATTAAAATACGATTAATTGCACAGCCCTACGATAAACCTGCTTTCAAGCTGGAGTCCCTAATTGTACTGATGTTGTTATTTAGAAGAAACGTGCTTTGTTTTCTGGTACTAATGTTTATTTTTCCCCATAGGACTTTGATTCCTGGTTCGACACAAACAACTGCTTGGGTGATACCAAGTTGGTGGAACGTCTTCACACTGTAAGTTTTCCTCATGTGAACTTCCAACTACTTTGTCAAATGTAAGGTGTTACTCTCATTTGGGTCAAAGCACTCTTTTGACGTGTCTTTTTATTTAATTTTTTGTGTGTAGGTGCTGCGTCCCTTCTTGCTCCGTCGTATCAAAGCGGACGTAGAGAAGAGTCTGCTTCCGAAAAAAGAGATCAAGATGTATGTGGGCCTGAGTAAGATGCAGCGAGAGTGGTAAGCAGTTTTCATTTATCCATACAGCTTGAACTAAACTGTGTACTGACATTAAATGGTTGTACACCTGTATGTAATATTACCTCCCGTCATATGTCATCAGGTACACAAAGATCCTGATGAAGGACATCGACATTCTGAACTCAGCGGGTAAGATGGACAAGATGCGTCTGCTGAACGTTCTCATGCAGCTGAGGAAATGCTGCAACCACCCGTACCTGTTTGACGGGGCCGAGCCCGGACCCCCGTACACCACCGACAGCCATCTGGTGGTGAACAGCGGCAAGATGGTGGTGCTGGACAAGCTGCTACCCAAGATGAAGCAGCAGGGTGTGTAGAGAGTCATGCTGTGAATGTACCAGAATTCATGGTTATCCTCCTAAAGACGCAGTATTTTTTATTACAGAATCTTAAAATTGTAGGATACTAAGATGCTATAGAACACATCATTGAGTTTCATTCATAAGTGGTGAAAGACGGACTTTGATACTTTACTCGAGTAAAATAACCAAAGTACAAACATCTACAAATATTCCACGACAGGACCTTAAAGTAAAATACTACTGTATTCCAATCTGTATCTATCCTCTCGTTTCTACTCTTTGCTTCTGTTGTGCAATAAAATATCTTGCCCCACTCAGTTACCCAATTGCAATCAAACATAGCTTTTGTCAGAATAAAAACTGAAAGAAATCGAGTACTTTAATAAGATTGATTATTTCTAACTAGTTTGAAGTGCTGTCTCAAAGGACTGCATGGGCTGTTTCTTTCTGTCTTTGTTTTAACACATTCCTCTGACGGAGTATACTGTCTCTCTTCCGTCCAGGCTCTCGTATCCTCATCTTCAGTCAGATGACCAGGGTGCTGGACATCTTGGAGGATTACTGCATGTGGAAGAACTATGGCTACTGCCGCCTGGATGGCCAGACGCCGCACGAGGAGAGACAGGTGCGGGTCTCATATAACAGGATGCCAAATAACTGATTACGTCAACATATTACCATCGTCTTTTCTCTAACAAGAGTCAAGTCAAAAATATAATCTTCATGTAACTTTGTTTTTCAGATCTCTATCAACGCATACAATGAGCCCAACAGCCCCAAGTTTATCTTCATGTTGAGCACCAGAGCTGGAGGACTGGGTATCAACCTGGCTACAGCTGATGTGGTCATCCTGTACGACTCGGACTGGAACCCCCAGGTCGACCTGCAGGCCATGGTGAGTACATCCCTAATCCTAACATGAACCAGGTGCTGTAGAGCTTTTATTTCAGGGGAGTTGACCATCCATCCATCCATCCATCCATCTTCTCCCGTTTATCCGTGGTCGGGTCGCGGAGGTAGCAGTTCCAGCAGAGAGCCCCAAACGTTCCTTTCCCTGGCCACATCAACCAGCTCTGACTGGGGGATCCCAAGGCGCTCCCAGGCCAGCGAAGAGATATAATCCCTCCACCTGGTCCTAGGTCCTTGGTCTCTTCCCAGCTGGACGTGCCTGGAACACCTCCCTAGGGAGGCGCCCAGGTGGCATCCTTACTCGGTGCCCGAACCACCTCAACTGGCTCCTTTCGACGCGAAGGAGGAGCGGTTCAACTCCGAGTCCCTCCCGGATGACTGAACTTCTCACCTTATCACTAAGGGAGACGCCAGCCACCCTGGGGAGAAAACCCATCTCGGCCGCTTGTGACCAATTGTGTTTTTTTTAATTTAAGGACCGAGCTCACAGGATTGGTCAGACGAAGCAGGTGCGGGTGTTCCGCTTCATCACTGAAAACACGGTGGAGGAGAGGATCGTGGAGCGGGCTGAGATGAAACTGCGCCTGGACTCCATCGTCATCCAGCAGGGTAACTCCTCGCTGTCATACAGGATCGCTGAGAAATGTAACAAAGCGTCTACCAATAGGAGCTTTGAGAGACTCATTTCCCATCGTTGTCATTAACAGGAAGACTAGTGGATCCAGGTGCAAACAAGCTGGCCAAAGACGAGATGCTGTCCATCATCCGTCACGGCGCCACACATGTGTTCGCCTCCAAAGAGAGCGAGATCACCGACGATGACATCGACGCCATCCTGGAGAGAGGGGAGAGGAAGGTGAGACAGTACAGGTTGTGGAAAATGGATGCTTTTTCGTGTCTAGTTTTTTAAATGTGGCAAAAAATAAACACTCTGTTCTTGTTATTTGCTAGACCATGGAGATAAAGGAAAAGATGGCTAACCTGGGTGAGAGCTCACTGAGGAACTTCACCGTGGACACAGAGAACAGCAGTGTGTATAAGTTTGAAGGAGAAGATTACAGAGAGAAGAAAAAGGTACACAAAACACTCAAACATCAGGGGTCAGTCTTTAATTCCAACAATAAAAACCTCTGAGTCTAACCCTTCTTCCTCTTCATTCAGGTCATCACCAACTGGATCGAGCCGCCTAAGAGAGAGAGGAAAGCCAACTACGCTGTGGACGCTTACTTCAGAGAGGCCCTGAGAGTCAGTGAGCCCAAAGCACCAAAGGTAGGGGCCATCACTTTACAAACACCCTTAAGTCCTAAAGCATTAATGCAGCAGAAAGTCTAATTACAATGTTTTTATTACTTTTAAGCACACTTATGTAAATATATTTAACCCTTAGATGCACGAGTGACTGGACCCTACACTCTTCCATAAGTGGGTCAAAAAGGACCCGTATTAGAATAATATGTGTTTTTATGTCATTTTGGTTAAGAAAAATCACTTGTATAATATTTAGTATTATATTTGGTTCACACTAGAAATATTTTATATTTATTTTTTCACTATTTATAATTTTAGCCTTTTTTTTTACATTTTGGAAAAAAAACGAAATTCCATAGAAAATGCATGCGGGTCATTTTTGACCCACTTATGGAAGCTTGGGGTAGAAATACAAAAACTACAATTTCTTAAAATGTGAATGGCATGATATCCAAAACATGTTTTTTGAGGAATAGCTGGAATATGAAATGATAAAAAAATGTAATTACAAAGATACTCTAAGAAAACCACCTTCACCAGGTCAAAAAAGACCCACTTGTGCATCTAAGGGTTAACATGTTCATTCAAATGCTCAACGCTTCACTGTGATATCTTGTTTCAACAGTTTGTGTGAATCCTGTTTTTAACTATAAATGCCTGAATTTCCCCAAGGGGATCAATCAAGTTCCATCTTATCTTATTATGTATGTGTGTTTATCCTGGTTGAGGTATTACATGTGTTTGTGTGTTTCCCATTTCCCAGGCTCCTCGTCCCCCCAAGCAGCCAAATGTGCAGGACTTCCAGTTCTTCCCTCCACGTCTTTTTGAGCTCCTAGAAAAGGAAATCCTCTTCTACAGGAAGACCATCGGCTACAAGGTACCAAGATATTTTTCACATGAGAAAGACATCATTTGTTTGGAAGTGGAAATGTCTCTAAAGCACATGTGTCAAACTCAAGGCCCGGGGGCCAAATCAGGCCCTTGGTGGATTTAATTTCGGCCCGCAGGATAATTTCTAATTACTATTAGATCTGGCCCGCCGGTATATTGCACGCACACCTTCCTCAGCTCAGAGCCTGACCCCAAACATTGATGAACTTGCACCCAAGATGAGATGCCAAGTATCTGGCTTGAACTAGCATCACAGAGCAGCAAACTGAGTTTCAATGGATGTTTCCTTCTGCACTTTTTTTCTTGAGACAACAGAGCATGTTTGGTTTTTTCTTTGAGGGGAATTGTTTTTTTGAAGCTGTTGTTGGCCTGTGGAACAATGTAATCATAAGAAATGACTCCGGAACAGCTGCAGATAGAGCCATAAGAAATTAATGCAACTGATTATTTAATGTTTAATGTTGTTTTTATAGGCAATAATTTAAGCTTTGTTCCAGGTTGAATATGTGCAATAAGTTCATTTCAATAAGTTCTGCAATAAACATCGAACCAGTCCGGCCCTCGACTAGTAGCGATTTTTTTATTTTGGCCCACTGTGTATTTGAGTTTGACACCCCTGCTCTAAATCATTCTGTGGCTGCGTCTCTTCAGGTGCCCCGTAATCCAGAGATGCCAAACTCTGCCACGCTCCAGAAGGAGGAACAGGGTAAGATCGACGAGGCGGAGGCGCTCACAGAGGAGGAGCTGGAGGAGAAGGAGAACCTGCTGCAACAGGTACTGATCCTTCCCCCTGAATACACTACATGTGTGGTTAATGTGCCGAGTCGAGTTTAAATGCTTTGTGTCTGCATCTAGATTGAGCATATTTGTAAACATCTGTACCTTGATTGCAGGGATTTACCATTTGGAACAAACGTGACTTCAACCAGTTCATCAAAGCCAACGAGAAGTGGGGAAGAGATGATATTGAGAACATTGCCAGAGAAGTCGAGGGCAAAACTCCAGAGGAAGTCATGGAATATTCTGGTAACAACTCATTTTTTTACCCTCTATTCTACATGCAAACTTTACATTTCTTTGCATGTTTAGACAATGATTTGCTTGTTTGTTCCTCCAGCTGTGTTCTGGGAGCGCTGTAACGAGCTGCAGGACATCGAGAAGATCATGGCGCAGATCGAGAGAGGAGAGGCCAGGATCCAGAGGAGGATAAGCATCAAGAAAGCACTGGACTCAAAGGTAGCCATCTTACCATTCATCTCTTTAAACGACTTCATTAGCTTTATCTCATTAAAGGTGGGGTAGGTCATTCACTTCAGAAACACTTGTTATATTCCATGGAATGCTCTTAGCATCCCGATAGCAATGAATACATTAAATGCTTTGACAATAAATACATAAAAAATGTCATCTGTGGAAGCCGTAGTACTGTAAAAAGCACGACCAATCATCTGAGCCGGCCCGGCTAAAATAACTGGATGGCCTACCTGCCTGTCAGCCTTCCATCTGTGCACAAACTTATCTCGTGCCCTCATTGGTCATGTGTGCGTTCGTGTGTGTTGGAGGAGGGGCTCTGTAAGGAAGTCTGGTTGTGTACTTTCTAGCGCACTCGAGCTGGTTTCTCCATTCTTACCTACCCTACCTTTAAGCATTGTGTTAAACACCAACTCTAAATCCTGCTCTGATCTTCTAATCGTCTCGTCTCCACATTATCCTCTCTTCCATCCTTATTAATGAATTAACACTCCCTTAATTCCTCATCTCCTTGCCCAGATCGGTCGCTACAAGGCTCCCTTCCACCAGCTGCGCATCTCTTACGGCACCAACAAAGGCAAGAACTACACGGAGGAGGAGGACCGCTTCCTCATCTGCATGCTCCACAAGCTGGGCTTCGACAAGGAGAGCGTGTACGACGAGCTGCGGCAGTGCATCCGCAACTCGCCTCAGTTCCGCTTCGACTGGTTCCTGAAGTCCCGGACGGCCATGGTAAATGCTGGCTTCTTGGTGCTATTTTGCTTTTCTTTTTGTGCATGTTGCCTACAAATTAAAAATGTTGTTTGTTATTGTGTGTGTGTAGGAGCTCCAGAGGCGATGCAACACTCTGATCACACTGATCGAGAGAGAGAACATGGAGCTGGAGGAGAGAGAGAAGGCCGAGAAGAAGAAACGCGGCCCGAAGAATGTCTCAGTAAGTTACCAAAGAACTACAGGAAGCAAGGCACTTTGATGCAAAATAAAACATGAATTATGTCTGTGGCTGGGTATTGTTTGAAGTTTTTCCAACCACCACGGAGTGCCAGAAAAGTAATCTTCTGACAGCCTGTGAAGTGGCCCTTTAATGCTTTTTAGGGGTTTCCCTTTCCTGTAGTGTGGTAGGCTTTTGTGCATGTAAATGGTCTGCAAAGGCTAAAATCACAAAGTTACCTCCAGAGGGAGTTTCTCTCCTACACACATTCCCCCCCCATGCCTGAAACGCCTCCATTGGACTCCTTCGTTTACTCCCAAAACGTAGTGACATCTCTTTGTACCACTCACGCTTCTATTGGATAGCACTCCAACACCTTTTAAGTGATGGGCTAAGGGGCGGGACATCTCTAAGCGGTTGACCAATCACAACAGAGCCAGCCAGCTAACCAATCAGAGCAGACTGGGCTCTGGTTTCTGACTCACATTTAAGGATAACACTCCTTTGTGGTGACTGACTGTGTTTGTCTAAAATGACTGTCAAAAATAAAATAGTTAATTAAGTACTGCAAGTCTGTCCTGGAGAATCTTATGGTGTTTGAATGTGGCAGAACGCTCATTACTATTAAGTATTTAGGTCACACAGCCCTGTTTTTGTCTGGTTCACAGTGACTTATATGTCACTGCTTGTGAAATGTTCCTTTTTAATAATATTCTTTTCTTACCCTAGGCCCAGAAACGGAAGTCAGACGCGACCCCAGATGGCCGTGGACGCAGGAAAAAGCTGAAGTTGTGAAGCCGTTAACAACTTGAATCTACTGAGTCAGAATCTGAGATGGCAGCCAGCTCCGTATCGTTAGTCCTAGTGTTTGTTATGCAGACTGTGATAATGTGTCTAAACCCCGACGGACTGACTTTGTTAATTAGGTTTTAGGGAGTGAAGCCTGCCTTGTCACTTACCTAAACTCTGCAGCTGTGCTGGTTTAGTTTGTATCGTTTGCTAGTCCTTGTTTTATTTTTTACTAGTACTTCATTGAAATAAATGTATTTATGCTTGTTGGTTGTACCACATTCCATTGCTCAAAACAATATGTACAATTTTAAAGAAAACATTTGTTCTTTTATCTTCCTATGTGAAGTAGAAAATGTATTTTAAAGTCACAAATAAACCTTCATTTTTTTTTTAAATACGTGTGTGATAAATAAGACACTGATTCAAAAAAAGGACATTTATATTTGGCAGATGAAGTGTACATACATCCAAACTTTTTAAATTGTCACAATTAATAAGCCATAAAAGTCTACTAACAAATGGCACAATAAAATATACTATCAGCTGTAGAAGAACAGTTTTATAATGCACTTTTTTCTTCAGGACTTTATTGACAAACCAGAAAGACATAGTTCATATTTTTTCAAGTTTCACCAGGGTGTAGTAATACCGTTTTCATTGTCCTACATTGATATGTACACAGATAGTTTTGAATCTGATTTCAGCCACATTGACCTGAAAAGAATAGTTGTTTAAAAAAAAAAGAAAAATATAATAATTCTGCATTCTCAAGACTACAATGTACAATCCCTTTCAATGACACCACATCGGCATTGTGACTAAGCGGTGGGCAGATATACTGCAGGCTCTTTAAGCACTACAGTTAAATATTAAAAATCATTTATCACATTCTCATTCATTAAGGTCAGCTTCAACTAACATTCAATCCATTTTGCTTTACTCTCCACAAAATAAAATAACGCCAATAAAAAAAACGTGATATAGTATTATCTTTTAAGGAGGAACATAGACAATTTGAAGCAACTTAGCCTTTTAACTCTTGTATATAATTGCATCTACTCAATAAGGATTTCTAGGCATTTGCAAATGCTGCATGAAGCGGGATATCTTACAACTTGACAACCAAAGAAGCAGGTGGATAAGTGTGAGGGACTTCTTTGTACATCCATGATTCAAAATAGGCTGCACAAACCTATATTTCACTACAGCAAGAACTAGCCATCGTCAGAGATCAATAAGACCCCTCCCTCTGGTGCGTTCTCTGCATGCAGGCCCCCCCCCCGAGCACTGACACTGTTCTGGGCTCGATTCAGTGCTACAAGAGTTGGGCTTTAAAGGCACAATGGTGGAGGAGACTATCAGTCTTTTTAAGAGGGGGCAGGTGTTTGAGGTGGAGGGATCTAGACCTCAGAGTTGTCTGCGCTGCTCCACATTCCCCCTGTGCCTGAGCTGTAGGCCGAGGAAGAGGAGGTGGTGTAGGGGGGGAACTGGGCCTTCTTCTCCTTCTTCTTGCGCCGCAGCAGCAGGATGACGGCGGTGGCGATGAGGCAGATGAGGAGGATCAGCCCGGCGATGCCCACCAGCATGGGCAGAGTGGAGGAGTCGGCCAGCTCTCTGCCCGAGCTCTCCAGCAGGGGGCGCTCCAGCAGGGGGTCTCGGTTGGGGGACCAGGGCTGGCGCTGGCTGACCACCATGCGGTCGGCTCGGTCCAGAGAGATGTGCTGGATGTTGGTGCCTCGGTTGTTTTCGATGCCGATGTCCTGGACGGCGGCGGCGGCGTTAGAGAAGGCGGGGGCAGCGCGGCGGTGGCGGTCTGAGAGCAGGACGGAGGTGTCGGGCTGCTCCACCGAGGAGATGCTGTGGTGCAGATACTCCACGCTGCGCTTGCCTATGTTGCGGCGGGCGTTTTCTTTGGAGCGCACGGTGTAGATGGTGTGGATGAACCATTCTCTACCAGCAGCAACCTGCAGGACACACAACATTTAGAGTTCATATCGCATGGTTTTTGTAAAAATGTGTATGTTGTTTTGGGATTACAAAAATCTAAACTGAATACTTCGGGATTACTTTAAAATCAAACATTTCCAAAATATGCACAGTATTAAAAAATAAATAAAATAACAAACAGGACTTCAATATAATTGTTTCCCTTAATATGACAACCTTTTTTAATGCAAATAGACACCGTTTTGTATTTTCGGCAACTACAGTTGGCCAAATCAAATTACCCTGAATAAACAGTTCTGGCACACACTACATCTGTGTGACATGCGTTTATGAGTTATTAGCATTGCTTGACATACAAAAAAACGTTTTTAACCCATAAGGACCCACCGTGACACAGGTGTCACATGAACTTTAAATGTTCTGGAAAGTTCCTTATACAGCTTTAGCCTTTATTTTATCTCATGAAGTACCTACGTGACGCACACTGAACAGTCTGGTGGGTCATGGTCCAAGACATTTGATTTTGTGTTCCCATAACAACATGTCCAAGATGTCCATGTGCCAGACTAACACATGTGACATAACGAGCTACATTTCAAAAGCTTTTTTGTTTGTTGCTAAAAGTCAAATTCAAGCCATTTAAGAATTAAAATGCTTACATAACATGTCCTTTATTACATTTAACCTGTTGTGGAAACATTTATTCATCAAATTGATATGAAACAAATGAGATAAATATCGCTGTGACATTGGTGTCACATCGGGACTTTAACCCTAAACTTCCACAGTAAACCCAAAGTCACATATATGCACAATTAGAAATATGATTATGATCGGCTCAGTTAATTTAGCTGATTCAATTTATATTTAGTTAATATATTCTTTATTCTTCAATTCAAAGAATGTTCAAACTAATTTAAACCAAAAAATCATCCTCATTAATTAAGTTAAAAATAAGAGTTATTTTACCATTAAAGCCCAATGTGACATATATGCCACATTTCCGATATTTGACACTAGGGGGGGTTTCTTGTCAGAAATGTGTTCTAGGTGGTCTATTTAGTCTAAATTATGTTCCCCTTAATTTTTCCAAAAGTAGAAATGGGTCCGGGTTCTTATGGGTTTAAGTGTTTCTTGACAATGTGGCTATACTATAACACATTTTCAAATGTAGTCTGGGCTGATTATTATTAATGTATTATCATAACCTTATTACATTACACTTGTTACTACTGTACTAAACCCTGTGTATGGCTTTTTGGGATACATGAATAAAGTGAGTTTTTATAAATGATACACACCTGGAAGAGTGGAGACGAGGAGAGAGTGAAGCCGTCTGATCCTGGCTGTCTTGCTAAAGGCAGTCCTCCGGGTGTGTCCAGAGCCAGCGTGGCCTTGAAGGAAACATCACCAAACACTGAAGCCTGAGTCTCCGGCTGGGCCTTGTCCTGCAGAACAAAACAAAATAAATAATTCCACAACTCCCTGAGCATTATACATTGTTTTCATTAACAATTCTCACACACTGATACCTTTACATCCATTTTTTTTACTTCAGCATCACAATTATCATCATGAAGACATGCCTAACCACACACTGGTTTTTATTTATTTGTATTTTAGTTGGTTGTTTGTGCAATTCTGTTTTCGTTATGATTTTATAAGCTATTCTAAGCTTTTACTAGATATTTGTATTTATTTAATTGCATTAAAAGCACTTTGGTTATTGTTTTAAACGTGCGTCCATTTATGATTGACTAAAGTATTGTCCTTGAGGATTAAAGTATTGTCCTTGAGGATTAATTCGTACCAGGATCTTGAATCTGTAGAGCAGAGAGGGGGCGTCTGCCAGGCAGCCGAACTCCTTGTTGGTGGGGTTGTATTTGGGAACGTATCCATCTGCTCCGGTGCAGAGGAAGACTTTCTCGATGCCGCAGGAGAACGAGTCGCCCAGGTTCTGGACCGGATCCACCATCACACGGCCGTAGATCATGGAGCCTGAACAAACAAATGTAATGTTAATTAGGTGAAAGTGAAATAGCAATAGAGTAATGGTCCTCCACTGCTGTAATGTTTAATAAATCCACAAGGCGGCGGTGTTGTACCGTCTGAAAAAGCAGTATCAGTCCCCTCTCCGAAGCCCATGGAGCCGTCAGACAGCCACAGCTCCTTCTTGGACAGCAGGAACATCTGAGTGTTGAGACTGAACTCTGCTGCCACTGGGTCACTCACCTGGAGGACAGAACAACAGTTAGCAAACACAGATCCTGGGTTAATAAGTTATTTAATATAGCTATTCTATTTTATTTGTATTTACTTGCACTATTTTATTGTGTTGCACTGTTGAAGGAGCCTGTGACCTAAGATTTTCATTGACATAACTACACTGTAGCTATGTACGAATGACAATAAAAGCCTTGAATCTTGAATCTAAGTATCATTTATAAATCATCATCTTAGGGAACAAGGATTCATATCATTCGGATTTCTTTTGTCCGCTTACATAACATTTGTACTAATATCAACTGATGAAAAACCAAATAATATATAATTGAAAAAATTAAGATATTAGACTATAAATAATTGTTAATTTTTGTAGTGTCATTTTGAAAAAAGGGCGTCATGCTGGGCGATGTCTGTTTATATATGAAGGCTGACCTGCTGGAAGCGGATGTCCATGTCAAACGTTAGCGGCTCTCTGGGATGGCAGACAGGAGGAATACTGAACTCCCCGTTGGGTGATGCCATGCAGGAGATCAACTTCACAGTGTAGGTCCCGGAGTAATCTCTGACCTAAAAGTCCCACAGAAACATAGAAACAATGTTAAACACTGTCAATGAAGTTCATTCCAATGCAGCTGGCAAGCCTTTACTGCAGACCCACTCACAGCAAAGTCTGAGACGAAGCTCCACTGCTGCATGGGCTGGTTGTAGGTGGGCTCCGTCCTGACCAGAGCCAGAGTGAAGGTCAGCCCGGGGTGGTCCGCACACATCACCATGGAGGACATGCTGGTCCCTGAAAACACACGTAGACAGTGTGAGGCTGGGTTTGGGTTTTTCTTCTTAAGCAATAACTGTTTGCATCTGAATGTGTTCATGTTATAGTATTAGTGTTATTATTGTTGTTGCTTATATTACTTTTTTAATTAATTAATTACATAAATTATTATTGTTTTTAATTATTCATTTATTTGTGTTAATTAATTAATTATTTATGATATTTTTATTTAATCCGTTTTATTTATTTTTTATATTTTTATTTCATCCATTTGATTTATTTTTTATATTTGTACTATATTTTATTTTCGAAGAGTGATTTTCTTCTTACAATAAAAGCATTTAAATCGGTAAAAATGAAAACAGTCATAAATCATTCAAGCTGCATTTCATCAAACCAACTAGTAACAGTGTCTACTTTTTATTTATTTAAAGAGTGACCTTCTACATAGTTCGTAACACTTGCTTCCTAACTGTAAACGCTGAAGGGCCATTTTGACATTTGCTGGAATGACCCCCGGCACTTTCACACAGGAAGGACCCCCAATGTGGAACTCCAGGAATAGAGAGGAAGTCGACCACAAGGTAATCCAAGAGGAGGTCGCTGTATAGAATCACCCCTTGCATAGGGCGTGTGTGTGTGTGTGTGTGTGTGTGTGTGTGTGTGTGTGTGTGTGTGTGTGTGTGTGTGTGTGTGTGTGTGTGTGTGTGTGTGGGCACCACCGTCTTACCTGGATGAGACATAACAAACTGTCCCCTGAAGCGGGCTTCCGTCTTGAAGTTGACCACCAGACGGCCCTCCTCATTTATACGCATGCTGGTTGGGTACATGGCCCCTATGAGAAGAGAGAGCAAAGTTTATCAGTGCTTCACAAATGGACTGTGAGCACCAGCAGGAGGCAGCGTTGCTCTGAAAACATACCTTGAAGCTCAGCCTCAGGTGGGCTGCCGATGCCGTCCTGCCAAAGAATGGCTGTGTCGTACACAAAGGTGAGTTTGAGCTCTGACTGCAGGTCAAAGTGCTGCCACCCCCCCACTGCCACCGGAGAGTGGAAGACGTAGGACACGAACAGAGGAACACGCAGCGTGACGTAGGACTGGACCAGGTTCAGCACCTAAATAACACATAAATCAGGCATTGTCAAGTTATGTAAGATGTATAATTTAGTAGTTGATGTACATTGGATGTGAAGTAGTATCTGTGTACATTTGAAGGCCTGTTAACAAAAAGTGCCACAGAAAAATGTATTTGCACATTTTCATAAAATATGCATCTTTACAGGAATGACAGTGACTAGCTGTGAGACAACTGTAGCTGGCGTGGATCGGTGTATAAAGAAAAGTTGGAGGCCAAGCCCTGTTCATTCCCAGCAAAGTGGTGACTTAACTTAGCTCTGTGTGCTAGCTAGCTTGCTAACTGTCAGTGACTGTTTGCCAGTATATAGCTCAATTGCTAAAGAAAAAGGAGGTTCAAACAGTTCCTTAAAAAAAAAGTGTACTATCACATAACTGTCTGCAACTATTCCTCTTTTTAGGAGCTGTGTCCATCAGAGAAGTTAAAATAGAAGTTGGTGGTGGAACAATGCAAAGCTAATAAGCTATAATAATTTAAATAAAAATGTGAACTCTAACTGTGAGGACAGTTTGCAATTGTCTAATCGGGTTAGGGTTAGGGGCTAACCCTAACCCTAACCCAAGGGGAAGTTAGTTCCCAAGTGAACTTTGCTTTAAAGAATTTGCTGATATTTACTGTGACCCAGAGAGTGTCTTCACTGATTGATAAATGCTGTTTATTTTTTGTCAATTTATGTGTGTCCTACCTGTCCATCGGTGCCTACGGAGCCTCCACAGTCGTTCAGCAGCTCTGACATGTCGTAGTAGCTGGTGAACTCCCAGAGGCAGGCCTCCAGGTTCAGGTTCCTGTAGAAGCGCAGAGAGTTGGCAGAGCGCATGGCCGGGTTGTACTGGTAGGGGGAAGTCTCGCCAATTATTTCAGGGTTCTTTGTGGCATCGGTGATGAACCCGTAGCCTGTCTGGATCTCATTGAAATCGAGCAAGTTGGAGCAGCGATGGTTGCCAACGCGCGTGCCGTCTGGGCTCAGGGTGAGCTCGAAGTTGGACATAGGTCTGGTGGAGATCACTGGTAACATGCCTGTTGAGAGTGAAGAGCGTGGTAAGTCTTGGTCTAGATTAGTTTACCAACCATTTAAGACCATATATGCAACAAATGTTTGCTGCTCACCATCCATGTGAGGCATGTTGACGGTCAGTTTAATGAGGTTGGGGAAGTCCGGGTCATCTGGACCGGTGTAGCGGATCTTAGCAGAGAAAGGTTCGGCTCCAACAGTGCCCGCGACACGAGGCTGACACATACCTGCAAATAGTCAGAAGTCAGCTAAACATATAGGAGTTAAATCAGCAGGCCTAATAACTTTCGATTGTCATTTTAAGACCGTTTTACGCCACTTACATAATCATCTTATAATAGCATTATAATGCAAGTACACCCTTTAAGAGAGAAATTCACTTAAGAATATTCAGAGACACGGGAATTCTAATATAAAAAAAATATTATTTGGATACAATGGGTAATAACTAGGTGGGCAAAAAACACTTGTGGTCATGTTGATATATTGTACGATAAGAGTATAACATCATTATGTTGACAAGCCTCCCCATCATGCTTCACTCACCCTCCTCCTTGCTGACCACAGCGATGGGGCTGGACATCTCCAGGCCGGCGTCTCCGTTGGCGTTGAAGGCTCTCGCTGCACACTGAACCCGTGAGCCGCTCTGGAAGTAGATGGAATCCAGAGTGATGGACTTGGTGTTGGTGAAGAACGTGTTGGTGTCCACCTCCCTCATGGGGCTGGTCACTCCATCAGAGCCAGTGGGGGCGCTGACCAGCCAGCGGTACTGAGTGAGCGTGTCGTTGATGTTCTCCACAGAGCAGATGGAGCCGGTTTTGTCGAAATCGTGGTACTTAGGGTTGCAAGCCTGCAAGGGATGACAAGACAGATTTCAATTAAAGAAATGTGGGGATATATGTGACTCTAAAAAGCAACAGAAAGAAAAGCAGACAATATGACTTAAAGAGCACAATTTAGACGAGGCAATTCAAAGCAAGACAGCGACACAAGAAAACATTGCATTCAAACGCACTGTAAAAAGACCTCGGGTATTTACAATGCTTGTTGCAAAGGTGGAGATAAAAGAAACAAAATAATAACAAAAGCTGAAAGCTGTATCAGAAGCGCTACACTTACCGTCACACACACAACAGGGTATCCATTGGCCGGGTTGGGTCTTTCTTTGGTTTTAACTGTGTCATCGTACATGAGCAGGGAAACCACCAGCGGCACGGCAGGGAAGGTAACATCTGCCACACTGTCCATCTCCTCAATGTACACAATGGCCTTGTTCATCTGGCAAGAAGAAGAGAAGCATGTTGAGAAACTGATTTGAAATCTGACACACTTCACTATAGGTTAAGTATAACATATTTCCATCATTCCTTCAACAGATTTCTTCCTCAAACTTTGTTACCTAACATATTTGAGTTTGTCACGTGAGTGGTACATGTCTGATGTATGGGTTGTATGTCGCCGTTCTGTTTATAGGTTTGTTTACTGTTTGGCTCTGCCGGGACATTCCTCTCAGCATCTCATTCCAGAGGGAAAAGCTTTTTATAAGACTCCGTGGTTCAGGCGCGCTGACAGCAATGCCAGCTGCTGCCTGGCTATTTTCAACGCAGGCTGACCTGACAGGGGCGCATGCTCACGTTTGTACATATGCAGCACTGTACGTGTGCACATAAGAGTTGCAGCAATGTGTATGTTGCGTTTGTGTCACCTGTACTTCAGCCACCATGTTGTCATCAGGCTTCATGTGCACAATGAAGGCCTCTCTCATCTCTCTCTGACCGTCAAACAGGATCTCGATCTCCACGAAGTGTTCCGTCTCACCGGCCTTGAACTCAACATCTTAGACACAGAGACAGTGAAGAGAGCAATGATTATAAACACAAATACCTAAAAACAAGCTACTGCGTCACTTTTTTAGCCACTACACCATGTTCTCACCCTCTGACAGCGGGTTGTAGTCCTCTCCGGATGTTGCAGAGCCGTCTTTGGTGTGCACTCTCACCAGTGAGACCTTTGATGTGTCTCCGACGCGCAGGATGGGAATCTTCACTATCGCCAAGTCACCTTTGACCTGAGGTTCACGCACACTGTACTTGATCTCAGAAAAGCGGATTATGGGCCCTAGGCAGGAAGAAAATTCAAAGTGAACATGAGCCAAAACATCAAAGACATGTTTTTTCTCTCAAATGTACAGAGTAGAATGTAAGAATACTCAAAACATTATAAAATAAACGTTGACAATACCATCTTTTCAATGTAAAATAAATGAAAGCAGAAACACTACGTTCAGCTTTTCTGTCCGTTTGTGTTTTTGTTTGGTTGTGTTTTAATTAGTTATTTATGGCATTTTTATGCGTACAAGGTTTTATGTAAGTGTATGACTGTATTTGTCATATGTGAATGTACTAGTAGGAATGTGCGATTAAGTGTGCATAAAGATAAATATAGATATATTTAGTCTTTAAAGTGGACCTATCATGCTATATTTGAATAATATAGTGTAGGACCATACCTATATAAGGCATATTTATACTTTTTTTTTTTCAAAATACCAAACAGATCATGCATTTTAGCCATGCCTCATTTTGCTCAATTTGACAATTTCTAGCTCTGTTTTTGCAAGGGCTGATTCTGTGAGAACAGCACCATCTACTGGCCTGGCATATGTACTACAGCGTCTCCAGCGCTTTCGAACGGCAATGGCCGTGGCTGTCTCCTCCTGATTGGTGGAGTTGGCCCAATAGCCGTAGCGCCACCGTCCTGACGTCAGGACAGTGTTCAAATCTGGATCAGTTTTTATCAGATCCGTTGCAGCCCCTTTTTTAGAGATTTGGGTATGGAGGAAAATAGAGAGGGTTGTGTTTTCTGACACTTGGTGAGTTCCCTGGAACACCGGGGACACATATTCATGTATAAAAGACGTACAAAAGTGCATTTTGCATGATAGGTCCCCTTTCATGTATATTCTGCTTATATTCAGCCTGCTTGGAGCATGAATGCTAGTAAACAGTCATTAAAATATATTTGATGTTTATATTTCATATATTTTAGAGTACGTACTGTCCTTGGTGTCTGTGACTGACACCAGCGCCTCCTTCTGCTCCCCCACAGCGGCTCCATACGGAGACTTGCTCTTTGGATTTCCCAGGACCAGCCTGAACTCCTCGTCATCTTCATGGGCGGAGTCGTCCATCAGGCTGACCACGCACGGCTTCTCAGTTTCACCTGGGGAAAGAAGAGTGGTCATCACACTCAGTTAAGTGCTACAGGATGTAACGATACAGAGAGATTTAGATGCATAGGGGAGGTCTCACCTGGCAGGAAAGTGATGATTGATGCGTCAGTGTTGGGTCTCTCACTGTAGTCCATCATGACCTGAGCCGAGCCTTGGCGAGTGTAACAGCGCACTGTGGAGGCGAGGCTGATGTCTCCACTGCGGTACACGATGGCTGTTACCTCCCCATCGGCCTCATCCACCTTGTAGCTTCCCTCCTTAAACTGAACCTTCGGCACTGTAAAGACAAATATCAACTTGTTACAAAACAGTTTCACTGCCTTTAGGTGAAGTTACTGAACTCAAATTTGCACTAAGTTCCTGTAGTTTTGGCACACACTATATTTGGAAACTCACCGTCAGTGACTGTATCGTTGATGGTGATGATGGTGTTGCTCGGTTCTCCCAGAACAGCATTCATGGGCATCCGTAACACAAGGTCAAAGGTCTCCGGCCCCTCCAGCTCCGGCTGACCCAGATCATCCAGGATGGTCACTCTGAACGTCTGCATCGTCACTCCAGGAGCAAAGTCAAGGTTTCGACTAATGCCAACGTAATCCAGTCCAGCTGCATATTAGAGAGGAAACCATGAACTACCGCTGTAATGCAAAATCATGACTAAACAGTGTTTCTTACAGCTGATTGTACCTTCTGCAGAGACAGGCTCACTCTTCCTGGAGCGCACGGTGACTGTAGCCGTCTTGGAGAGGTCTGTTCCCGTCCTCCAGACCTTCACCTCAACGTAGCCTGAACTCTCTTCCACAACATACTCAGGTTCCCCGAAATACAGTGAAGGCTCTGTGGGGTTTGGGAATAAAACCAAAGTACAGGGGTTGAATGACATGGTGCCCTTTAAAAAAACAACTCATCAACTTTAAACAGGAATACAGTGTATAGAGGAATTTGAGTTGGTTATCAAGCATGGTAAATCCAGAAGAAAAAAAATCATACGTCTACGAACATGACATTTTGTCATAATCCGGATATTGTCTTTTCATCAGTTCTGCTGTTTTTCGTCTCTTGTCAGACAGACATAGCAACCTAAGCTTTTAATCGAGCCTTGTCCACGGACAAATTGGCATGAATAGCTGAGCAAACTCCCTAATTTTTGACTCAGCACAGGAAGAGAGCTTTCATCCCTCTTATCATGTCCTCTCCCAACCTTCCTCCCCACATTTATCTAAATCCGGACAGCTCTGTCTGAACTCAACGCCAAAGGGCCGGGGATACACCTGATGAAATAGGCGTGTGCTTGTGTGTGCACAGGAGTGAGGGGATGTTCCCAGTGTCTGATGATATAGCAGCTGATAAGCAGTGTGCTGAGGGTTTGGCAGAGACCGAGAGACAACCGTCCACTTTGCACAGGCAGAGGGCAAGAATTCAGAGCCCTGGACACATTGTCAATTCATCTCTCCTCACTTCTGTATAAGGATATAAAGAGTGTTTTCAGCACACTCTGTCAGCCAGTGCTCTTAGAGATCCTCTGATAGAGTTCAGAACTTCAACTAAGGAAGAAAGGGTACACACAGAGTCATTGTGGGAGTTTCTGTGGGAAATGGATTAATGCCAATTTAAAATAAGGCTTTATAAATGGTTTGCAAGTAGTAAGTAAGAAACGAATAGCTTTGAAAATGCTTAGTGTATTTTCTACAAATGCTTTATCGATCAACTGATCAGATGTTGTTGTTTTTTACATCTTGGCCACCCCAAAGTCCACATTTAAGGCGTATTAGCTCAGTGTTGGTTGCTGCTACAGCCTTATATTGTCTAATAGGATAACCAGTAACTTATTGTGGCTGATGTTAACTAATAAGTTATTGTTGGGTAATTCACATCACTGAGTCATGTAACTGACATTATGGATCTTATTTATTCTTTATCTCATACTGTAAATATCACTGTAGCTACTGTTCAGCAACATTTGCTTTCACCCTGAAGTATTGATGGCCCATAGTTAAGGCTGATCAAATAACACAATAACAATAAAAAAGCCCATATATTGCAGTTTTCATAGAAGGATTCATAAATGCATAGAAAGTTATATGTAGCAATGAATTCGTGTGGGATATGGTAACGTTTTAAAACCATAGGTTGAAACACCTCAGTTTTCCCAATCACTTTATTTGTTCTCAGTTATTGTTGCTTTTAACAAATTGGCGTGTCTTTTTCAGAAGTTGAGAGACGACTGATGCTGGATGGATTTCTGGCACACTCTTAATGCCTCTCAGCCTCCATGACAGCTATTTAGTAGCAGGGAGGATGAGAAAGGGGGTTGTATGGAGGAATGAGTGCCAACATGGCAACCTTAAATATCAGTGGGAGGAAGAGCCAGACAAATACAGTAACAATGGAGGCTCGGTGTGTTGGCCAGAGTCCAAACCACAAGTTTACTCAGACAGGCAGATGGTTTTACACACGCACAAACACACACTCTGATCCAGATTTATGATGGGGTGTTACTTCAGGACCCACCAAGAAGTTAAACCACAATAGAGGACTCTTCTCTTGTCTTTTCACATGTCTGGGAATGCCCGCTGATTATTTGTACATAAAGTTAAATTGGGTACTCCTGTGCCAAATTGGTTGTGAGGGATGCTTGCTCCAGCAGCACGTCTGTCACTACAACAAGCAACTCCAGGAAATTAGCCTCGAAGAAATGCTGGAGAAATGGCGGAGAAATGGGACGAAGACTCGCAAAAGGAAGACAAGATGTACCTCAAGGATTTTACGAATTTCGTGTGGACAATTTGTCAAATTTGTTAGGACATTTCTTTGACGGATCAAATGAAACCTATGACACATTTGTAATTTATAGCTTTAAAAAACGGCATTCCTTCTCAGTCCTATCTTTAACAGGATCAGGCAATGCAGTCCAGAGTAAAAACATGCCAGTCATTTGGATTCTCTTCACAATAGTCCCTGTCTCCACCACCTGCCTTTTGGTCCCCGCAGACAAAGGGATGCCCTCTGTTTCCCCTGAGCTCCCCTGAATGCCAACGAGGACTGGGGGTCGCTGGAGGAGCAGAGTGAGGTTTAAAGCCCTTTTATCTGTCAGACACACTGTGGTGTAGCATAACATCAACTGAAGCCGCCATTCTCCCTCTCAACACCTGCCTATTGTTATCTTGTTAACGACACTCAGACAGACAGAGACAAATAAGGAGGATAAATGAAGCGGAGTGTGTAAACAAATCCGTTAGATCCCGGCACAGGAAGAGTAATGGACCCGAAAATACAGTAAAGCCAATAAGGCATGTACAGTATCCCGGGGTTTTGTTTTGGCGACTGTGGTTTTGATGCCGCCTGTGCACTTTTGATGGATTAATGGTGTGCTGATACCAAAATGGCAAAATACAGCATCAAAGGCACAAGCTGAGCAACAGGATCACCCGCAGCTGCCGCCATGATGTCAGGCGCACTGTAACCACGGCACATGCTTCTTCCTTGACCTTTAGGCAAGCTTCACTCCCTTTGAATGGTGCACCATGAAAGCAATGTGTTTCAGGCTCCATGCTCATGTTAGACAGCTTTTTAGGAGATCTTTTTCAGTGTGTGCTTTTGTTGATTTGTGTGTATCAGTTTTAGAATTGCAATAAATCTGTTTTCTTTTGCAGCAGACAGGTATGTTTCTGCTGTTGTATTAAGCTTTGATTCAGGAGACATCCAGACTGGAAGGGCAACAATAATATTCAAAATCAACAATCAATAGTATGTAAGAATACTATTCTGCTCTTTTCATAAATTGCATTGATGCATATTGATGCTGTGATCTGCTCACAAATCAGGTTATTGCTCACTATCCTGGCCTGCTCCAGCATTTTGATATCCTACTTTTTAGTAAATGCTCAGAACTGAGATACTTCTGTGACTTGTAAATCTATCAATGAAAATGTATGAAATCATGTGTAGGTTTGCTGTTAGTGGGTACTTTGAAAAGGACCTGGAGGACTTTAGGAAAAGCTGAAAAGACATATTTAAATGAGCAATACATGTATCTGTTTCAATCTGTAATTATTTCATTAGGTCACTGCTTTTATCTCTTCAACCATCCATCTGTAGTTTCCTTGTATCTTTCCGCCTTTCCATCAATGTCCTAAACTGACCATTGACACACTTAAAATTGAATGCAAAAATAGGGTTTTTTACAACAAGACAAGTGCATTCAACTCCAACTTCACTCACCGTCATCGCTGTCTGCTAGGATGGTGATCTTGGCAGAGGGGAAGTTGGCGCCCAGTTGGCCGCCCATGGGCATGCTGAGGCTGACGTTGAAGCTTTCTTCCTCCTCATACAGGGAGTCATCGATGATGATGATGCGACACATTTTCTCCCGCTCATCTTTGTCAAAACGCAGCACACTGGTGTGGTCCTCGGCACGGGTGATGTAGTCAGAGTAAGACAGCACCGTGCTGGGTATGGTGCCCGTGGCCGTGGCTGAGGAATTATGGGAACAGAGAGAGGACATAAAGGGTTAAACTTCAGTGGAAATGTTGGGTTACTGGCAGTATGAAGTCAGAGGGTGCGAAAGAAAAAGGGTATACAAAACATAGACACAGAGAATGTAACAGTAATGTAACAGTATGTTACAAAAGAAAAGAATACAAAATGGACGTGTGGAGCGCCTTAGTCGTTGAGTGATTACATGATATTACATGTATAACCACAAGGTCCCTTTTTAATTCCCGCCTTAGGATGTTGCATATCAAACCCATTTCCCCCCTATTTCAAGACAATTTCTGTCCTGTGTCAAGTGGAAATATGCCAACAAATTACTTTAAGAATTCTTTGAAAAACATACAATACACTACAAAGTAGGTTCACATGTACTATGTTAAAGGCATCTTTTTAATAATTTAAAGTCTGATTTTTTAATGTTTTTAAAAATAATTAAATGAATTAAAACCTTATTAATCCTCAAAGGCAATTTGATTGTGGGTAGTTAACATCAGAAAGGAAGGAGACATATGTAAAGACAGACAAAGCCAAAATGTTGTACTTATTTTGTATACATCAATGGCATTGAGCTATTTTGCGTAAATACTCGAATGAAAACCTTTTCATTTGAAATACAATAACTACAAACGGGTTTCTCTCACCTTGCTGAGTGAAACAAACAACCATGAGTTCCTGGCTGGCGTCTCCTGAGCGCCTCACCGGCACTAACAGCTCTCCAACATCCTCCTCAATCCTGTACTCTGCTTGAGGAATGTAGACGGTGGATTCTGTTTTGAAAGAGACATACAGGTGATGAGAAACTGAGCATAACAACACCCCATTTATTTAAGACTATAAATGAAAAAGACTGCGTTCATGACGGTGAGGCTTTGTTCACACAAGTGCATTGTTAGATTCTTACCATCTCCAGGATCCACGATCTCGACTGTTGTGAGGTCGGGGAACTCGAGCACCGCCATGACCGGATCTGACAGCTGGATCTCGAACGTCTCTGAAGTCTCAAACTCCTGATCTGTGAAGATCTTCACCTTCCAGGTCGCCGTGGTCTGACCGGGGTTGAACTGGACCTGTTTCTGAGACTTTCCTCTGAAATCTTTGTCCTTCTCAGCTGTTCCATCCTTTGTTGCAATACCTGAGGGAGAGGGATGTGCATGTTTTGATCTCTAATTGGAAATACTGTAGGTTCAATTGATGAATTAAGGACCAAAAACCACAGAAGTCCCTACATTTATTTTGGTTGAAAATATCTGCATAATCTTTTAGTTATGTGTGCGTTTGTAACTTCATACTTGACCTTTACCAGGAAAGGTTATATGTGCTCTCAATCAGACCTCTTGCAGACAAGAGAGGAAAGGGAACACCAGTCAAACAACGACACAAAGGATTTTCACCTTTGAGACAAAGCATTGTTCTGAGTGTTGTGTTGATTTGGTGTTTCTGTGTAGGGATATACTGAGGATTTCCTGTAGCTTAACAAGGATCTGCAGAGATTTTAAATAAGAGGGTAGTACAAATGTTTTATGGCAGGGCTGTTCCTTCAAATGTTAAAGGGGCCATAATTATTCGTTAAATTGTCAGTTTAATAAGGGCATGTTGTGTAGTGACATTTCTTTATATCTGTTTATTGCGACTGAAATGTTACAGACATTCGGATTCTTAGGGGCAAACAAGAAACAGAAAATGCTGTTACCTCGGAGAAACTCTCTGACTTCAGTCATGAAAGATATAGAATATATAGATCTAGTTATTAGTCATTTAATTATAAAATATAAAGACTCAAGTCAACACTTACTGACGAAGGAGGTTTCTCCCAGGTAGCCTCTGCGTTTGAGCGTCACTTCCAGGAATTTGGAGTCCTCATCCACTAAATAGTATTCCTTCTCCACAGAGATCCAGGACCAGTTGAGTCTGAACGGCTGAGGCTTTAGTTTGTTTCCACCTAAAGACAGAAACAATATATATACTTAGTACAAAATACTTAATTGGCAGCGCAGTACAACGAGGAAACAATCTATTTTGTTCATATTAGAATTCACTGAGGCATATATACTGCAATCTGCTCTGGGATCAAGGATAAAAAGGAATCAAAGCATTTCATTTTGGAAGGGGAAACATGATATCTTAATACCAGGACTTCCCTAAACCTCATGGGCCTTCAGAGGAGTTGCCTTACTTTTTATTTCCTCTGATGCACATCCACCTCTACTTAACACTTTCCATTCACTCAATCCTAAAAGGGACCGTACCAACGCAGACATAGACGGTCAGCTTATGGAAAAATGGTGTCATAGTCTGATTTCTTTAATGAGCAGCCTCTTGTAAATCTGTGTCGCTCCATCAAGTCCACGCTCTGTCGCTCTCCCTCTTGAACAAGGTGAAGGAGTTTTTTGCTCCATTACCAACCTTAAATATACTTCTGGTTAAACTAACATGATTTAATCACAGCTTGATAAACTCTGCAGCATATCCAGGACATATAAAATCATTTGACCCCTTCACTTTCTACTAATTTTAGCTGTTAAAGAAGCCATGCTCATGAAACACACATCTGAACAAAGCTCCGAGAGTCACCTGCCACTGATCCACATCTTTAATCCATACTATCTCATGACTCATGTAATCCCTCAAACTGTCAGCTCAGCTTTGAGCACTGACTCAAAACTGGCTGCTTCACAGATATTTAAGATCGTGGGTTCCGCTGCATAATCTGAATGTTTTTTTAAGAGCAGCGGCGAAAGTCCCTAGTGTCTTATCCTTCTGTGAGAAGAGCCTGGTGACCTGTGACTTTTGATGTGAAATGGGTCAAGCTCAGTGGGTTCTTTGGATCAGGGGGGGTCAGAGAGGGCTTTCTCTCTTTAGTTTTGCACGACTGGTCACACCGGCAGCGGCCCTGCTGATCTCACTCTGCTCAAGAGCCTGAGAGAATTGAGGGGACTTCATTGGGTCTGAAGACACTTTTAGCACAATGGACTTACAATATTACATTTTAAAAGACTAAAAGTATTTTATTCTGTACAATAAGTCCAAGAAATTAAAAAAGGCAGAGGTGAATAGATCATTGTTCCTGAATAAGAAGTAAACAGAGAATAATCATTAAACATAGAATAATTGCAAAGACCCTCAGACACCAGCATTGAGCCCAGTCTTGCCTCAGTGAAGAGGAAAGAGGCTGCACTTTTTATGCTGTGTGACTGGGGACAATGAAAAATCAGGGGAGCTGATAGTGGGGTATTCAGTACGAGAAGGGGGCCACTTCCTCAAACCCACATGTCAGTGCTGACGCCAAACCAGAGCGAGTCACAACAGGGGCAAACCGCTCTCAGAGAGATATGTTCAGATGAAACGGATATCAAGTGGATTTTCTGGGACAATGACAGTACTCAATCCCATCTTTATTTCCATGAATAGAATAAAGATGGCTGTAAATCCAGATAATCGCTGTGCCTTTTATATTATAATCTACCTTCTTCCACAAATAGACAGATGCATGAATACATGAAGCCCACGCCTGGTTGGACTCATGGCGGGCGAAGGCTACCCTCGATCGGGCTCCATGCTCAGGTTTCCAACAGTCACGGCTAAAAATACAGGAAACATGCATCATATCTGATTTTGCTCACCCTAGATTCTTTAGGTGTTATATGGTATGTGCGTGAAATGAAATATGTACAAAATACAGTATTGCTTTGTGTGTTCTGTGCAGATAACTATACAATAACTGTGTGTGTATGATGTCCTGATGGCTAAGACCCAATCTGCACTGCTTCACATGTCATGGAGAACCAAAAGGGAATCCAATCCTCATCTCCATAAGAAAACTCCTTGGCACAGCCTGATGTAAGTCTTTGACAAACTTTAATTATCAGACTGTTTCTGTGTCAGAGAAAGTGTGTCCTGGCAGACAGCCCTATGTGAAGCTGATATGAAAAGAAGCTTAGTCAGTGGCTATCATCGAGGATTATCAAAACACGGCAGAGACAAAAGGCTGTCTCTCTTTTGGCATTGAGCCCTCAGGTCGCTTTAGGTTTCTGTGTTGCTATGAGGAGTAAAACAATGGAGTTTTTATGAATGTGACAAGACCACAGTGTTGCATTGTTAGACTATATTGTGCTGAATAGCAGACACCTGTAGTGCAGACATAACGATGGATTTTAGGAGATTCAGGATACTGAAGCATGTGTCATAGATGAAAAAATGCATCTGTTTTGTAATCCTTTACCTCGATTTTAATAAGTCGCATATATTGTCAAAAATATATAAACACTACAACAGTGAACCTGACCTGTGATTTAACCAAAAACGAAAAAAATAGCCGTGACCGATGACTAAAAGAGTCTAGAAGCACATGTGTATTGTGACATATGTCAAATAGTGTAAAGGTATTGCATGAACGGTCATCATGTGGCAACAGTTTTTCACATTTAGCTGCCATTATCTCATCTTCTCATTAATTGTCTGACAAACTTCTATTTCCAACAAGAACCCTTTAATCTCAAATAAAATGTCCTTTCTTCAAAAAAAGGCAAATAACCTCCAATATTGAAAAGATTAGAACAACACATGGTATCCCAAATGTCTGAAACAAGTGAATAAGTATAAGTAATCTGCCATTTTCCTTAAACTCAGTGGATCTATTGCAATGTGTGGTCAACAGGTGCAGTGTTCCTGCTGTACAAGCAGCAAAGGTGTTTACTTTTGTCCAGAATAACTACTGTCAGTGTTCAAATTGCCAGTTTTGTTTTTTTTGGTTCCTTCCAAATGATTTTTTTGGCCTTCCAAATGATTTGAATGTTTCTCATTCACTGTTCACTCAGTCACACAACTCCTAACATAAACTTAGTCAGAGAAACCAGTTTCTGGCTAAAGCAAAGGTCTTGCTGTGTCTCTGTCTTTGTCCGTCTATCTGTCTCTCTCACTTCCTTCCCGCCAGACTCCCTCCAATGGGGGGCAGAGTGACAGCTGTACTCCACAAACCTCCTCCCACCCATGTTCCCCTTCCTCCCTGTGTCTGCTTTGTTCGCTGAGGGGAGAACAACGAAGACGGACAGCAGGCCGCAGACTGGGTGGGCCCGATCCACCAGCATGGCATGCCTCCCTGCCTGCCTCCACATTGTTCACACCAGTGTAAAAGAGAGGAATCTCCCTTTCTACGACTTCTTTTGTAAATGCTGTGAGACACTGAGACTCGAGAAAATCAAGAAATAATCAAGAAACCACAGTTCCCAGCAGGGTTTTCCTTTAAGGTAACAACCAGAGTGGAAATGGTTTACATTTGCTCAAAATAGACGAGTTAAAGACCTGTGAAAAATATCTGCAAACATGAAAGTCAAAATAGATTTTAGACATGATTGATGGTCCACTTTATAGCGGTCTTTATGACACATACTATATAAGACTGGCCATCAAATCCAATACATACAGTATCTGCCTGGCTCAGCTCACATTTCCATTAGCTTTTCAAACTGACAATCAACATCATTTCTGCTGGGATGTAAAGTGTTATAGACCGCACATGTTTCTAAGTATCTCTGTTAGCAGCTAAAAAAAAATTAGCTTCAGTTTGATTGATGCTAATCACTGTCAAGGGCAGGGGCTGAATATTAAAGAAGTATGTTAATGTTTTTCTGTTTTAGGACTTGAGTGAGAGCAACTGGATCCTCTCCAAACGTTGACTTATTTTAGTGCAGTAAATCACAGTGACCTACTACAAAGTGACACATTTAGGTATTTGCAGTGCAGTATTTAACTAGAGGAAGCAAAATGAGTGCTCTTCATACAATTTTGAGTAGCCAATATCCCGCCTCAGCAAGAACACTTCAAAACATACACAGGACATTATAGCCTGAAGTTGTTCCTGCTCCAGCGTCCTTTGACAGCACATTCTGCAACAGCTCATATTTACACAGCAGTGCGGCCTGCACCATACATAGATGCAGTGGGATAGTGGGTCAGGCCGGAGATATCATTGGAGAGGAAGGTCAATATGAGGCTTTGACGCTCAACAGCATGATGCAAGGAAGAGCAACCATCTAAGAATATCCTTATCAAGTGACAAGCATCACCATTATTACATTTCCTCATTAATCATCCTGTTGATATAAATACAGAAAGGTTTCAGTTAGCTATGTTCGGTATTTAAATGCCAATGTTTTTTTTAAGCATGGTCTATTAAATCACGGAGGTCTCGAACGTTGATAGAAACAGAAAATGTTTACCTCTTTTTATTGTTTGACATCTTAATAAGTGAAGGAGGAGATTTTTTAAATAGTGAAAGCTATAACTTCCTCTCTGCGTTCCAAAGAATTCATGTAAGGAATGCCGCATGGTTGGATGTATTAATATAACTCTTATCATTCCTTCCAGACAGCGGCAGCATGTGCTGTAAATCGACACATTACAGAGTCTCGATTAGTGCTTCAGTTCAGGGTAGTGAAGTTATCTCTACAGGATGTTACAAATCATAACTTGACAGGCACTGAGATCCACATCTTTGACCCTTGCTTGCCAAATACTTGATATAGTTACACAGTTGCTTACAACATTTCAAAGAAATCTAATCAAAATAACAAATGTTGCACTGGGAATCTGTCTCTTTTGACTCATAGGGGTAGAAAGATGTAAGAAAAGCACATAATAACAAAAAGGCTAAGTGTTTTCACAAACATTACCTGATCTTGTACAATATACAACAATGTCAATTCAGTTAGCCTTCTTTAAAGTCATATTTAGTTGGAAACAAAATAGAAAAATACTTGACATTGGCATAGCATTGCTTTGAGCAAAATGCTCGCTAGCATGCTCCCATAGATAATGCTAACATGCTTATCTTAGCAGCTGTAAGGTTTACCATGTCCACCATCTTAGTTTAGCGTGATAGCATGCTAACATTTGCTGATTGCATTACATCTAATGCTAATGGAAATGTCTTTAGATTTGTTAGTATTGGGTCATAATAGTGAAGTTTTTGGACCTAGGAATTGCAATATATAGAAAGTTAAACTATGACCAGAGAAGTAACAATTAATCACTGGACATTATTGTCAATAGTAATTTTATGACAAAGTTATTGATTCAACAAAATATACCAAAGTGATGGACCAACAGACAATCATACAGAGTGGCTTTGCCTCCTCAAGAGCCATGTCGCTAGCATGTTTAAAAAGCAAAGGACAAGGAAAGGAGTGCGAGTAACTCAAGGACAGCTTGGCTAGGGGCAGCAACAGCTTTGCCATATGAGAGCAGATAAGAATAACCGCTTTAGCCATAGATCATAACTGCCCACCCTTCAGCCCTCCAACCAACATAAATCAAGGCTGAAGAAAATGGACAAAAAGTGGAAGAAAGACAGAGAACGAGGTGATAACATGTCTCCTTGAAAGGGATATGGGGAAAACCTGAGAAGAAAGAAATGGAGAAGAGGTCAAAAGATGAACACACCAATGAAAGAGGACAGTAATACCATGAAGGGGTCTTATACGAGGGGAAGGACGGGAGAGTGACATCAGAGGGGGTTGTGGCGGGGGGGTCTGAGAGGCTGTCGGCTTCTAGTCACAGGGGGCCCCAACTGTGGCACCATTAGCCAGTAAATCTCCTGGTGACTGTTGACATGGGTGACATGTACGATCCCAAAACACAGTTAGGAAGTAAGGGTGTAACAAGTCAGTCAGCACACAATCCGACTGTACAATAGAGCACACCCACAGTAATAAGGAACATTCACCAACGATAAGACAAATATATACAAAAGTTCAAGCTCCTATTCATTATCTTTTCCTTTCTGGGTTTTATCTTTTTTCTCTTGGGAAGTGCCCCTTCAAGGCAGGCACCTCCACAGTGGAAGTCTGCAGGTTATCGGGCTATCTGGGATTGGGTTGGATTTCTGCGGAGCTAGGAGTGGGGTGACAGAGGGCTTTGAAAGGGGATCCCCTTGGAGCCTTCCCTCTCACGTACACACCTGTCTGCCCGGGATACCACTCCACTTCCAGGCCTTGCTCTGTCTGTGGCCCTGGAGTCTGGAGTCTCCAAGGAAGTGCATTCCTCTCCGGGGTCTCAATGATCACATAACACTCAACCCACTGGGGTCTATGAACCCCATTCCAAAGCTGGAAGACTTTTTTTTGCTATTGGAAAAAGCAAAGAGGCAGCGTCAATTTATCTGTATGTTGTTCTGTTATCTCTTTGTTCTCATCTGTTAATCAGTTGAGTTTTATTAGTACTGCTATGAAATCTGATGCTATCCTGCGCCTTAAATTGGCAAGCAGAGGCAGTGTTTCTGAAGACCAGAACACTCCAAAGGCTAATGATCCAACATCAATTTATTGTCCTAGTTCTAAGACTTAGAAATGAACAGAATCCTAAAGAAGTCTCAACAAGTCTGACCGTAAATAAGAGTTTCTTATCTTAGCCTCTGGCTAAACTCATGCCTTTTGGACAAGGATATATGTGAACTGTGTATCTACTTGTAAAAACAAGTATTTATTGCCTCAGTGTCTAACACTTAGAATGGATGTAGAGAGTGTCTGACCTGCTCATGCATGCAGGTTATTGCTTTCCCAATAGATATTCCCAATAGACAGAAAGAATGAACCAAGTTGAACTACAGTTTGTGTTCGAGGTCATTGCCGAAGGACAATACATTGACATTTGATATCTTACTGTTTTGTGAAAATGTAAAGTTTAGTAAAGTTATGCAGCTTTTGAAGACATTATATAAAATCAACGAAGACAAAAGATCAAGATAATCTTCTAAAGATGGAAGCCAAACTTAAATAAAAAAAACTCCTGTTCAGCCAATTCATCAATGTTCCTTCATCAGCAGCAAAAGCTGTGTCATTCTATAAAGAATTAAAATGTCCAGTGCACATTTGGGGTGTACTGTGTGTTTGACTTAATTGACTTATCGTGTCATACACAGCCCACAAATCTGTTAGCAAATGTCCCATTCCTCATTGGTTCACTTATTGTTTTTTCTGCTTCTGTCACATGAATCATTTATCCTCCTCGGACACATTTTCAGCAAACAGCTGATAAGCCAAAAAGCCTGCTTGATGTGCTCAGACTTGATGAGAGCTACACTAACTTTCCCTGCAGAGTCTGGAATTGAACCGCTGACCAGCACGTCTCCTGGCGTGAAACTGAATGTCCACCCCTGACCTCTCACCAACACACACACTTCAGCTGTGCCTGGCCACACACACGCTATTGCTACAGACACAGCATTTTCAAGCCTGATGAAGATCTTCATGTATCTACAAAGTTTCAGAAACATACATGCAACAAGCAACATTTGAGCTTTATGAAGTATGCCAAACGGAAATACTATGTCATTAAGATATGTAAATGATTTGGACTGTGTTTGTGTGTACTGTGTGTGTGTATTCTTGACTTGTGAAAAAGCCTCAGTGCAGTGCATGTAGTGGCAGGTTCCTCTTAAAGGGTGCTAAGACCCTTAAGCAGCTGCCCATATCAGAGCATCTACGGGGTATTTCTTAAAGCGAGGTCAAACTCAAACTGTGTTGAACATAAGAATGTAATTAGATGAATAGTTCTGGAAATGCTCAAGAAAACACAATGATTCAGAAACAGACAGAACAAATGCTTCACTGTCTATGGAGGGGGTTTACAATCCACAAGATGATTGCGGACATTTCGGCCTCAGTTTTATATATTTAAATGTTCTGTCTTCTGTCAAACTAATCTCTGTTTTTGTGTCTAAACGATCCTAAAAAAATCTAATAAAATAATTTGCAACTTTTTGAATTCATTTCCAAATTTAAAGTTATGAGTTGTTATCACTTTTTATGGTGTTTTTTTATGGTGTTTTTTTTATGATTATTTGAAGGTGTGCTGAAAAAAAGACTAGTAGGGGGGATTATCTTGGCGAGAAAATCTCCTAATGACCGGGAGTTTTCCTTCACAAACTAACAGCTCATTGACTTAGATTTATAAGCAGATAGGCTGACCATCAGCATGCTCTCCAACCTGCACGTCTCTACATGTTGAAGATAATGCTCGCTCCCCCAGGAGTCACCACCTTAACACTTCACATAAGTGAATCACCGGTTGGCTTAAATTGCTTTTATCTGTTATTTGATCTTTTCCCGGGTGTGCCTTTGTGTTTGTTTGTGTGCCTTCCCTTGTATGTGTGTTGGCGAGTGTGTAGGTAACCACATGTTAAACATTTTATCTATTATTTGGAATATAATATGTGTGCTATTAATTACATGTATGTTGTGGAATAAGCTGTCTGTGGCCTTTGCATGTGAACCGTGGTCATGTAGCAACACCTTTTTGTTTTATGTCCCAGTCTGCACCACTGCACCTGGTTCAGCAGAGTTGGCTGGAAGCTTAAACAATGTATGAAAGCAAACAGAAAAAGAATGTTGAGCTAATTGAAGCCTTTGCCTTCCCTTCCTGTGGTTAAACCTCCACTTAAAGACAAAAAGCGTAACCTGCCTGTGCTTCAGGCAGATGCATAGGGCACACATGTAAGGTAAAGAAACTCAAATAGCAATACTGCAGAACAGTAGAGTATAAATAATAATACATGCTGTGGTTTCTATCAATGCCAGTGCTACTTATCCTCATTAAAAATAAATTATCACATAATTCACTTACAGTTTGGGGAAACAGTTGATTACTGGGATTCAGTCAAGGCTAATAAGAGGCTTCACTTTGTTGACAAAAGACAGTCATTTGAAAAAAAAAACTCCCAGTGTCAGTCCTCCCAGTCCTGCCTTTTTAATGGCCCTGATGGTGATGGTGGTATTATGACCAACATGGCCCTTAATCCAGCATAATTATAGCCTTAACTTTCCCTGCCCCAACTGATTGCATTTCCAAATCTTGTTTTGTATTTTAAAGCACTAAATGGGCTGGCTCCGGCCTATATAGCTGAACTCCTCCAGCGCTACACCCCAACAAGAGCTTTAAGTTCTGCTGACCAGCTGTTGCTGATAGTGCCCAAGACCAGGCTCAAAACCCGAGGGCACCGAGCCTTCGCAGCAGCTGGCCCTAGGCTCTGGAACACTCTGCCCCTCCATGTGAGGTCGGCCCAGACCCTAGGGGTTTTTAAATCTACTCTTAAGACACACTTCTTCTCCCTGGCCTTTTAGTCAGAGCGGAGCACGACTCCTGACTTTTCCCTGTGTTTTTAAAAAAATATCTGTTGTAATTTATTGTCTTTTATTGTGATTATAGAAATGTGTTTTTATGTGATTGTAGTTATTACATGTACAGCACTTTGGCCCGACCAAAAATCGCTTTTAAATGTGCTTTATAAATAAACCTTGATTTGATTTGATTTGATTTAAAGTCAAAACTAAAATAGCAACCACCTGATGCATTTGTATTGCTTTTCATTCGCTATATTTATCATGCTGTTTATGTAAATCTGGGTAAACGTGACAGAGCTTATACATATTGTCGTGTCTATAACATTTAAATGTGATTCATTCAAGCTAATTCTATAGGATAAACAGGATAAGTACATGTTCACAGATATGTTCAAATGGGAACAACAACTGACATATTCCCACAAAACATGGTAGATTTTTAAGGTCAAGCCGAAGTTGGCAAGACCTATCCCGATAAGATAATATAAACTGAAAAGCCCAGCACACTAACCTTTACACATTTCAATGAAACTTCAAGCACAGGATGAAAGGTGGACATTTAAACAGTCAGAAAAGTGCCTTTGGGTAAATTATCCCATTGTTTGTTAACAATAAAGTTTAGAGCATGAGGTAGTCCCACTTCTTTCACTTTTACCCAGTCAGTGTTTGGCAGAAGTCCCCTTTGACCCCTGTCCTTTAAACCGAAAAGAGATGGCGGCTCTATCTATACTGGGTGTCAGTCATGGCCAACTGCCTTAAGTCTTTGTGATGCAAACACTTAGGAGACTGACAGAGGGCAGGAAGTTTAAAAGATTCCTACCTTTGTCTTCAACTGTGAAGTAGAAGATATCACTTGTGGCGTTGCTCCCATCCAACAGCACATAATTGATCTTCATGTCGTCAATATCAGCTGTTATAAAGACAAATAATGGAAGATTGAGTGTTAGCTGAAAATGTTAGGTAAAATAACTGTGGCAACTAAGGCTAGTTTGAAGCAAATTATAAACATGTTAATTATGAATCAATTGTTATTACTCCATATTAGTTGTCATGATTTCTAAGCTGAAAAAATGATTTAATGAATTTCTGTAAATCATTGAGTTGTTTTTCTGGCTAGCCAAAAATGTCACTCTCCTTTTAGCTTTGTTTTTGTCTCCAACAACTTCTAACGAAAATATCTGTTTTCTTCAATGCTTGCCTATTTGACTTTTTTTATGCTTCATGGTCATTTCAAAATAATAATTATTGCATTTTAAATGTCAAAAAACCTGTGAAGAGATTAAGTATTGTGACATTTTCTTACCTTGAGAGAAGGTCTTGATGCTGTCGTTGCCCAGTGCGGTGTTAATGATGAAGCCATGCAGAGGAGCCTCAGAAACAGTGTATGTCAGGATGCTCTGGGGACTGTCGCGGTCTTCTGATTGGAGGGCCTTGCTGGTGATCACGAAGCCCACGTGGCCTGTTTGGAGGACCTTCAGTGAGGCAGCAGCTTTGTTAACCAAAATCTGGGGCACACCATTGTCCACAGTATTGATATGAATGGTCATCATCTGGGGCTTGCGTGTCTCATACACAGTGTTAGGAAAGACGTAAAAATCGGAATGAGTGCCATCTGTGACAGTGAAGGAGAAGCTGTCTTCGTTGGTCTCAGTGCCATCGTGCTTATAGCTGATAAGGTTCTCGTTAAGATCCTGCTTGGTAAAGGTTGTGATCGGTTTGGTATTGTTGAAAAGCAGCTGGCCGTGCACTGGCACCTGCGTGACTATGAATCTTAAATGGTTGTCTGGGGTGTCCCGATCCTCGGCTGTCAACTCAAATGGTGTGATAAGCTTTGTTTCTCCCTCCTCCACATAAAGCTTGCTTATAGTCAAGACAGGTTTCTTATTATCAACATCAGTGATAGACACTCTGAAGGTACGGAATACAGGATTGAAACCATCCGTCACCTCAAACTCAAAGCTGTCCATTTTCATCTCATCGTCAGAGGTGTGAATGTAGTAGATCTTGTTGCCAGCAAGCTGCAGTTGGGTAAAGGTGGAAATGGGAACACCTGGTTGGTCAGTGCACTCTAAGTGGCCTCTACTAGGCGCTCTTGTGATGCTAAAGCTGAGGAATTCATCAGGACTGTTAATGTCAGTGGTGCTGAGGAGGTCAGTGGTAAGAGTTACTTTCCCTCCTTCTTTAAGAGTCACACCTTTGTTGATAACATCTGGAAAAGCCATGTCAATGCTTCCAATGTTGATGTAGAAGTAACGGTCAATGAGTGGATTCAGGCCATCAGTGACATCAAACTTCAGCAGGTCACGGATTCCCTCCTGGCCTGTGTGTACATACTGGATGAGGTGCTTGTCAATTTCGTCCTGTGTGAAGTTCATACCAAGGGTAATATTACCCAAAACATCACCAAACTTGCTGATACGCTGCAGGAAGCCTTGACCTGGGCTGTAACGCACAACATATGTGAGCTCTTTGTCTTCCGAGTCAAGATCTGTGGCCTGAATAACTCTGTTGCTTATGACTTTTGTCTCTCCAATTTCAACATCAAGGCCATCATTTATAGCCATCCTTGGTGTCTCATCGTCAACAGGAATAACCATGATAAGGACTGTTTTTTCTACTGTATGTTTCCCATCTGAAAGTCTGATTACAAAGCTGTCCTCATTGGTCTCTGAGTCATCGTGTTCATAGACAATATTGGAAGCCTCTTTGATTTGTTCCAAGTTAAAGTTTTCCACAGGGATTGTGCCAGTGCTAAGCTGCTGAATTATTGAACCGTGTTTGGGATTTTTTATTATCTCAAAGTGCAACTCGTCCCCAGGAATGTCAGCATCAGCCGCGTTCAGAATTGGTGTGTCAATGACCAGACTCATGCCCTCCATTACAATAAACTCGCGGATGAAAATCTCTGGCTTTTCATCATTGGCTGGAATGATGACTATGGGGAAGAAGTGTCGTTCAGAGAAGTTAATTCCATCTGAGCAGCGGAAGGTGAAGCGATCTTCCACAGGTTCAACCCCTTTGTGGATGCTCTGGACATAGTAGATATGACCTAGGGCGATGTCTTTGATGCTAAATGCAGTGATGGCTGTCCCGGATCTGGATTTCTCAGAGCCTGCAGCTGGGGAGATGTTTTCCACGTAACCAGATGTTGGTTGGACGATAATGGTACATAGGATATCATCATTTTCAGTGTCGATATCCTCAGCTTGGATGTGGTCCAGAGTAATGACATTCTTCTCCCCCTCCACGACAACAAATTGCTCTACAACACTGACAATAGGTGGAATGCTGTCAACAGGAAGGATGGTGACTTGAACAGTCAAACCATGTATGTTGTTGCCGCCAACAACCCACTGTTCTGACATATCAGACAGAGTAAGGTTGAAAGAGTCGTATTCTTTGATTGGACCGATTTCACCGGATGTGTGAGCATACACCACTACCCCATTAATTATGTCTTCCTGGGTGAATCTCTCAGCGGGAGCACCATTTACTAGGATTTCACCAAGCCTGGGAGGTTCTTCAACAATGAAAGTTAGGAGGAGGTCATCTGTGTCTTCATCACGGCCCTGAATGACATTACTTGTAATCTCTGTGGCTCCGTTCTCCAGTACATCGATGGATGCTCCAAGCAGACCGGCTGGGAGCATAAGGGTGGGGGACTCGTCATCAACTGGATCAATGTTGATCTTGATGATGATGGGTACCTCATGAAAACCATCACTGACATCAATCTTTATGGTGTCACTGACAGATTCCTGTCCACCATGGTTGTAGGTAAGGTGACCATTTGAAAGGTCTTCAATTACGAATGTTTCTCCTTTTGCCATGTCGATCCCCAAATACTGCAGCTGCCCGTACCGAGGAATCTGGGTCACGGTGAAGATAATATTTTCATCATCTGTATCTGTATCTGTGGCAAGCAGCTCGTTCCTAGTGATGATATGTGAAGCGCTCTCCATAACAGTGAAACCTTTGTTAGTGATAATCGGGGGTTTGTTGTCCACTGGCTGAAGGAAAATGGTGAATAGTCCATCTATTGTGTTACCAGAAGTGTCTTCTACAATGAATGTGAACTGCGCCACTTTTGGAGTGATGCCCAGCTCCTGGTCTGGAGGCTTGTAAGCTACTTTGTGATGATTAACCTGGGCCTGTGTGAACTCTATAATTACAGTGTTTGGGCTGTCAGTCAGTACGATGTCACCTAAGGCTGCTGGATTGTTCTCATCTGTGTCAGTTGGGGGCTTAATGATGGTGTATTTCAGGTCCCTGTCATCTGAATCGAAATCAGTATAACACAAGAATTGTTTCTTGAAGTGAGTTAGCTCATACTCCAGGACTGTCATGTGAAGGCTGCTGCTGGGAACAAGTTCTGGAGCAATGTCATCAACAGGTTGGATTTTGCTGGTGAATATGTGCTCGCCAGATTGATTAGGGGGGTCATTATCATCTTGGACCCGGAAAACAAAATGATCAACTACAATGGTGGTGCTATGGGGTCCAATGTGACGGTAGAAAAGCTTTCCATCAAGAATATCCTGCTGAAACCATTCTGTTACCACCTGCTCAAACATCTCATCTGTCTCGCTGAACTTCCAGAGAGACGGGTCAGAGGGAGGCTCAACTTGCCTTAGCAGGAGCTCCCCTACAGTTGAGTATGGCACTTCCAAGATAAACTTAATAGTGGAGTCTTCTGAATCGATATCTGTGGCACTCAGGATAAAGGGAGAGATCTGCATGACTTCATTCTTGAATAGCACCAGGCCAGTGTTAGCATTGATAATAGGTGGCTCATCATCAGTGGGAGCAATAGTGATTGGGAACAAAAACTCCACTTCATTACTGCCATCAGTCATTCTAAAAATAATGTTGTCGCTATAGGTGTCGCTGCCATCATGCTGGTACACCACAATGCCGGCGTCTAGATCGGCAGGTGTGAAGAATTTCCTGCGAGCCCCGAGCACCATCAGATCTCCATGCTTTAAGCCATCAACCACAGTTATACTCACATCTTCCAGGTTATCCTCATCACTAATCTCTAAATTCTGGGAGCTGGAAAGAGGTCGAGATTGCCCTTCAAACAGTAGCTGCCCTGTATTTGTGGTTGCTACAGGTGCCAAGGTATTCATAGGCTTTACCACAATCATAAAAGCAAATGTATCAGACACAGCACCATCAGTGTCTACAACTTCAAACTCCAGCTGGAAAATCCTCTCTGTCTCTGAGTCGTCTGAGGGTGGTTTATAAGCAATTTTAAGATCTTTGATGTCTCTCTGATAGAAAGAGGTGATAGGCAGGTTCTGATCATCTGTGCTGATGAGATAGCCCTGCTCAGGGTTCAGCGGTGTAGTAATATTGAAGATTAAATCATCTGGGTCAGATTCAACATCTTCAGCAGCTAACATGTCACTTGTAATAGCTGTCATCACAAACTGATCAACTTCCATCATCATCATGGCTACAAAGCTGGGTCTAGGACCTGTATTCTCTGCTCCCTCTTTAATTCTAACCATCATTTGGAAATGCTCTTGCATAATGGTGTTGCCTTCTTTATCCTGCAGCTCTACCATCATTGGAATATAGTCTCTGTTAGGTGAGTTGGTTTTAGCTGTGTGTTTGTAGCGAATGCCTTGTTTCACAAACTCATCACAGTCAATAAATTGGCCATTTGAGGGGTTATTCAAAAGAGTGCCATACCTGGGAAGATCACCGGCGCCGACCAGAGTGGCGATCTTACACTGTGTTACTTCATCCTCAAAGGAAAACTCCAGATGCTTTTTGTCAATAGGGACGCTGTCACCACTGAGCTTTTCAACATTAAGGGGCATATTCCTGGTGAGGATCTCAAGCTGTTGGAAAACCACCTCCACTTCCAGCATGAAAGGAATGACAACTGTGTCTGTTTGGGAGTCATAACGAAGTTGTAGCTTCACCCGATCCTTGCTGGGGCTCCGAGATCCAAAATGAGTGTATTTGACTTCATCTGGTCCAAATGAGCAGGGGAACTTTTTAGGCGAGAGCATCCCAGGTTTCTGGGCCAGTGGGTCATTGTCCAAAACCGTGATGAGGCAGCGGTCTCCAGGCTGAACTTCTGTTACCAGGTCACTCACTGGGTCAAGAAACACAGACTTCCCTAAAGGCACCCTGATCCCACTGTTAGCAATGATAATGTTGTCTTCATTAGGTCCAGATCTGCGTTGATAAAGATGAGCGGAGCCAAACGGCTCTGCAGCTGCTGAAGCAAAGTAGAAGCTGAGAGCAAATGTCACAAGCAGGCTTCTTGAAAGTGCCCACTTTTGACAAAGTGAGGAACTCCGCAGACAACCAGCCATATCTACTGCTAGTTGCCTTGTAATTTACAAGTCAGCAGTAGCAGGCTGTCCCACGTAGGGAAAGAGCATAAAAAAAGAAAACTCTATTGGGATGGATTAGGCCTGAGAGTGTGTCCTCTGTGTGCCTCTCTCTTTGCTTCTGAGTGTGGTGAATGCTGCAGGACTGTGCAGGTAATAATGAAACAGTAGTCAGTGACAGGCGGAGACTCCTCCTTCTGTAAGCGCAGGGAGGGAGCCTCCTGCCCCCATAGCTAATTTAAGAAAGACCATTGGACAAAAGTGTGAAAGTGCTCCCCCCCAACCAACACCCACCCTTCTCCCCTTCTCTCACTGAAAAAGGTGGGGGAAAGGTCCAAAAACGAATTGAGTGCAATCTTTGTGATCAAGTAAATTGTTACTGTTTGTACATTTAATTTAATGTGATACATTTGGCAATTTATAATAATGTATCATATACATTTGCAGAAAAACTTTGTGTTTTATGGTATTATCTGATTCACCCCCTTCTTTATTTCTAAAAGTCAACTGATCTTTTCTGCTTTTACTTTTGAAAATGACTGTGTCCATACAAATGTAATTGAGCAGAAAACGTCATACTATATATTTTTTTAATGCATGGTTCTCTAATGGGTAAATGCTCTGAACTAAATAGGAGAGGTTTGATGAAGTTAAATATATAATGCAATTAACAGTCATTCTTGTGGACAATAAACACTTTGCTTTGTATGTAGTTGATTCTGGTCGAGTATCTATACAGTTGGTTTAAAAGACAATTTGTAAGTAAGCTATATGCTCTTATGTATCATCATTGACCTGTGTGATTTCACACACTGCTTACGAGGGCACTTAAGACCGGAACTATATGTGAATTAAGTAAGCAATCACTTATACATTACCATCAAAGTGTCGAGTTGCATGCTAATCTTGTATCACAGCACCATTACTGTGTCATTCAGCAGTGCACAACCCATCTTCTCACATTAAGGGTGGTATGCACAATGTCATTTAAGTACTGTGTTATTTTTCAATAATTGATCCAGCTCAATTCTTTTGCAAATTATCTAGTTTAGCATACAGAAAATTCAACATATTTGGCACAATTTCTAAGTTCTTCCACAGGTTTCCATAATCACAAAAGGCAAAGTTTACTATAACCATACATTTTGTGTTCTTCTCATGTGGCTGAGTGCCTCTGAGGTCGTTTTCCGAGGGACATTTAGGCACCGGAGAGGCCATAACCCACAGAGAGGCACAATAACCTGACATCAGCTGGCAGGACAGGTGTATGGACTCTGTTTGGTCCCACACACACACAGAGAAAAGACAACACTGCTCACACACTGCTCAGGTTCTTAAGATTTGTTAAGAGGGTTCTCTATCTGCAATTCCATTTTTAAACCTTGTAGTATCCAATATTGGAAAGCCCCTCCTTTATTATTACAGGGTCTAATTAAATATAATTTATAATGGCAGATATTTAGTTTGCCAACATTTAAAAAAAATCTGACACAGTAAATAAATGTTATAATGTTATTTTAGCAAGGATCTGTGAAATATATTAAGTTGAATTTAATGTTTTTTTTCTGCATTAACAGTGACACAGCACAGCATGAAGAAATCAAGCAGTCATACTGTATGAAGTGAGAATGTGAGAATGTGTACTCAGTATGGTGCACAAGGTCATGTTAAGATAAAAATACCTAGTAGCCTTTTATGGATCATCTTTTGAGTTTGGCCTGACACTCGATGAAGTGATCCTTGTGCATTGCTCAAACATTTTCACAGTTCTTTTAAACGCAATGGTTGCCATTTTTTTAAATATTTTTAAAGTTTTATCAACAGACGAGTCGAGGGTCATACATTACTTTGAAGCTGGATACATTTGATCAATTAATTTGGCTAATATCATAGTTGTTAATTATCCTGTAAACAACTGAAACATTCAGGAAGTTAATAAAAGTCAAATTTTATAATGTAAATACTTAACTTTAAACAATTATTATATTAAACTTCCTCTGTGTATCGATTGACTTGATTAACATGGTAATGCTTTTAGGAAAACATTGTGAACCCCTCAGCAACCTTTCCTGGAGCGTGGACCAAATAGCAGAGATGCCGTATGCATCCAGGCATTCTGTATCACACTCTTCATTGCATCCTCTAAATAAATCTTGACCTCCTCACTTGACCAGCCAAGAATAAAAACGGGGACACATAAACCACTGGGTGTAACTATAGAAACAAACACACTAAGCTTTTTTTTTTACTCTGTTACTCCTGGATTTCACTCACATTCTTCCTAGAAGAAGTGTACGGCAAGATCTCACAACCCATGAACTAAGAATTATGAAAATGCTATTCCTGAGCCATATGGTAAATCAATATGCAGTACCTTTCCAGCTTTAATATATCTGTTAATAGAGAAAGAATTAGCATTCTTCATCATAACATCTTCTAAACACACTGATCTCCAGCTGCATATGGCATTCATTAAGCCATTAGTTTGACTTTGTCTAGTTTAGATATCAAAGACATGACATGCCTTTTAATGAACGTCCAAGGTAAACAGAGAGAGAAGTACTGTCAAAGCCAGTCCTTGCTGCCAAGGATCAACTCTTCATCCAGAGGGCAGCTAATGATGACAGCAGGCGGTAATGACCCTATGATAGATAGATAAAGCCCAAGTGGCATCCCGTCCCTGTATCCCTAACAGCCACAGAGGGAGAAGAAAATACTTGCTTTCTTACCTCTTGATGCAGTTGTTACGTCTGTCAAGATAAAGCCACATCGAGATCCAGCTCTCCAGTATTGTAAGACTGTCTGTCCTACACCTTCACTGTTTTTGTTTCACTTTCACTCCTGTCATAGCCGTTTTCGGCCCAACAGGTAGCATTTCAGTAAAACAATAACCTAGGCCTACACTCGGATACAACCTGGATACAACAGACACACACAATGAGCAGCTAGCTGGACAACGAGGTGCAGTTTCAAGAGTCAGATATTCCCATTAAAAGAGAGTGAATAGGCTATTGTACTACTTACAGTCATCAGTTGGACACAAACACGAATCGACGGCTACTCGTGTAATGGGGCAAATGTTAGCTAGCTAGTTAGCCTCATCAACTTAAAAATATTGTATGTCAATTTTGTTTTCACTTATTTATGGTTTTAGCTTTATAACAAGCTCCATCATAATTGAATGTGTTCTGTAGTTTAGTTTATCACTGGTGTATGCCAAGCAGTTTGCTGTTTTGTGTTAAGTGGTAATTTACAAACATTAGCATGCTAACGTTAATAGTAACCCTGCCAAACATTACACTTGCTAACCATCATTATATTAGCATTGTTATTGTGAAAATGTTATCATACATTAGATTTAGCTCCACTCACCGATGTGCCCATTAATTGAACTAAAAAAAAACATGGCTTAGTGTCAAGCAAAAAAGAAATACAGCATTAAAACAAAACGAGGAATTATCTAAGATCAAAAAAAAATTGTGCTAAAATCAAATGCAGTTACTTATTAGGCTACAATGTATCACAGGCTGTAAATAAGAAATATATGCAAAGTGATAACTGATATAAACTGTAACTTTTCTTTGACATAGTATAAAACTATAAAAAATAAATAAATAATGATATCTTCAGACAATTTATTTGATGTTTTTCTTTCGAAAAAGCACAGACTTTTTTTTTAAACCTAAATCATTGCAACATTCCACAATTTAGCACACTGACAGAAGGTTTAATGGATGTTTTCCTGTTTCAAAACAGTTTTTATCATCATTCTTCACATTCTGAACGTTATCACTCGAGAGCATCTTGACATTTCATACAGCTGATGAACAGCTCAGTCCAGCTGTGCAGGACACTTGTGGATGTGTATCACTGTCAAAATATGTGTGTTTGTGCCTGGAGACAATACAGAGGCTGTAGGTAGGTGCAGGTAAAGGTCTGCAGCATCAGAGCTTTTCTACTGAACAGAAACATAAATACTGTTACATATAGTTTAACAAGAAGGGCATTTTAATGGTTCAAAAAGATAGTTTGATGAAGGTTTCTTGTGATTTTTATTTCTACATGTACCCTCATCCTCAAGTGTACTTCTTAAAAACTCAAATAAGTGCTCCTTACAAGCATTTTTTTAATTGTATATATTTTTTGAAGGGGCAACTGAAAAATATCTGCAATAACTCAGGGAAGTACTCTTAGATTTTGAGAAAACAAACTGACATCCGAGAGGGGGCTCACCCCTGATAAACTTCTTCTCTCCTTAGAATAGCCAAAGATGATTGCCCCTACATTCTCCTCACTTCTTGCTAGCATCCTAATCATCCGGCCTGTTGTAAATATACACAGCGTATAAATAGAGGATACTGAGACCTGAGACATTTGGATCTAGTTCCGAGGAGGAACAGGTTTGTGTTCTGCTGCTCTGGATGGTTTGGTACAGGGTGTCCATGACTGCGGTCAGGTTTGAGGGGAACGCCCAAAATGTTTAGATCCGCTCCTGCCGTCACTGCTGCACCGCAGGCTCAGTGCAACATTTCATCTGCTTAATGGTGGATTAAAGCATCCTGCAGGCTGATTGATATAGGCCGGTAGTCTCGCTAGACTTTAAAGGAGAGCGGAAGCCCATGGAAACAGGCTCGATATAGCTGCTGGATCAGACCCAAATGCTGGGCAACACAACACTGTACATGGAAATTATAAAAATATTATAAGGCTTGTGAAATTAAACAGGAGTATATATCCATATATATATAGGCAAGTAATGGGAAACCCCATACAGCAGTTAATTTGGCTTTATTGTGTGTTAAATAGCAGGCTTTTTCATCTTAACCCCAGGGAACGAAATGCAACAAATAGCTCCATAAAAATATGATTCATCCTTTAAGCCTCAGTTTAAGGTTTAATTAGCACCATAAACAACCTTACTACTCGTCTACTACTAGACACGGGTTCCTAAATCAGAAAGCTGGATACTGACCCCTGAATGGGTGCAGCACAATGTTGGAGGATTCCTGTCTTTTAACACTGTCACTTTGAACTAAATGTGTTTGCACCTGGAGATCATGTTTGCACTTACAGTAAAAGGAGTCGAATGCGATTTAAAATTACAGTTGGTAAAAGTCAGCAGGGAAGCAACTGGAGGGTGGAAATAACAATTTCTTATTGACACATTTTTTTTCTCACGTCAATAACATATGGATGAAAAGTTATGAGGATATCTTTTTTACATTTATAAAACTTACATGATTTTATGGGATGTTTATAAAGTTATTTTGGTGTCACTTTTATCATTAATTTGGTTGGTAAGAATTTATTTTGTTCAGAGACCAAGATTGTTCAAAACTATTATGCACAATCTGATGGTAAATAATGACCGAAACATGTGGGAGACATTTAAAATACTTTTCTTTAATACATTCAAAGGACATGAACATTTCAGAAATGTTTCAAGACAATGAAAACTTTAATACAATTCAATTAGAATGCCATGGAAAAGCAAAATATAGCATCTACAAAAATAACATATTAAGTTGATTCAAGAACATTATTAACTATATTTAAATATGAAAGTCCTCAACACGTCTTCTTTATGTACTTTTATATTGTTATTATTTATATATACTTTATGAATACATACCAAAAGTTATTTTGAGAAAAAAAAGTCCACACTAAAGAAGTCTTTGGCTAAGGAGCTGGCAGTGAATACAATATGCCAAGGCTTGTATTTACACTTACATTGAATTATAACAGCATTTATTTATTTACAATACAATATTTAAAACTATTCATAATCACTAATAACACCATAAAAACAATTTGTACCATATTGTGAAGTTGTACCAGTAACAGTTTACTTTCCTTTTTGGTATTTATAAGTAGATAACACTGATTTAATAAGATTTCTAACGCTGGCTGGATACTGTTGCTGTTAGCAGTAATAGGGGCATTAAATCCATTACCATAACATCATATTGTTATCAACCACTTGTTTTCTGTTTATAAATGGTAAATATTTTTTACCCAAGATACATCTAGTAAATGTTGACCTTTTGTAATATACAGAAATTCAGCTATCAGTAAAACACTCAAAAAGCTGAGCTCAGCTGCTACTTACTTTGAAAAAGCTGCTCTGTAAAAAATAAATGTGAGTGTAAGGAGGAGATGACAGCCAATAAGATGTTTTAACGACATGTCCTTTTCCTCTGCGGCCACTGCGTCAATCTGAAAAAGAAAAAAAATGCACAGAACAATGAAAACCATGATTCCTGTCCCACAGACTTGTGTCCTGCAATCACCTGCTTTTTCCTATTGTAACTTCTGCTTTGGTCATGTTTATGTGGCGTTTGCCATGGCCTTTGACCTCCACAGAGAAACATCTGTTAGAAGGAAAAGACACCTGACAATCATGCTCCACATCTGTTGATGCGATTTATGCTTAACATTAGGTTAGGATGCAAAAGCGTTACGTGAAAGCAGGACAGGGAGGATCTTTAGACCTATCCAAATATTTGTCTAAATAAATATAAAATTGTCTATTTCTGTTACTTTTTACTCTCACACGCCTCCATTCAAAAAGCACTGCTGATCCCTTCAATATATTTAATGGCATGTAACTGCTCTTTTGACACTCATTCAAGCCACATTGTATATTTTAAAGTGGAATTCCAAGTAGTTGTCTAAATAAATGCATAATTTGCTATTTCTGGTACTTTTTACTCTCAGGAGCCGTCAATTAAAAACAACCTGCTGATTCTTTCAACAGGATTCAGGGCACTTAACCGCTCTATTGCACTTTGACAATCATTCAAGCCAAATCGTATATTTCAAAGTGGAGTTTTGTTCTCTCAGATTTGACCCGAGTTAATCTGAACTGCATCCAATATAAAGGAGTTTGGTTTAAGGCCAGTAATGTGACCACTGAGGCTCAGGTTGCAGGTAAGACTCTGCATTGATCTTAGTCTATACAGCTATGCTGAGTTTAGCCACAGGGATAGATAGGGATCTGTGGAGCCTAGTTAGCCGCTAAAGTGAAACCCTGCTGCTGAAAGATGGGGCATTCCACAAGGGATTTGGTATTGTGCAAGAAAATGCTCAACTGAATCCCATGTAAGGATGTTATTCCTTTTCAGTCACCCACGTAGAGGAAACTATACAAATGCCATTCAGTTAAAACAATCATACTTTGTGAAAAACATTTTAGCTTCAATAAGTTATTTTGTGTATTCTTTTACTTAATTTGGCATCTCAGAATACAAGATGTTCCTAAGAGCCCCATGTGGAGGAAAAAGGTTAGACATTTTAATCTTGATTTCACTTTAATGTCCGCAGCAAAACATCTGGGTGATCTGTGACAGAACTGAACTTGCATGTGTATTGTGAGGTGATAAATGTTGTTATTGGGCCTATTGAAATGTCAAGGGGCGTACACAAAAGCAGAAGTCCAAACAACTGGAACGATAAATTGCATCAGATCTGACGGATTGATTACTCCAAGGTTAAGTTTGCTGATCTAGAATGAGGGATGTTTTTGAAAGCAAAAAGCGACATGAAGATTGATGTTCAATTGATGAATTGTGACAAGAAAAAGGGTTAGTTTAGAGTTTGTATAAGGGTCAAAAATATAAGCAAGTAGGCAGCTTAAAGGTGGGGTAGGTAAGTTTGAGAAACCGGCTCGAGATACACTTTTTGTTATATTCCATGGAATGCTCTTAACATCCCGATAGCAATGAATATCTTAAGTGCTTTGACAAAAAATCCATTAAAAAATATCATCTGTGGAAGCCGTAGTACTGTAAAAAGCACGACCAATCATTTTAGCCGGCCTGGCTAAAATAACTGGATGGCCTACCTGCCTGTCAGCCTTCCATCTGTGCACAAACTTATCTCGTGCCCTCATTGGTCATGTGCGCGTTCGTGTGTGTTGGAGGAGGGGCTCTATAAGGAAGTGGCAGATTGTCTCCGGTTGTGTATTTTCAAATTCTAGCGATCTCGAGCCGGTTTCTCAAACTTACCTACCCTACCTTTAAGAGCCGGTCACTCCAGCATCAGTAATATCAAACTGCTCAGGCAAAATCAATTTATTATGATGCATAGTTTCAGAAACCTGCAAATTTGTTTGTGTTGCTTTGAACTTTGATGACGTTCACATTCCCTTACAAATTGTAAACTGTATTTTTTTTTTATTGTTATTTTAAATACATATGTGTAAAAAGAGAAACAGACCTAACCATTATTCACTGTTTCCTCATGAAGGTTTCCACATCAAGTTCAAACCAAAAGGAAATTAAGTTAAGGATAAACTTTTAAGGAAGTTTGAACTTTTGGGGGGAATTTGCATTCCGCATCACCTGAGATATCACCTGAGTTTACTTTAATGTTTAAACTGTGTGTGAAAGATGATAGACGGCGATGTTATAAAGCCATGGTGTTACTCTGACAGTTTGACACTGCCTGAGGAATGTGGAGTCGATGCCGGAGGCGATACCAGCAGGTGAATGAAGGTCCGTCTGTCAGCAGGCCTCCTGATCAGCAGCGCTGCCAACTGCACAAAGCCCGGCCAGGAATGTCTAAACCGGCCTGGAGAGAGGCCGACATGAGAGGAAACTGTCCCTACAACTGCAGACCTCATGGGGTTTGGAGCTGCAGGTCATTGAGAGTCAGCTGCTTGGGGATCTTGGCACATGGACATGAAAGCATTTGCATTTTCCTACTGTGTTTATCTTTTTTAAGCAAACTATCTTTTTTGGGATGGCTTGTTGCTAGGTAGATCAGTCGGTTTGTAAAGGGTGAGTTATAGTAACTATGGATTTTTCTTCTGGTGACTACTAGAAGAATAGAAGTTTTTGCTTATTCAGTCAAATAGATTTTCTATTTGATCTGCTTGAAGGACTGGCCCAAAATGTGTTCAATACTTTCGGTTATAACCAAATCTGCAAAACTAACGACCTTCCCATCAGCCTTAGTCCCATTTTGTGTTAAGTGACAATTAGCAAATTGTTAGGAAATATGTCAGCTTGTTAACAGATGATAAGTTCTAACCAAAGTCTTTGCTCGCAGAGAATTGCAAAAAAGAACAAAGCAATAGGAAGAATAGAGGCAACACGTTTAATAAATCACAAAATGTCGAGGGTGTGATGGTTACCAACTACCCCGCTGTGACTACATCGTGCTGAATCTATTTCTGTAATCTCTACAAATTGTTTTCACTATAAGTGACCCCGACCATCCCCCGTTTTACTTCTTTGAGAGTGGTGCGGCGTGGTGTAAATTAAGCCCAATAAATGTTTTGCATGGCACCTGCCAAAGTATGGACTGGAGTACAAAGGAAGAATCTAGAAAATGTGACACTCCAGTTGTAAAATGCCTATAGTGTAAATAGGAAAGGTCAAGGCCTGGCATAATTGGACATGTCCTAAAATATAAGGATGGTGGTCAGGGAAAGTACAAGTAAGATTTGAAAAGGGACCACTCGCTTTACCTTGCTTCTAAACACCTGCGTGTGTAAAGAAATCAACTTGAATAAAGTTTTTTTTTTTAAATGGTTCTCGAATAAACATTGGTTTTAATGAGTTTTTAAGCATTTCTTTAATCTATTTTCATTTTCACATGCAAATATATGTATGCCTACTGTATGTCTGTCTTTGTTAAGCATTTTGGTTCAGAAAAACATATTAAGAGTGCAATATAAAACTACTGTAAAGGGACATTTAGGCCTGACAGTAAGCAATGTTTCATGTTTCCCTTGATGTTTTTCAGAAATATTGTTTTCATTTTCGTCAGGTCCTGTCATGTGCAACTGTCTTTGTTGAAATGTTTCCTGGTTTACTCCACACATCATCACAGCAGCCGCTGCACATCAAATTCTGCAGAGACTTGTTAAAGGACAGGCCAAGAATGTGGGCCAGTTGACTCTGACATTGAGGACACATTATTCTCCTGCAGTCACTGTGAACCCTTTAATTAGGATTGTCTGACCTGTGACCCTTGGAAAGAACTTCACCCAGAAGCCTCTGCAGGTCAAGGAAGCAAAGCAGGAAGAGCACACAGCCTATGGTTTTAATAGAGGCAGGAGACGGGAAGCAAACGTGTGAGGTGAACATACAGTCATTCAAACACAAGAAAATGTTAATCTTGTGGCCTCATAAGGCTTTCAATGTTCAAAACAAACTAATCTAATTTGTTAAGAAAACAACAATTTGTGTCCTTGCGGTGTTTGTTATATATTGACAGGACTTTAAAGGGAATGGCCTCCTCAGAAGTCAAAGGCCAAAGTCCACTGACAGATTTATTCCTTATGTGTTGTTTGTTAAGGGTCCCTTGTATGCCTGGAATGACTGTTACAAATGTTTTCCTTATTGCAGGTTTAACAAGTGACAGTGACCCTTTGTGCATCTTGTCCAAAACCATTCCCACACCAACCGCCTCTTCAGTATACTCATTTCTAGTTTCCTTTCTATTTATTTTGTTGTAAATGTGACTTGTATGAATAACTCTTTTATGTAAAGTATACATTAAAGTTTCTGTATATCATCTCACAGAGCTTTGTTAGTTGACAGTGATTAACTTAAACAAACCAAATGCATCTTCTAATGAATGGTTGCTGATGTGTGTTTGCCAGGATGAAAGTGTGTGTGAGAGTATGACTGTATATCCCAAAACACTGAGGAGAATACAATCAAACGCTACATGTGAAGTTTATTTATGAAACTAGTGATTATCAAATTATCTTGGTCTTTAAGGTCGTATTTACTCAAGAACACTGCTTAAGGAAACACTTTTCACTGTTCTGTGACTAATCCTCTTATCTTAATGCTGAATGACACTGACTTATTGTTGAGTCAACTTGAAAGCATTAAGGGCTTGACATTATGCTTTCCAGGTGCTATAAACGCTGAATAAAGTAACATGAAGGGCCATCAAAGAGCCCCTCTGCACTTTCAGCTGCAAGCACATATCTACATGTCTACATTACTTTGGGTGTAATTGACCTTGTTTGTAAGAAATATATATATTTCACACTTATGAATTGAACATTTTGAATCCATTTTGTAAACCCAATACAACAGAAACGTTTCTCCATCTATAATAAAGCTACTTTAAATAATTTAAGTTAAAAAGAAACATCTTCACAGGAAACAAGTGATGACACACAGCCTCAAAACTGCATGTACTGCACATACCCCAGACAAAGCCCTCTAATGATCCATGACTAATAGCTACCTTTACGACTTTTCAACGTTTTCAATTTCTGGACCAAAACTTGATGTTTTGTGGTAGGAAGTCCTGAGAGGAAGGGGCAGAGCCAGCCTCCACCAGCTGTTTTCTTCAGTCTGCGTTTTCCGACAGTGCCCTCCCTCCTGTAAAGTTGCCCAGGTCTGAACCACATCAAACCTCACCAGCAGGAAGCTCCTCTTCACTGTTATTACTGAGATACCGATCCTGCCTTCACCACATGCACCATTGTCATCGTGCACACCCATTAATCTGGGTTTTACACCTGCAATGTCGTACAAGGAAATTACTACTTCTGCTATGACTGGAAAGCGGGAGAGAAAAATCTGAAGAGTCAAATTAGATGTTTAAATCATACATTTTTGTTTAAGGTAAATGCATGTTACGATTTTAAACAGTGGTGGAAGAAGTACTCAGATCTTTTACTTAAGTAAAATACCACAGTTTAGAAATACTTTGCTGCATGTGAAAGCCCTGCATTCAAAATCTTACTCAAGTACAAAAGTATAAACATTAAAAAAATACTTAAAGCACCATAAATGATTGCTGCTGGTGTTTTGGTGCGCTCTTTAATGTGTTGTTTTGTGCGTTTACATACAGAACGTCGATCTCTTTCACCAGGGAAGAGCTCCTATTCTTGTTTTATTTTATGGTCCTTTTCTTACATTTTATCTCCTTTACTGTGTTTATGTATGCACCAAATACACCATGGCAAATTCCTCGTATGTGTTAACCTACTTAAACCCAGTAAAGTAAATGTACCTCAAAATTGTACATTAGTACAGTTCTTAAGTAAATATACTTAGTTACAATACAGAACTTAAAGGGGACCTATCATGCAAAATGCACTTTTGTACGTCTTTTATACATGAATATGTGTCCCCGGTGTTCCAGGGAACTCACCAAGTGTCAGAAAACACAACCCTCTCTATTTTCCTCCATACCCAAATCTCTAAAAAAGGGGCTGCAACGGATCTGATCAAAACTGATCCAGATTTGAACACTGTCCTGACGTCAGGACAGTGGCGCTACGGCTATTGGGACAACTCCACCAATCAGGAGGAGACAGCCACGGCCATTGCCGTTCGAAAGCGCTGGAGACGCTGTAGTACATATGCCAGGCCTGTAGGTGGTGCTGTTCTCACTGAATCTGCCCTTGCAAAAACAGAGCTAAAAAATTTCAAATTGAACAAAATGAGGCATGGCTAAAATGCATGATCTGTTTGGTATTTTGAAGGAAAAAAAAGTATAAATATGCCTTACATAGGTATGGTCCTATACTATATTATTCAAATATAGCATGATAGGTCCACTTTAAATCAGCATTCACCCATTCACAGAGGCAGAGACGGCCGTATAAGGTGCCATCTACTCGAGAGAACTAACATTCACAAACACTCACACACCGTTGGCCATGTCATCTGTACCAATTATGGGTTAAGTATCTCGCCCAAGGAGACATCAATGAATGGGAGAGAATAAGGTCTATTTTATGATCCTAATGCCTGATGGGTAACAAGAATATAATCTTCAGCTTCAGGTCTGGGACCCTCCTCAGCTCCATGACCTGTCTCTGAACCAGAAGCCCCTTTCCAAGAAGAGCTGCTGCAAATAAAACAAGTTGCTTCAAGCTAACTACTCACCTTTTTTGTCTCTCACAGTTAAATCTACCTTTGTCACTCTCTTTCACCTGTCTCCTCTTTGCTGTGAAATACTCATCCCAGGCCGACAGACTGTTTCCTCCAACATTAGCCATCAAACATGAAAGCTGGGCTCTGACTGGAAAATAACACAGTGCGGTCTCAGGTCTAATTATGCTGGTTTAGTTTATGACCTGTCAGCTAATATCCATTATCCACGACTGCAGAATGGTGAGTAGCCTTTCAACTTCAGTGTCCAGCTTTCTCATCACTTCCCAGACCAGGTGGGAAGGAGTTGAGTGTTCACTTTTTCCTTTTCTCTTATGTCTCTTTCAAATTGTGTAACTTATTGTTTTACAACATGTGTTTACTGTGTTATTTTGAAGGCAGACTAATACTATTATTAGAGAGCACCAAATACCTGAGACAAAGGTTAAAAAAAAAAAAATTCTGCTTTCGAATAACCTTGGGTTGTGTTTCGAGATAAATGTGAGTTCATCCACCTTCTATAATTGTATGTGTCTCTACTGATATTAAGCTTTGGGGCAAGTAAAGGAGTATTGCCACATCTAGATACCATTCTATTAAACAATGTGTACATGATAACTAATGAAAGAGTAATTTAAGGCAAAAAATGATGTTTTTTATATCATAGTAATGTTGTTGCCTAACTAGATTTAGCTTTTTTCATGTTAAAGAAGACATATTATGCACATTTTCAGGTTCATATTCGTATGTAGTGTCTCTACTGTGACATGTTCAAAAGTCTTTATTTTTCTCATACTGCCTTTCTGCAGCACCTCTTTTCACCCTCTGTCTGAAACCAGAGCCCAGTCTGCTCTGATTGGTTAGCTGACCAGCTCTGTTGTGATTGGTCAACAATTTAGAGATTTCCCGCCCTTTTAACCTATCATGTACAATGTGTTGGAGCGCTAGCCAATAGAAGTGCTAGTGTTATGTAATGATGTCACTATGTTACAGAAGAAAACAGGAGTCCAATGGAGGCGTTTCAGGTAGGGTGTGTGGGAGAGAAACTCTGTCTGAAGGGAACTTTGGGATTTTAGCCTTTGCAGACCATTTACATGCACACAAACCTATACAACACACTACAGGAAAGGTTTAACCACACAGAGCATAATAGGGCCTCTGTAACAGTAGTAAGGTGTCAAATATCAGAGGAATGATGGATAATTTCCCTGCAGATGCTTCTGTTTCAGGGTCCTGGTATTGTGAATTCTCGCTCACTGTCACACTTTGAAAATGAGACACTTCATAGAGGAGAGCCATCGTTATTGTTATCGGTAACACCTCTGCTTTTCCTACTATGACAACTCAAAACATCTGCTGTATCAAAGGAGTACTTAAACACATATTCTAGTGACATTTTTGTCAGCTGATGATCACATCACAGATCTATCAATAATATCAATTCATATTATCATTTGATGTCACAGTTATCCTTTTAGATAGCTTGAAGAATCTCTACGTGCACAGGTATTTAGAGAGAATTCAAATGAGATGCTTAGGATTTCTGAAGGTGGTGTTTTTGTGCGAGCGGAGATGATCCGTGACAGCTAACACCTCTCAGATGTGAGCTTATCATCAGCTGTTTAGAGCGGTGTGAATTCCTCGGGCCTCAAGCTTTTGGCCCTGAGTGTTTCTGAGCAGATAGGAAGAGAGAGGCAGTGCAGGTGCAGATGTAGCCTTACATCCTCAAGCACATGATGATAAGACTGAGAGGACCCGTGTTAGTACTCGTGTGAGAGGAATCTCCTCCATCAGTGGCAGACAGAGCAGGAGGAACCAGAGGAGGTTTGGAGCAACTGCTTTTTTATAGATGAGCTAAAAGATTGAATGAAAATAGTTTTTTAATTGTTATAAATATTTGGGATGATTTTAGTAGATAACGAGAGAAAAAATACCTACTAATTTCTGACATTGAAGTGCAGAATGGTTACATATTACTTTTAAATAAAAGAAAACTAAACTCAATGTCCACTTCATCGGTGGATTGAGTTTGCTCAGTTGTCATCATGTGTCATCACCTAAACGCCGAGCTTTGCCCACCTCATAATGAAGATGGAGAACATGACATAGTTAAAACATGAAATAAGCTTTTAAGTGGACCTTGAGATGATGTCCTTGCTGACAGAACTAAAAGGTACGTAACACACACAAATCAAATCAAACTAATTAACTATAAAAGCAATAAAACGTTTGAATGATATATTTATGTTGTAATACTGACATTTTGAACAGGCAGGGAGGCTCAGTTTATGGGTGCAGCTTTCATCGTGTATTAATAAACTACTGGACGCCACACTGTCAATTTGATTTACAGTTTTACGGATATGCGCACACTGGCAATAGCTTCTCTATTTTTAATATCTTAATTCAGGAAGGGAGCTGTACTCCTGCACAGTAAATAAGGTCTGCAGACCTGCATTGCATGATGTTCTTTCTTTTGCTTATGAACACCTGAGCTGTTTGAGCAGCACAGCAGCAGCAGCAGCAGAGCGTTTGGCCACTTTGTGAGTCTTACCGATTTCCTGAAGAACGGCACATGGTCAGAGAGGTGGATATCTCACACCGGACACTCGAGAGGAATGTCCCAGACGATGTTGTTTCTCTTCAAATCTGTTAGAAAGAAGCAAGGGTGTTTACAAATGTTTATTATGATGTTAAACCCCAAAACAAATGTAAAGTTTGCAATGTGATCTGATTAGTTTCTTCACATTTTACAGTAAGAGTTAGTCAATCAATAGTACCACCAAGTCATGTTACAGCCAGTAAGGAGAAGTTACAGCATGTACTATCTCCAATATGGGTGCAGTGAGTAGGATTTGTTAGTTGCGGTTTGTAAACACATCGTTCAAATGTGTCCCTCTCTCCAAGGTTCATCGAGAGTTAGGGTTCTAGCCTTGCTATTTTTGTGTACACCATTTTTGCTTGCTTCCTCTTGGATGCGTGCTTATGATCTTGCACCGGATTGCTACATTTGTATCGTTGATGTTGCCGATGACTGTTGTTAGGAAAATATCACTCGACACCGTGTTGAGAATCAATAGTCACGTACTAATTTATTCTTCCAAGCAATTGCAGAAGTTGTACACAATATGCCTAGAAAGAGTGAAAGACTGCCTAATTGTATGTTCTTATTGATGAGGAATATATTTATTTCGCCTCTAGTTTTTTATTTTAATTATTTTAGCCTTTACATCTCCTGTCAATCCTCTCTTCACATGCTCAGGCAAACGGCCTTTGGAGAGTTGTTTCTACCGGTATGATCACGCAGACTTGGGCTGCCACCACAGCTGTGTCTTAGACATGACCATGAAACAATCTTTTCTTGGACGGTCACAACGTGCAGCATCTTCTAGTATAATTTTGATTATGAATTGGGAGTGATTACGTATGAGGGACAGGGGAAGAGAACTTCAGAGTTGGTTTGGGCAGGGTCTGTGTCACTCGGTGTCTCAGCAAATGCCTCCGTCAATTCTCCGGCCGTAACTTTCAACAAATATTCAATGTCTGATATCAATTCGAAGCTCTCAAGTGTACTCCTTGAGTTTGGGTTCTTTGTTTCTTAACCACCAAACAAAACAGTACAGTATGGGATACTGCTTCTTTCAATCCTTATTAAATAAAGACATATCATATAATCTGCAGATAAGTCGATGTTTCTAATCTTTGTGTCTCAGTTAGTACAAGGAATGACAATGACAAACTTTAAATACCAACCTTTCTTCTGACTGAAGTCAGCACTGTTGCTGTTGTTCTCATTTGTCTCCTTCAGCGATTCCACAGAGGTCTTGTTGGAGACGACGCCCTCGTCATCAGTTTTCTCCTCCACACTCAGCTCCACAGGTGGAGGGGGACTCTGCTCAACAGCTTCCTCTTTGGGTTTGTCCTCAGCGCTGCCTGGAGGAGGAACCAGAGCTGCAGTCTCGCCGGGATCATCAACAGATTTATCAGCTTCAGCTGTGAAGGACAACAAAAAGCAAACTTGCTTTTTCTTTCTCTGAAAACAGTTACAGTATGAAACATATAAGTTAAAATGATTTAGTAAAATAACACCCAGCTTGAGACATAATGGAAGACCCTGAAAAACAAAAGCATTTACGACATTCCTTTTCAATAGGAAGTTAGACTGTTGCAATACATTCATTGCGTAAAGTAGTTGCAACAAGATTTTATCTTGTGTGACATTGCACATTTGATATTTGGTTCACTGCATTTTGTGCTTAGCACCCACATAATAACAGTGTGTGCAGCCCACATAGCCTGAAGTGGTTTTGCCCTCTCCGACTGTCAGGGGGGAGATTTCTCTCGACGAAGGCATTTGAGGGGGCCACCATGTTGGTAATGAGGCGGCTGATTACTGACCAGTTCCTAATGAGCCACAGCCATGCAGCTGTTGGAGGCTGTGGGAAAGTAGGGCGGCCCCATCATTATCTAACCCGAGGTTAGGTGGAGAGAAAGCGTAGATGAAGAGGATGAAGGGGAGAGGAAGGTGACCGTCTGTTCGAGACATGATTTTGCCATGACTAAGATGGCTCTTTAGGCCTCATTCCAATGTTCGGAGAATCATCATGTCTGTGTGGTTTACGGCGGATGACTAGACGCTTTATCACAGGTGGATCCTGACCTGACTCTCAGCTTAGCTTCCTCCTTATACTCAGACTGCACATGTGATCTGTAGTTGGTACTTGTTGTATAAAGTCATTAAAAAATGTTTTAAAGAACATTTTTGAAATTGCTCTGATGTTATGTACTAAGATGGAGCCAGGTGGCAGATACCTCACCTTAAAGGGACAGTCTACTCCTAAAAAAATGTATATCTCTCCTCTTTTCCTGGCGCTTTGATCACCATAAGCTAAGGGCCATGTAGTCCGGTTATATCCAAGAGAAGGCGGATATCTATATGGCCGATATCTCCAACACTGATCAACTCAAACTTGAACAATCTTTAGTGGATAGATAGTAAATAGTGCTATAGGTAAAAGGTCAAATATGTATTTTTTTATTTTGAGGGTAATTGTCCCTTTAAAGACTGAGAGCAGGGGGAAACTGCTAGCATGGCTTTCAAAGAACTAGAATAAATAATGCTTAACAGCCTCTAAAGCTCACTAATTATCACTTGGAGAACAACAGCTGGATGCAGTGACTATACATAGTTTTTAAGGAGTTACACCACAAAAATATCCTTATAACCTGATGATCCCCTGACTTGTACCTAGTGCCATCACCAACAACTGCAAAAGCAAACTCTATCCGGATAAAAGTCCACTATGATATGTTGCTTTTGTTTCCTTTAAGTTAATTGAGTCATCAGTTTGCAACATGATGTGATAATATTCTTCCTGTGACACCATGTTCATGCTGATGTCATTCTGTGGTTTGGAGAAGTGAAGTAAGTCACAGACACTCAACAAGTTTCCACTTAAGATTCAAAAACAACAAAAAGGTGCTCATTACACTTCAATCACATTTACTATATAAAAACACTTTTTGTACAGTTTTATTATTTTTACTAAAGGGGATGAGGAAACAAGGCGGTGGGAATTTCCATGATGTAAAGTGAGGTTGAGGCTGTTATTTTCAGTCTTACTGCACGCGAAAATGTCCAGCAGGAGTTGCAGAAGGTAAGCGCAGGGCAATTCTTGTCACAGAGATTCTGTAATCCACAATTTGGAAAGGGTTCTGCTCATTTCTTCAGCGTTCTCTTAACTAGTTTAAACACTTGAGACATAACAAGTGAGTTTGAGTCTTTTAGACAAGCAGATGTCCTCAGCCAAGTCTGATTCTTCTCTTAGCCGTAAGGATGAATCAAACAGCAGTAACAAACCCTGGTGCATGATTAGACATCTGGCTGTCCACCTGCTCTGATAGCTTACAAATGTAGGCATTTTTTTCCAATGAGAGGAAGAACACCATTTGAGGTAACTGCTTTTCAAAGAGGCCAGCAGCACTGTCCATTTAAACACGTTGTGGCCCAGAGCAGAGAGACAAGCCTGGGCATGAACAGTAGCTTCTACCTTTATAATTCAGCCTGGGAAGACATCTTTGAGGAACATAGGAACACTAAGACAAGGATAAGCAATGATTAGCATGCCCATATTACACTGTATGTCACTATATGTCAGGTAAGAGATTTGGCTTTAGAGAGGAACTAATCCTCTTCATTCACAAATATGTTGCTCTGTTAGCAAAAAGTTTGGATTTTTTAAATACCTGCTACATAAGGACAAAGGCTTTAATCAGAATTTTCATTACATATAATGATATAGCTTGCAACCGGTTATAAAGCAAATGGTCATTTCAACGGCAGGTTGACCACATGCTTAACAACACCTGTAGGAGGAGGCCTGAGCTGCAGTTCTTGCTCTGAGAACAACCTTTGTTAACTTGGCTTCCATTTCCACCATGTGCTAGATGAGAGTACTGCAAGGGACATGTTTAACTCTCCTCTCAAAGTAAGGAAGAGGCGTTTCAGTTGTGCAAACACTTTCCGTCACAGACATTTCAAAATGTTTCTGTGGTTGTTTTTCAACCTTTTGTGAGTCAGACTCCTGTACAGAATTAAAGATATCCTTTCTGTGAAATTCACATCAACAAAGCTCACAATCAATTCATTTACTAACAACATTTTCTGACATTAAAATCAAATGTAACATTAATTTAGTCTATATTTTTTTAATTAATCTGGCAAATCAATCTGTATTGAAGCATTGCACATTTTCAATTCATATTTAAAAATGGTACCTGCTATCTCACTGCTATCTAACAGGATCTCAGTGTTAATTTAGATTAGAGAACTCACACACTTTACTTCTTCTTTTCAGTTAAACTGAATTTATGAAAGAGGAAATAACACCCAATTAGCTCACAAACACTTCACAACTCCATTTTCCACGACTGACACAAAAGTCCTGTCCTGTTTCTCTTGTCTCCTTTATACAACAATACCAAAAAAACGCTGATAGTCAGAGGTTTACTCTTACCTGTCTGCTCCTCCTGTACTTCAGGCTTAGCCTCTGGTTTTTGCAGCTCTTTGGTAGTACTTTCTGTACTTTCAAAGGTTTGCAGACCTAAAAAGTGCATATTTATAGGATTCATAAGATATCTAAACCTACATAGCTCAATATGTTTGGATTACAAAGCTAATTTTTGTATACATTGTGAAAACTTGGACATGGCATGTTGGACTGACCGTTGTGAGGTCCAGCATCAACATCAAACGTGCTGAAAGGGATGTTAGCATCATCTGGTCTGGAAGTGAAATCGACAGATTGGCGCTGTACAAAGAGGAGATTGAAAACAATGAAACACACTATATTGCCACAAAATTGAGGAAATGATTCAAAAATTTGAGAAAAGTGATAAGTGATACCTCTTTCTTGTCTGAATCACTAATTAGACATTCTCACTAGCAGCTGGTTAGCTTAGCTTAAGTAAAGACAGGAACAAAGGGGAAACAACCAACCTGCTTCTGTGTAAAGGTGAGAAAACCTGTATGCCACCCCCTCTAAAATTGCAGTCCAGTAAATAACTATGTGTAAATAAATAACATAAAGGCTATTCTAGTGTTTATGTGGATTCAACAAACAAACTATAATGTGTTTTTAATAAGTAGGCTTTATGTTAGTTGTTTCCCTCTGTATCAATGCTCTATGCTAAGCTATGCTAACCTAGCGCCACATGGTTTGTTTGGTTTGATAGTGATCTTGGTGATTCTCGCTTGATGTTGTAAGAATCCAACTGCTGTCAGACTCAGAGTGGTATTCATATTATAAGTAAGCTATTTGAAAGAAAGCAAATAAGCATAATTCCTAAAATGTCAAATATTCTTTGTTTGGTAGTGGACACAAACGGCTACCCTTCTTACCCTTTGTCTTCTCCGTGCGCAGTAGCAGGCAACTCCAAATACAACAGCAAAAAGGATAATCACAACTAGGATGATAATGCCTGAAGGAGGTGAAACATGTCATGTTTATAAATACGAAGACATTTTCTCACACAAATACATATTTCAACGGTTAATGACTAAACACAGTAGGCTATCGTTGTTACCTCAAATGAACATTGTGATTTATTATCGTGCAGTTAAATGTAACTCACCAGTCTTCTCACTTGCTGCGACTTTTGGCTTTGGCTTGGGAATTTCTGTAAGAATTTCTGTAACAAAAATATTTATATATGAAAAAGTTTATATCAAATTTTGCCATTGAATATAAAGTATAAACCTGCAGTGCTAGTCCATGAAACCTTCCGTTATAAAACATTCAGGAGGAAAAGCTTCTGAGATTCAATCCATTATCAATAACTTATTAAATTGGTTTAAAGCAGCATTCACATATTTGTTGACCTCTTGGGGGAGACAAAACCAGCTTAAAACAAACCAGTGATGTTATCACCTAGATTCAAGATTCAAAATCTGGGTGATAACATCACCCAGATTGTTCTAAGCTGGTTTTGTCGCACCTAACAAAGGTGAAACTGATAGCATTTGGAGACATGTTTCTGTCAAACTGATAAAATCCACTTTTTCCTGAACACAACATAGAATATTGTATATTTATGAGCAATCTCAACTCACTTATTAGAGTTGGTGTAGTGACCGTTTTTTCCTCAGGAACCATGGCTTGTGTGGTCATGGTCGTTGGACCTTTTTTTCCATCGCCACCTGAATTACAAAAGCAAACAATGATGCAAACGATCATAAATTAGAGAAAGTCTGATGATGAATTGACTTGCATGTTTGAGATTACAACAGTTATTGGTAAATGCAAGGCGGAAGAAGTACTAAGATATTTTACTTAAAGGTGGGGTAGGTAAGTTTGAGAAACCGGCTTGAGATACACTTTTTGTTATATTCCATGGAATGCTCTTAACATCCCGATAGCAATGAATATCTTTAGTGCTTTGACAAAAAATCCATAAAGAAATGTCATCTGTGGAAGCCGTAGTACTGTAAAAAGCACGACCAATCACTTTAGCCGGCCCGGCTAAAGTAACTGGATGGCCTACCTGCCTGTCAGCCTTCCATCTGTGCACAAACTTATCTCGTGCCCTCATTGGTCATGTGCGCGTTCGTGTGTGTTGGAGGAGGGGCTCTGTAAGGAAGTGGCAGATTTGTTCCGGCTGTGTATTTTCAAATTCTAGCGCACTCGAGCTGGTTTCTCCAAAATTACCTACCCCACCTTTAAGTGAAAGTAGTAGTAATGTGCAGCTGAAATTATGTTGTCAAATTGTAGTTAAGAAATAAGTTATTATTTACTTTAGTACTTTTTAGTTACTTAAAAATAGTATGAGCTTCAACAAAAAACGTTTAGTACCAACAGTAAAACAACTGAATAACATACATTTTAGCATTATAATTATTGATGCATTCATCACTGTATGTAGCAGCTAGTAAAGGAAGATATTTGTTAAGAGTTCAGATAACAACTCTCACCTTTCATTGTTGAGGGCGTCATGGTGCCGGGGACCTCGGTGCTGTTACTGGTGGTCGGGGCGATAGTGGTGTTGTTGGTTGTGACGGTGTTGTAGGTGGTGGTGGTGGCGGTGTTATTTTCGGTAGTGTTTGCTAGGGTCATATTGGTGGTACTGGTGGTGTTGAGGGGTTTTACAGAAGTGGAATAGTTATTGGTTGTGTCTGCTGAATCTGTGGACAACCCTGGGATTGTTGCTGTCTCCTCTGCTGTGACAGAAGCCACAACCAACCCTGGGATTGTTGATGTCTCCTCTGCTGTGACAGAAGCCACAACCAACCCTGGGATTGTTGATGTCCCCTCTGCTGTGACAGAAGCCACAACCAAACCTGTAGGAAAGCATACAGTCATTTCAAAACTAACAACTGAACACAGCCACCATCACCTTCACCTCATTTAATTTATATTACCATATACATTTTTATTACAACTGACTGACATTATATTTTGATTTCGTTTATTTTGTCTCAACTGTATGTTGTGCTGTACATGAATGTTGTTTTATTTTCTGTTGCTAAATAAAAAAATATACTTTTATAAATGTAATAGACAACAAAGTAATCTGAATCTGAAAAAAAACGAATTTAAATATAAAACATTGCAAACAAGTTCATATTAAACAACCTTAACAGTACATTTTGTGTTTTTGTTGTGTTTTTGCATACATACAATATATTTGATCACACAAAACAAACTCTACTGCAGAGTAGTTTCCTTGCTGATTTAAAGCATCGGCTTACTTTGCAACACACACACTTCTGTTAACTGTAAGCCTTAAAGGGAACCAGTTATTTAGGTACTGTATTTTAAGGTGTGGTCATGCTTGACTTATGATATTAACTATTACACTCTGAGATCTTTCCTTTATCTTTTAGCATAATTATTTAATACAAAAAAGCATATATATAAATATGTAATTGCATCTCGCCATGTACTATAAATTACCTGTAGCCAGACTAAGACAACATGCTGTATTTGAGGTACAGGGTTTTGAACGAAACCAAGTACTTGAAAACAGATCTTAACATTATTAGTCATAAAACCAATGAATAATACAGTGTTATCAGCTGCATTTCAATTAAACGTGTAAACAAATAAAGAGTCTTACCCATGATATAGAAGAATAGCCTGAGCGATGGCATTATAAGTCTGTTTGATGACAGCAGCAGGTGGGAAAGGTATAGATTTCTATATTTACAGTATGAATTAATAAAGCCCAGAGGTGATGCTTTTATACGCTGCTTTCCTTCCTCAACGCTGCATGCATCTAAAGGAACCAAAAAAGAGGATCAACATCTCTGACCACAGCAGGAACCCTGTTGCTCAAATGATTAAAGTGAGAGGAAACTTACTGCCGGTATCTTGCCTAAGACTATCCTCTCACTGCAGAACAAAGTGAGGTAGCAGATATGTATCCACTCTGTATCTAAAGTTACTTCCTTTTTTGAAGAGTATGGCGTACTTGTGCCTGTGGTTAAACCTATAGGACCAGATAGTGTGTGTTTAAAGCATTAAATAATCAATTTACGTTTTAATTGATGTCCTTTAAGCAATACATTACTAAGCTGTAACACCCAACAGTATGTCTTTTTCTTGAGAAACTTATGGTGTTGCATAATATTATGCTTGGTGCAATGTTTCCATTGTTGTCAGTACTGTTTTCTTTTCCAGATCTGCTCACTAGATGTCGCTGTGACTAAAGGGAAAGACGCCAGATGGGTTGTAGACAGTTGCCATCTTTTTTTCCAGAAGGTAACTTTAACTCACCTAAATCTGTTTCCTTTCTATTACTGACTAATAAATCAGGTATAAAAGCTTTACAATATATAGGCATCATGTATTTCAGATGTATTGCATTTCTTATTTTGTTATTATTATGAAGAACAATGATGATATTATTGAAGCAATAGAAGACATAGTAGTACGTTTTGGGGTCTGTTGGTAAGTTATGATAGTAAGAAGAAGTTTGTGATGCAGCGATCAACATTTAAACAAAAACATAATGACTTATTTATGAAGCAACAATGCCCTTTGTTCACTGGATGATCATCAAGGATTTGATGCTTTTCGTTATCTGTAATGTATATCTTTGTGTTTTGGACTGTTGGTTTAAAAGAACACACGATCTGAATACTTTTTCACCATTTCCCATTTTTTTTTTTTTAACAAGAATAGTGCTATTTTCTGTAATGTTGCCACCTTTTTGCATGTTTCAAACAGCAAAGGTGTGTGTGTCAGCATTACTTGTCTTGTGTGGGTGGAGTTGTTGTGAGGGTGTATGTGTGCTCAGCCTTGTAGCTACATTTATTACTGTTTATTTCCCCATGCCAGTGGTAATCTGCAGCAGGATTAGTGTTAACTGCCACCCAGTCACTGGCAGGCTCCACGTGGTCCCCCGCAGGCCCCTCCTGCCCACCGGCCTGCGGGTCTGTCCGGGACCGGATCACAGTGACGAGGGGACTGGGAGTCCTGCTAATCCTGAAGAAAGACCCTCTGTGGGCCACCTATCACCACATCACAGGGCCCAGGCACCAGGGCTCTGTGGATGAGCTAATCACTGAGAGGAGAGGAGAGGAGAGGAGAGGAGAGGAGAGGAGAGGAGAGGAGAAGAGAAGGGAGGCTATGCGTAAGTAATATTGTTTGGTAAAAATGTGGGACCAAATTCAGGCAGAGCTGCTGTATTTTCATCAAAAGATACAGACCACATATATAATTAATTGAAGACAAAAGTAGGAGTAGTTTTTGTATCTTTAAGTATAGCCAAATGCAAAATCATATTCAATAGAGGAATCAAGTTCATATACATTGTTTAAACTACACTTTTTCTTACAGCACATAATCACAAAGTTGGTCTCACTCAACATCATTTAAGGAGGAGGAGAGGAGAGGAGAGAGGAGTGTGTTCCTATGTGTGTGAGAGAGACACAGCGAGGGGAGAGAGCTGGACCACCCACCCGGAGGATTCAGAGGCACAGGATTCACAGCCCATTCTGTTGACCTGCCACACCGCCCCGGCTCTGGGCAAGGCCCTCCCCAATTGTTCCGCCTGCTAACATGAGGAGGGGGGTTAGACAAGGGGGATGGGGGGGTGGACGAGCAGTAAACAGTGGGCTGAGCTTCTCTCCTTCAGCGCACAAAGGGGCTGAATTGTGTCGGGACTGGAGCACTTTTTAGAGTGGCCCTGCCATGGGGCCTGAATGAAACATCTGTGGAGGCTGAGCCCGAGGGAGAAAATGCTATTTTGCTGTTCAACCACACTGACAACCTGTTTTCTCTTTCTTTACCACCCCCCCCCCTCACACACACACACACACACACACGCACATCCCACACACCACCAACGCCACTGTTATTTCTCCCTTGGCCTTGTAAATCTATTCATACTGTATACTCACATTTGCCAAGCAAGAAACAGAGAAGCAACAGTATAGGAGAGAGAGAGAGAGAGAGAGAGAGAGAGAGAGAGAGAGAGAGAGAGAGAGAGAGAGAGAGAGAGAGAGAGAGAGAGAGATATGAATCGAATGTGAAATGAAAACTTAATTTAGAAATATGTTAACCACAGCCTTTCGAATCTGCACATTTTTTTCCAATTCATTTGAATTAAAAAAATACAGGAAATAAGATGTATTTCTTGCCGGACAGTTTCCAACTTATTCCAACTATGTATAACTTTAATTTATAATGAACATGTTGATCCTGATAAGCTAAATATAATGTTATGTAAATGGGGTGTATAGGGAGTTTACATGAAAAGATATCATCACAGAATCTGATGAGAACAATACTGGTTTGTTACATCGTTGGTTTTATAGTTTTGTCGATTGATCTTATTCTCTGTTATAATGCGCAAAATTATTTGAGCTAACCTGAAGACTTGTAGACCCATCAACAATTCAATGGGGTAAAGTCGCCACATTTGCAATCATCTTCTGTTTACTAATAGCTATTCAGTCAAAGAATATTCAGTCAGTTGTATGTGGCGGGAAAGGCTATGCTCTCTAAGGGAGCTCTTAAAGAAACCAAACAACCACAAGGATTTGGAGCGGGATGACTAATCCCCTCCTAACAAACATACATGAATGTTAAATCTTAATTACACCACATGAGGAGGAGGTTAAAGTGCTTGAGGGAATATAAAACAGGCTCGTCAGCACAGTAACAGTGATAAGTGTTGGTCCAGATAAGGGTGACGGTCCAGGTCTTGAGAGCAGGATTTAATGTCCCTACTGTACACCTCTACACATATGATCACACAGCTGTAAAACAACAAACAATATGTCATTTTCTTCCACCAGGAGTCTCAAAACAATGAATAAAGATATTAAGTGACGTAATGAAGTAGCGTGGGATCATGAGATTTGTTGTCTTCACCACCATTGCCATCTTTGCCGTTCAGTTTCTCCTGCTTTCCTTTGATGTTAATCATTCAGGAGGTCCTCTCCTCTCCGAAGTGGACCTGGTAAAAACACATTGAATAAAGAATTTTCCCGTTAAAATGTGTGTTTCTCCAAATCAGTTTGTCGGACAAAGGGTGCCGTGAGCTGAATATATTCTTAAAAGAGACCAAGATCTTACAAGGTTATTGTAAAAGTACACAACACAACAAAAGTTTAACAAAGGTCGAGTAGATTCTAGACATTTTATTGAGGAAACGAGACACAGACCTTTAACTAATGCTTACTTCATTGATGTATAGGACTATGAATATGATCCTTTAATCCATCATCTTACGAACTGCAGGCGGCTAACGTCCTTTAATCAGATGGATACAGTGACTATAGTGGCATATGGAGGCTATCATGGGTGACGAGTCCGTCCATCCATCATTATCACCTCCCCTCTTCCAGAAAGATCCCCCACACTCTCTCCCCAAAGAGAGGGACCACTGAAACATTTCAGTTTAATTGAAGAGGAAACAGATCCCCGCTCACTTCCTGGTCACCCATTTTCTTTAATCAATTTCCTCCCTTTGGTCCTATATCATCTGTAATTACTTTCCCTTTCCCGCCCCTTGTGGGTCCCTCCTGGAGCAAAGGTCCACATACACACATATAGACACACACATTCAGACACACACACACACACACTTATTGCTAACCCCCTACCGTCAGAAGGCAATACCTTCGGCATCAATACTCGTTGCCCCCCTTTAGCTCCTCCTGAACAATGGAGAAGGCCCACTGGCTCCAGAACCCCACCAAGCAACCCCTGACCCTGCCCACCTACTCGACTAAACCCCCTACACACACACACACACACCCACACACACACACACACACATCACACACACACACACACACACACACACACACACACACACACACACACACACACACACACACACACACACACACACACACATCACACACACACACACACACACACACACACACATCACACACACACACACAACCACACACACACACAACCAACCACCCACACGCACACGCACACACTCCCAACCACACACACACACACACACACACACAACCCACCCACCCACACACACACACACCACACACCCACACAACACACCCACACACACACACACACACAACACACACACACCACACACACACACACACACACACACACACACACACACACACACACACACACACACACCACACACACACCACACACACCACACACAATCACACACAGGTTCACGTGGTATATACTTTTATATTAAGGTCGTAGACATTGTCACAGCTCACACGACTCTGCAGTGAATGGGGGGGAAGGAGAAGTAAAGAGGAGAGGGGGGGAAATGGGGTGAGTAGGGCAATTGGGGGGAGTAAGGCCACTTTAAATACCAGCTCAGCTTGTAATCACTGGAGTTTGAACTCCGAAGACTTCTTATGCTAAGGGGTCAAGAAGCCAGAACACTCATTCGCTCCTTTCTTTCTTCCCTGCTGCCCTCTGTCACTCACTCCTTCTCTCAAAGGCTCTCTCTGATCCATAAGCTGCTCGGGTTGTGCGTACAGTGAAACCAACGCTGATATCCTGAGGAAATCTTACAGCAAAAACAATGAAGGCATTGTCTTCAAAGCCGTTTTCAACAGAAGTACATTAGTAAGACAAATTAATCGTGGCACAAGCTCGACTTCCTCCTGCGCTAAGGTTACAAAAAGTGAAACATTTTCTGGAAGAACTGAGTTTTATTTGCCAAATAGCACTAAAGGGAATTCATTAAATGTAACTTACATGCCAAAGGGAATATGAAGACAATGCCTGTAAATATAACATCTAGTGTTAAACCCGCTGCGTACCTCAGGACATGTTGTGTACATCTGGTATGGACTGGTTTAAACTGCCCTCCAAATTATACACCTTTATTGGACTTCACATTTCCCAAATATGACCACCCAGAGAACGCAGCCCATACCACCCACACACTATTGAGTGGATTTATCAACAAGCTGATGCAAGTGTGCTTGATGAACAAAAGCGGCTTACAGTATTGGCATTGTTACCTTGTTTGATAGGGAAGGGAAACATGAAAAACCCCTGCATAAATAGGTATTAACCATGATAATAGAAGAGGGAAGGTGCTCCCTGTAGGTAATAATTATTATGTAAATGCAAAGAAAAGTGCTGGTGCAATATGGTTAAGAAAAAAGATTGGTGGAAATGTTTGTGTGTGCTAAAGAAAGGTACAAAATGGCAAGTCAACAGTGATACAGATTTGAGGTAAACAGTTGTGTTAGCAAGAGGATACAGAGAGTGCTGAATCTTATGATTATTTACTCAATCATTTGACCATTCTTAAATCTTAAACAGTAGTTATCTAGTCTTCAATCCGTCAGAAAATACAGAAATATTGGGAAAAGAATGCCTGACTATTACCATATTCTTTCACATTTGAGAAGCTTAAACAAACCATTTCAACTAATTTACTTTATGTTTGAATTTGAATTTATGTGATTTGTTCAATTTAAATGGTCCAGAACAAGTTTGAACATTGGGGACCTTTGGGACAATATTTTGTCAATCTCTATTTCCAGATTCAGGAATGATTTTTAAACTCAATTAAAGTAAATATTTGAAGATCAATCATTAATTTAAGCCACCCATGAAGCTAAAAACTAACACATTTACTGGTTCAAGCATCACAAATGTGAGAATTTGCAGTGTTTTTCTGTTACATATCACAGACCCAAAAATGTCTAAGAAGTGAAGTATGAAGATCGTGTAAGAAGATAATCTCATTTGATATATTTTAGTTAAAATATAATACTCCTTACTGGAAGGCCCAAAGTCAGTGACGGTAAAGTTGTGTCCAGGAAATGTTGACAGAAACTATTACTGATTTCTGTCAGTGTGCATTTACCAACCAGCTGTATTTAAATTCAGGCACACTGGCAGAACTCCAGCACTTTTAGCATCCCATTATCTGTTCTGTGCCACCTAGGCAGCAGATAAACTGGTCTCTCTCTTTCTCTCTCTCTCTCTCTCCCTCTCTCTCTCTCTCTCTCTCTCTCTCTCACTCTCTCTCTCTCTCACGCACGCACGCACGCACGCACGCACGCACGCACGCACGCACGCACGCACGCACGCACGCACGCACGCACGCACGCACGCACACACACACACACACACACACACACACACACACACACACACACACACACACACACACACACACACACACACACACACACACACACACACACACACACACACACACACACACACATTGATGTTGGCCTTCTTGTGTGGGATTATAGAACGAAGACAGCAGGAAGGAAAGGACAAGAATGTTTTTGGCCCCAGAATTTCTGGATTATTTTCAAAAGTCTAATGTGCAAATGATAACGGTTCATCCAAACAGTGTGTGTGGTCAGGTGTTGACACACAAGCAGCCGTGCCCACACACAGACACACTTATCGACTCGGTGATTGGAGCCTTTGGTCTTCATCAGGTCAATCAGTGGAACAGAGAAACCTGGAGGCTGTGAGGCTGGATGTCCTTCTGCTTCCAGACTTCAGTGTGGCCTGTTCCAGTAACTCCTGAGCAAATACAGACCATCAGCGAGCAAGTGTGTGTGTGTTAGTGTGTGTGTGTGTTGTGAGAGAGTTAAAGAGAGGGGAAGCAGGGGAATATTAGTAGAAGTTGGTAACAGGCTCTGTGTGGGGTACAAAACGATAATTAGAGGGTATGACCTCATTGTCATTTACTGTAACACACATTATCCCTCCAGGTCATTAGCTCAGCCATCAGCTCTGAGGCTCCCATGATGCTCAGGGGGATGCTCGGACATCACGTCCAGGTGGTGTTGTCAGCAGTCGGGGAATATGCTCTGAATGGAGGTTCTTCATTATAAAGTAAAAAGAGGTTTGTTGTTGCTATCAAGTTGGGGGCCCACCTGCGGCTGTGTGTGTATGTATCATGTGTATCTGCATGCTCCATACACACAAAGCAAAGCCCACCACAGGCAGAGCCCACCACAGAAGGTGCACAGATGTGCCGCTGGCTACAAGCAGAGGTAGGTCTTGCATTCAGTAGTGATAGCTCTCATATGGCATATGGCATTAATAGTGAAATCTGACATCATTTCCACTCTGAAATATAGGGCCAGAGAAGTGAGACAGATTGTAAAGTAATTTAACGTAGAAGGAATATTCATGATCCTTCTTTAAAATGAGCTTATGTGTGGACACTGATAAGGAAAGCGTGTAATCATGGAGTTCCACTTCACTGGTGGTTTGTGTGACAGCTGGTGATTGATTTTGTTTGTGTTGGGGATTTTCTGAAAAATATATGTTTAGCCTGAATTCAGAACCACATCAGTAGAAAAGACCACCAGCTTCTTCCTCAACATGAAAGTTAACACATTTCTGTCCTCCGCACGCCATGTATCAAGAGCCTCATGACTAAACATTAAAGGGCTGCTTCACCCAAATTACACAAAATTAAGTTTTCTCATTAAATGTGTCCTGGTTTCCAGTCTCCAATTTTGTACTGCAACCCCAAAACATTAGAGACAAACATAATACATGTTGTGGTAATCACATTTCAATAAGACTTAAGCCATGCTAGCCATCTTGCGAGGCTGTACTTAGCCACATTGGTGCTTTGAGTTGTAATGTTGGCATGCTAACAAGGCTATATTTAGCAGGTATAATGTTAACCATGTAAGTTTATTGTGTTACAATATTTGCATTGGATAATTATCAACACAAAGTGCAGGGGAGGCTGAGGATAGTATTAAGCCAACAGTTATCGAGACATTTCACTCAAAATGGTGTTAACCTCATGGTGGACCTAGAGCAAAAGTCAGTCGATCATCAGAATAGGATTCATCACCTGGGAACTTGGGAGTGTCCGTAGAAAATGTTAATCTTGTACATGTATCTTGTAGCAACTCTTCAAACAAAAAGTGAAACCCATTGGTATTCCTAGATGAAGTCACAGGGTCGTCAAAGTGATTAGGATTCATCTTCTGGACACTGCGGCCATCTGTACCAAATTTCAAGACAATCCATTCGTTATTTGTTGAGATATTTCAGTCTGGACCAAAGTGGAGAATGGACAGATCAACCGAGAAACATCAGCAACATTATGCCTCTTGGCAGACGGTGAGCCCTGTTACTCTGGACAATTTCACAGAAATTCACTTGGTAGGAAAATGCACAATGAAAAACTGTTGTTTTTTTTCTAATTATCGCTCCTTAAATTCCACCAAGAAATACCTTTCAGACATGATGAATGCAGAAAACAATATCTCTGCTGAGAGCCAAGGTCGGGATTGGGCCTTTTACTCGAGAAAACCACAAATGCAGATTAAATCTATACCACACCAAGCCTGCCAATAACAACTAGCTTCATCTGCCATTTAAAGCCTTCTAATCCATCATTATCAGAAAGTTAGGCCTGCCGCTGCCACAAGCTTTTCTCTGCGCTGGAGTGCCACCACGAAATCTGCTCTGACTCGCTGCCACCAGGCTCAATGCTTGCATTGAAACACGTGCATACACACAAATACACAATGGAAATTGTCTCACTTCCTGACAACAGCATGCAACTCCTCGTAAAACTTGTTTATCTCATTTTAAGTTCCTTCAATAAAAATCATTTTGATGGAAAGTCTCCCTGCCTGTTTATTCCAAACAACTCCCTTTTGATCTGGGTGTGCAGCAAGTGTCACGCCGAGGGCACGGTGGCCATCTTACTGTAAATCAGAAACCCAGTTTTCTTCGTACCATGACACACAGCACAACCAGTAATGACCACGGGGAGGGTCGTGGTGGAAATGGGGGTGAAGTGGGAGCAAAGCAGGGGTGTCCAGCAATGCGTCACCGATCCCCTGAGTGCTTTCATCTCCTCTGATAAGTGCCATACCTAATCACGTTAAAGCAGCGCATGCCACGGAAAGAGAGGAAATTCCGGCCAAAACGGTAACGTATCTGTTCCGCTCTCATGCGTCGCATTCCTCCGGCTAATTAGGAGTAAATATCTGACCCCGGAGAGAAAACGTCCACATTAGTCCAACCAGTCAGTCGGTGTGGTCCATCTGCACTCTCTCTTTCGCTCTCCTCACCCTCCCCCCTCTTTCCTCTCCCCTCTCACCCTAATTTGGCACACAGATGACAAAAAACATAGGGGAGTTCTCAGTAGGTTTCTTTCTTTCTTCTGCTGCTCGCCTCCTTTTTCTTCACCAGCGTTAGGCCCCATCATTACTGACAGGCTATCAGTTGTTCTCATACCAGATTATCTACTGCCAATGACCTCCAGGTCACCGCACCGTGCTCTCTGCCACTTTCTCTCTTTGCTTTGCCTTTGTTCCGCCACAGATACACTTCAATGAGTTTTTAGGCTTTAGGCTGACTCCAAATCAAAGATATTATTGATCGTAGCTCCAATTTGAGTTTTGGTGGTTTGGGTTAAAGAAAAAGCTCAACAACGTAGTGCGTTGATTCATCTCCAAGTTGATGAAATCAAGTTTATTTTAAGAGACATATTTATCACCGACAACAAAGTTTGTTTGATTTTTGTGGCTCATCATATAACAGAAATCTAATGATCAAATCACATTGAAAACGGTGATGTCAAGATATGCGGAGATGAGTAGGAGCTTGGTTATCTTTGAATTCAAAAATCAGTCTGAAACATGTTCATCACATAGTGAAGTTAATAATAACTTGGATTTATATAGCGCCTTTCAAGAAACCCAAGGACACTTTACAATAGCATGAGGGGCCATTGTGGGAACAAAAAGGAAAAGTCACACAACAGGCACGAGAAAATAAGAAGATAATGTCTTTGACATAGCACAAAAGTAAATAAAATGATCAAACATTGTTATTTTGATTTGTTTGCAGGTTACGCTTCACATTTCCTTGGCTGACTTTGGTTTGTGCTGTGTTACATGTGCACTAAACAACAACCTTATTTGTTGACTTAGCCTTTCATGCTTTGAATATAAAAAGGAAACAAGCAGGGATACACCCAAGGCTGCCTGAGGTCCATTTGTATCCGACAAACATCGGTTTCTGTTTTCGTCATCGATCTCCAGGAAAATATGTTGCAATACATGTTTAATCCTGGCGTCCGCGTTAGAAAAAAACTCAACTTTATCCAAAAATGATTTTCATGTCATTGTCAACTTCTTGTCATAATCAATTTCTGCACGATTTTCCACCCCTCATTTTGACAGTTAAATCAAAACAGTCCTTGGTAATTTGGCTGCTTCCATTCACAGCCCATGTATTTATAACTGCGCAAACAGACTCACTTTATGTCTCATCAGCTGACGTACGCAGCATGCCACACACATAGCAGCAGGAAGCAGCCCAGTGTAATACACTTGAAGCTGTTTATATTACATTACAGAGAGAGGAAGGTGCTCGAGAGACACATCATCATCCCGCCCCGTCATCCTGACCTGTGCACAAGTGGATGTCAAGCCGCAGTCCACATGTTCCAAACTGGACTGCGGTCAAGAGCAGCATAGTGGAGGTTTGGCAGGAAACTTCAAGATTGTGATTGAACTACAGTGGGCAGACAAGCAGAGAAGTACAGACAGTGTGTGCTCTCACCACCTCCTTTATGCAACGCTGCACTCGAGGGTCATGAAGCGTAAAGTTAAGCTCTGTAACAGCGAACAAGATGTGAAAATCATCTAGAGCATAGGACTCAAATCCCTGTAGGAGTGACACATGTTTGGAAGGTGACAGATATCTACACATACAGAAGCTGTCATGGTCCTGCATTGTAGAGACAGCGCTAAGCACCAAAAAAGGCTGCATCAACTGCACTGCGTTAAACAAGGCATTAGTCAACAAGTAGGGGAGGTCTGGGTGGGGATGATACTGCTGGGTTATGTAGCTGCAGCAGCATTACAAACACTGGAGTGTAGTAACCCACATAAAGCCCTCAAACACACATCTTTACTTTATAAAGCATCTGAAGACCACATTTGTGTGCAACAGCTAGCATTTACACCCGGGTGGCTGCATTTCTTACTGTTTTTTTTACTCATATTTACTCTGTGGAAGGTAATTAGCGAGCTGATCAGAAACCATATTTTCCCCCCGTGGTCAACCACAGCACTCTTTCCACTTTGAAGTGTTTGCTGAGCAAAAACAACAACATCTAAATGCTTCCAGATATTAACACAAGAACTATTCTCAGCCTGCTGTGATTTAAATCTACTGGTGCTTTTAAATGAGTGGAAATTATGGCTGACGGGAATAAAGTAATTCATATGTACATGTGCTATATATGGACTACAATATGGACACCACCTCTCGGGTTTTCCTCTCCATTCATTTTCTATACTCCTGTTAACCAATTATGGCCAGAGCTGCTCATTATCTGAATCATTACTCATTGTAGAAACACTTTCAATGTTATGATATAGTTGGAAAGAAAATTATGCACGTCCCCTCGCAATAAATAATCATACATTATGTATCACGAATGTGCTCTGTCTTACGTTTTTCAGCACCTCGCAGCAGCTTTCTTTTAGGAAAGCGTTCACAGTCAAACCTGCGATAACTTAACTCTGATGTTTTACTTAAGTTTAAAGGTAGGGTAGGTAAGTTTGAGAAACCGGCTCGAGATACACTTTTTGTTATATTCCATGGAATGCTCTTAACATCCCGATAGCAATGAATATCTTAAGTGCTTTGACAAAAAAGCCATTAAAAAATGTCATCTGTGGAAGCCGTAATAGAGTGGCGAAGTCCCTCCCACTTACTTCCGGGGTATGGGACCTTATTTCGGAAAAATTATGCATTGAAGTCAATGGGGAGAGAAAACTTATCTTTCGATCCCGTTTGAATTGTGCCATGAATTACACATATGATGTTTGTCAAACTTAAAAAATCATTTCCATGTCAAAAAAGTCACAGTTTGTCGTAAAACTGTTGAAATATAAGACTATGAAAAATACGTAACTAGAAAGACTACAAATCCCAGAGTCGCGTAAGTGATGTCACAATTGTTTTCCTCCACCATTCAGATACCTAAGATCAGCGCAATATAGATATAATCTATCTATATGGCGCTGGCTAAGATAAGATAACTTTAACAAGATGCCTGTGTGCTTAGTACCAGGTTGTTATTATACCAGCAATGGGTCTTGCTCGTTCTTTTGCTTCCCGTCTGATGAAACGACCAGGAGTGGCTTGATCAAGTTAGCTACCTAGCTAGTAGCTAGCACGTTAGTTAGCATTACAGCCTTGTCATTTTTATTAGCCTTAACATGAAGTAACATGAAGTAACCCAAAATGTTAAACAGTAAGAGTAGTAGTCATATTTCGTGAACCCTTTGAATAGTACTGTCACCGGTGTGATCATTCTATAATACACCATTTAATTCCGGGGGAGAAATGCTAACGCTAACGTTAGCATCGGCGATCTTTTCTACTTCATGCTATCTGCACAAATGGTTGACATTAAACATTAAAACGACCAGGCAATTCAGAGAGAATCAAAGGAAGGCAGGCAGGCAGCTTTGCATGACATTCTTCAGGACGTGTTTCATTGTGGTGATAGTCAATCGTCTGTTGACAAGACAGTAGTGACGGCCATCTTGGTGACGTGTGTGGTTGACCAGAGATGTAGTTCATTTAGCGTTTCACACAAACAAATGTGTTACTTCACAGTTTTACGGCACATTTTTTTTTTTTTTGACTTGCAAAATTATCTTTTAAATTGACAAACATCATATGTGTAATTCGTGGCACAATTCAAACGGGATCGAAAGATAATCTTTCTCTCTCCATTGACTTCAATGCATAACTTTTCCGAAATAAGGTCCCATGGGGCTCAACCGGAAGGGGAGGGACTTCGCCACTCTATACTGTAAAAAGTACGACCAATCATTTTAGCCGGCCCGGCTAAAATAACTGGATGGCCTACCTGCCTGTCAGCCTTCCATCTGTGCACAAACTTATCTCGTGCCCTCATTGGTCATGTGCGCGTTCGTGTGTGTTGGAGGAGGGGCTCTGTAAGGAAGTGGCAGATTTTTTCTGGTTGTGTATTTTCAAATTCTAGCGATCTCGAGCTGGTTTCTCAAACTTACCTACCCCACCTTTAAGTTAATATTACAAAATCTTATAGCAAACACATGTTTATTTACACATTTAGCAGTTACGGAGCAACATAATGATTTTGTTGGAGTTGGTTTATGGCCATCTGGTGAATTGAATTCCAATAGCCATTCAGATTTGGGTATTTATCCCTCATGAGGGAAATATCTGGCTCTTTAGCTGCTAAATCCACAACGTTTGCAACAGTCTATAATTGTGTCTGTCTGCTGTTTTGTGCTGAGCACGTAGTGCACTGTGAGTCTTTCGAGATTTTCCACTGAAGACAGCTTTTCCATTCATGCTAAGAGTATGTTTGCAATGCTTGTTTATCTTTATTATACCTAAATGTCTGTTGTGTTTTAACTGTTACTGGTTATTGATAACACTGACACTTACAATCCCATTAGTAGCTTGCTTGGAGCTTCATATTGAGAGGTTTATCCAGTGGTCATCGACTTTTAGATGTTTTCTTTTTGTTTGGCTGAACACTAAAAACAACTTCCTGTCCACTATGAAGAGGTTTAGAGGTTGAAAATGAGACACTTGTGGATAAAAGATCTCACCTCAAGGTCCAGTTATTAGACTTGTTTTTTCCAAATCGTTTGATTGTATCACGTGATCTTGATCAGCAGATTGAGTTTGGGTTTACATTTGTGTTTCCAAGGACAAGAATAAAGTTTGTATAACAAGTTATTGATACAATTAATATTTTGTTTGCAATAATAGTTTCAGTATCAGTATCTATGGTGGCTGATTATAAAGTTGTCCCACAATCACTGTTAGCAGAGTTAGTCTGTTTCATAATTGTAAGTGTTTTGTCAGTATATTTGGAATGACTGTTAGCTACGTTAGCTAGCTAGCTTACAGCAGATCTGCAATAATATCAGAAGGAATCATGCAATCACATTGTTAAAATAAGCCGTTAAAACATAATTTTTTTGTTTGCAGTGACAGTGATTGTTGGCAAACTGTATAATCCCCGAACTTCAAAAAGCGCGCTGTTGTGTGCATCACTTTTTAGTGTCCCCGTTTCTGTTGTGTTTTGAGCTTCTTGCAGCGTTTTGTTTATGCAGCACTTTTAGTAAACCTGCGCGTTTTTCGTCTGGGTGGAGTTGTCTGGGTACCAGATCTTTGACTTGAAACATAATGTAGAACCAATGATATCAAGCTATAAGCAAATATAATTGGTTTATGGAAAAAAAATCAAGGCGTATAATCCACAAGTGCTGCTCGACTCACACAGACACTCGAACATGCATACACACGGGTCAGCGGTCTGTGGTTTGAGCCTTGTTGTAGTCAGACAGCATGATGAAGTGTGTAGAGACCAGAAGAGAAAGGAAAGTGCTTCCTGGGCAGTGATGTGTGACAGGAGATATCAGAGAACTGGTGCAGGGTCAACCGTCACTGACAGCCACCACACCTCTTGACATCCACCCGAGACCCCGGGAGTTGTGCTCAGCTGATATGGGTCAGTGGAGGCTGGAGATGTGCGGGTTCATCACCTCAGTTTGTGTGCGCGTGAGAACGTCATTTTGTTTATGTGTGTGTGTGCGAACTCTGTATGTGTCTATCCTCTTGTTTCTGATTCCCCTGAGGAGCAGCGCCGGCTACCCAGGTGGTCCTGAGCCTCGAGGAGAAGAGTCAGTGTGTTCAGGTAACCTAAACCTTCACACCCCCTGCCTGCAGCTGCCTGATCTCCTCCCTCAGGAACCAGGGCTTCTTTTAAATGCCCTGCGCTTTGTTCCCCACCCTGCAGAACATTAGCACCACAATGACCTCCACAGCGAAACTTGAGTCCATAAAAACCTAATGGAGTAGAATGAAGGAGGCAGGATGAGAGGACGGCTAGCTGAGCAAAACAAAAAAGATGCCAGGTTTGGTTATTCTGATAAATTCTCGTCTCGATATTACGTATACAAATGTGGGATTCAATGTGGGCTCGAGCATTTTTCCACAGTATTCCTCTATCAGTGGTGAGGCAGGGGAAGAGAGGAGGGGACAGCCATGGGATGTAATAATGGCCTGTCATTTTTCATCAACATTCCTGACAATGCATGACCCAGACTGGAGCCAGAAAACACACTTAGGGAGCTGACACACTGCACAGAAATACATCACTTGGGTCAAAGGGTCGACCAACGTCATGATTACTGGGACCAGGAGACCCTGTGTGTGTGTGTGTGTGTGTGTGTGTGTGTGTGTGTGTGTGTGTGTGTGTGTGTGTGTGTGTGTGTGTGTGTGTGTGTGTGTGTGTGTGTGTGTGTGTGTGTGTGTGTGTGTGTGTGTGTGTGTGTGTGTTGACTGGGGGGCAACATCATGGCTAGGAGCTAAGACAGGGGCTTCCTCTGTAGGAGGATGTAGGGCTTCTCCCATTCATCTCCCTGTCTGCATGTGCTTCTTGTACTTTTATTCGTACCATCAGGATGCATTTCTCGAGAGAAAGTCAAGCACACAAGCCCTTGAGCTGAAGGCCCTCTGGGAGAGGATGGCTGCGCCACACAGACCCCCACACCCCAAAACCCAGTCTCAGCCCCCTTCTCAAATTAGATCCCAGGTCTAATCAGAGACAGCTTGGCGTTGTGGGTGGAAACTAGCCACAAACCTCATCTTCAAACGACTGTTGGTTGCTGTGAGAGGCCCCCCTGTTCTGTTGACTGGGCAGGATGGAGCGCTGTACGAGGCGCTCTCAATTCTCTTGACCACACAATGGAAAATGGGAGAGAGACCACACAACAATGAGTGATTTCCAACACAGCGGCTGTAAAAACCTACTGGAATAATAGTCCTGAAGAGAACATTATTCAATGCCACACAGTGCAATATCTTTCATTCTCTTGGAAGACAAGTCCGGATGACGAACACCAAGGTTGGAGAAAATATTGACTCAAGTTTGACAGATGGAGCATAGAGGTGAAAGATAGATTAATGGTTGTATGGTATTGTATTTATCAGTTAGAGCAACATACAGCTCATTCTGATGGGAATGTCATCCGTTTCCCAGCTATTTGGTCATATATTAAAATGTTATGATAAAGATTTGACCTTATCATGTAGCTGGATGAAAAGTGAGGTTTATCATCAAAGTTAAAAGAAAAATATCCAGTTGGAAACGTTCATTTCTGCACCAAATTCAATGGCAATACATCAAATAGCCTAGACATTTAACTCAACAAAATAAATGTCAACTTCAAGGTTGTGAGGGGATCACCAAAATCATTATGTTTCATGATTTGGTCAGTAAGTATAGTTATTCCAAATCTCATGGCTCAATCCATGCATTGAGATATTTCAGTCTCGATCAGTGTTTTGACATCCTTGCAAACACACCGCCAGCATGGCATAATGGCCATTTGGTTGTGACATTATTTGAACTGCAAAAATAAATAGAGCTATTAGGAACCAAAACAAGCGCACTGCATCCTGACATGCCCAGTAAAAACGACTAGTATAGGAGCGGCTATATGACCTTGGGAGACTCTGTAACTTTGTCGAGGTCAGCACTAAATTAGACAGCAATCAGCCGACGATGAGCCCTGCTTACCCACTGGGATAAAAAAAGAGAAAAAGAAAGCAATAGTGGAATTCTAGCAACCTCTCCTTTGGCAACCCCTCTTGATAATCACTTTGTGTGGAAGCATTCATTTTGCTCTCAATTGTAAGACAGAAAAAGAGTCAATTCCCCTTATTACTCTGGTAATGATAGATTGCTCTGGCTGAGAGCACATGTCCGACCCGCCGGCCTGCTGCGCTGCCACCTACACCACTGATGCCAGAGCAAATAGGTCCTTACTTAAATCTTGTCAAGGGTAAAATTGAGGCTGTAGCTAGTCATTACAAAGTGGCACATGCAGTCTAATTTGGATCACACTGTGGTGTCCTAAAAGCAGTGTGAGTACAGTTTTTACTACTCCCAATGTGTCTTTGTGAAAATGAAACAAATGTGCTCATTTCCATCAGTGACAAATGGAAATGTGTAGGCAAGCACTCACTCCCTAAGGATGTTTTTCAATTCTCCAACCAATAAACATTAAGAAACAGAGAACTCCCACCAGTCCGATTCTGGCGTCTTGGTGGATGTGGGTATTTTCATAAAACAAATGAATGAACAATGGCCTAATGTAGACATTACATTATTCCACACGAAGCAGCATCTGCTATGGTAAGAGAACATTCAGATGTATTATCTACTCAGCACATGTTACTGTGTAAATGCTCTGTTTTTCTTATTAATAAAGACTCCATCTATAGCCAATCTCTCTTTCTCCAAGTTATTAATGGTGAGTGCTGATTACAGCTGTTCAAACACTGGGTGGAGGCCGAATGACCTATGGAAAACACGGCAATCTACTCTGGCAGCATGTGCTAAAGCAATGTGAAAGGGAACATACTAACGTTTGTCATAACTCATAGGACACCGAGGACCTGCCGAGAGAGGCCTTGAAACCCAAACACTGTTTGTGTGTATGAGTGTTTGTGAGTATGACACAAACCAAAACAGGCAGCTGTTCACACCAGGCCAGCAGAGAGAGGAGCGGATCCAGTGACTGAGGCCCTCCTCAAAGTGCTTGTTTCATCTGTTGAGGAGGTCCAGAGATCAGAGGGACAGAGAGGGGTAGGCATGGAGGGGAAAGTCTCTAATGGGGCCGATGTCAGGGGCCAAAAATAGCGGAGAACGCCTCTCTCTTGGTCTCTCTTCCTCCGTGACTCATCTGGAGTGCGGTAATTAGCAAGAGACGGTTCGCCACCATCGTGGCTGGAACCACAGGGTGCATGGTGGTGACAAGGCCCAAAACAAACGCTCCTTAAAGAGGGACAGGATGGCAGGGGAGGGGAGAGTCGCCGAGCAGGACCCAGAGGATATGTCACACTTGGAACCGATTGGTATTACCAAATCCTTCCAAGAAGGAAGCAAGAAGGAGGGGGGAGGAAACCAGCACGACAAGAGGAGAGACAGAAAAGAAGTGGAGATCAGCAAGAGCTGTCTCACGGCAAGGATAATCATCTCTTACACATCTCCCCTCTGGATTTTTCCACTTCCACTTCCATAACTGAGTTGAAAAGTAGAAGACCCTTCTTTTCTCCCAAACCTTTACTCTTTTCTCTCAATGTCACGTACTAATGAAGCCTGCTCAGCAGCTAACCCAGGAAATCGGGAGAAATCCCCAGGTGACTATAATGGGCTCAACAGGCCCTTGGACGTTAAATTACACAGCCTGCACATCAATGAATTCACCTCCATTTTTCTCCCCAAACAAAATGGTCCATTCACATATCATCGCAGACCCCGCTGAGCAAATA